>NC_090407.1:1874936-2181365 GCF_036365525.1 Heterodontus francisci | reverse complement strand
AGTGTAGAGACATTTGCGCTGTTTGTAAAGTACACTGGCATTTAAAAAATAAACTAGTCTCTGAGAGAGAATGTTTGGGACTTGGGGCCTGTGGAGCTAGACCTTCCAGCTACTGAGGGCTATGAGCATGTCGGCTGGAGGGAGGGGCCTGCTCCCCATTTCCATACAATGGGGGTAGTTTTAATGAGTTGGTTTGGGTCTGGTGGGAAGGTAAAATTTTAAAACCTCTAACCCAAACCTAACCTGTCTCAAACTCGCCTACTTCCATTTTTAATGGAGGTCATGAGGACAACCAATCTGCTTCCAGGAGGAGGGCTGCTCATTTAAATATTTTAATGAGGCTGTGTGGCTCGGATGGAAACCTGACCGCTAAAGGGAGACGTGGAGTACTGTGCTGAAGAGAAACAGTGGAGGTTTAAAGAGACTTCGGATCCAGGTAAAATAGATCATTAAAATGTCATGATGTACAGAAAATAATCCAAAAAGTTATGGAATGCTGGCCTTTATACCTAGTGGAATAAAATACAAGGAAGTAGAAACCATGCTTCAGCAACATGAAGCTCTGGTTAAAGCACACCTGAAGTACTGTGAACAGTTCTGGGCACCAGACCTCAGGAAAGATATATTAGCCTTGAAGGGAGTGCAGCGTAAATTTACCAGAATGGTACCTGGACTCCAAGGGTTCAATTACGAGGCGAGATTACATAAACTAGGATAAAAACAAAATGACCTTTCATCAGACCAGAAACGTTAACTTTGTTTCTCTCTCCACAGATGCTGCCAGACCTGCTGAGTAATTCCAGCATTTTTTGTTTTTATTTCAGATTTCCAGCATCTGCAGTATTTTGCTTTTGTTACACAAACTAGGGTTGTTTTCCCTGAAATTTAGAAGGTTAAGGTGTGATTTGATCAAAGTTTTCAAGATATTAAGGGGAACACATAGGGTAAATCGAGAGAAACTATTTCCACTGGTTGGGGAGTGTAGGACTAGGGGGAATCGTTTAAAAATTAGAACCAGACCTTTCAGGAGTGAAATTAGGAAACATTTCTTCACACAAAGGGCGATAGAAGTTTGGAACTCTCTTCCACAAACAGCAGTTGAGGCTGGGCCAATTGTTAACTAAAATCTATCAATCTCCGATTTAAAATTAACAACAAGTTATTAAGGGATATGAGCAAATGGCATTGGGTCACAATTCCCCATCGAATGGCGGAACAGGCTCGAAGGGTTGAATGGACATTCCTGTTCCCATGAAGAGGTAAGTGCTTTTCCAGCACTGCTTGTTGGTCAGGAAAAGCAGGAGTGTCCCCTTCTCCTGTTGATGGAAGGTTTGGTGTTGCATTGAATTCTCTGGTTCATTGAAGTACAAAGTTGATAATTCAGGTTTTACCCTGTGAATAGATTATGGATTTCAAAAGTAATTACAGTATTCTGCAGTTTGAAAACTGCAAAGAGTTTTCAAATGAATTTACGTTAATGCAAATGACAATTGCCAGTGTTAAAATAATAATGAAAAATCCAGACACAAAATCAGAGATTATATTTTGAATTGTAATAGGCATATTCTGAGGTAGATTTCTTGAATCCTGAATTGATTGTTGGTTCATTTTAAACTGCCTTCCTATTGAAGCTGCTATTTATTACCGGCTCTCATTTCAGCAATGTCTGCTCCATGGGGATGGGCGGGGTCGGTGTGGTGAGAACATGCAGCCATTCCTGACCCCACTAGCAGGAATTTCTTGGATCTAAAGGCCGGCTCGGGTCAGCAAATGAAACCCGACCCGAGCTTGACAGAACCACATCCGACCCAAGCCCGACCCGGCCCAAGTCCTTTCATTTTTTCCCGCACCCGACCCGACCCGACCACTGGAATAAAGTTGATTATATTAAAGAGGTTGTGCTCTAACTTGGATGGAATCACTCACTGCAGACTAGTGCGGAGTGTTTCCCACCTTGACATCCTGGCTGTCACTGTGTCTGACCCGACCTGACCCGACACAAACCCAACACGTGTCGTCGGGTCCCGTCGGGTTCGGGTTAGGTAGCTATGCTCTACTTGGAGCCCACAATCTCCCATGTTGTGCCAATCGAGATTCAGTTGTGGAATGATTTCCAGCACCTGCTCCAGCTGCATTGCACCTTATTGTAAAGAGGTGCAAGCTGGCTAAGAAATGCAGGCTGGTTTTAACTGCTAGCCTATCGGATTTTGGGTCCCATACCGGAGTGTGCGATTAGCACTGGCTACATGTTGCAATCGTATATAACTCAGAGAGTTATACTGCCAGCTGTGTAATGTGCAGATGTATTTAAACCAGAGTCCTAGTAATGAGGCAATTTGTTAAATGAGTGAACTATCTTTTTTTTTTATTCGTTCATGGGATGTGGGCGTCGCTGGCCAGGCCAGCATTTATTGCCCATCCCTAATTGCCCTTGAGAAGGTGGTGGTGAGCTGCCTTCTTGAACCGCTGCAGTCCATGTGGGGTAGGTACACCCACAGTGCTGTTAGGAAGGGAGTTCCAGGATTTTGACCCAGTGACAGTGAAGGAATGGCGATATAGTTCTAAGTCAGGATGGTGTGTGGCTTGGAGGAGAACTTGCAGTTGGTGGTGTTCCCATGCACCTGCTGCCCTTGTCCTTCTAAGTGGTAGAGGTCACGGGTTTGGAAGGTACTATCTAAGGAGCCTTGGTGTGTTGCTGCAGTACATCTTGTAGATGGTACACACTGCTGCCACTGTGCGTCGGTGGTGGAGGGAGTGAATGTTTGTGAATGGGGTGCCAATCAAGTGGGCTGCTTTGTCCCGGATGGTGTCGAGATACTTGAGTGTTGTTGGAGCTGCACCCATCCAGGCAAGTGGAGAGTATCACAGTCCTGATTCCTAGCCTCTGACATGCTCTTGTAGCCACGGTATTTATAAGGCTACTCCAGTTCAGTTTCTGGTCAATGGTAGCCCCTAGGATGTTGATAGTGGGGGATTCAGCGATGGTAAGGCCATTGAATGTCAAGGGGAGATGGTTAGATTCTCTCTTGTTGGAGATGGTCATTGCCTGGCACTTGTGTGGCACAAATGTTACTTGGCACATCAGCCCAAGCCTGGATATTGTCCAGGTCTTGCTGCATTTCTACACGGACTGCTTCAGTATCTGAGGAGTCACGAATGGTGTTGAACATTGTGCAATCATCAGCGAACATTCCCACATCTGACCTTATGATTGATGGAAGGTCATTGATAAAGCAGCTGAAGATGAGGAACACCTGCAGTGATGTCCTGGAGCTGGGATGATGGACCTCCAACAACCACAATCATCTTACTTTGCACTAGGGAAGACTCCAACCAGTGGAGAGTTTTTCCTCCAGTTTTGCTCGGGCTCCTTGATGCCATACTCAGTCAAATTCTGCTTTGATAGTCAAGGGCAGTCACTCTCACCTCACCTCTTGAGTTCAGCTCTTTTGTCCATGTTTGAACCAAGGCTGTAATGAGGTCAGGAGCTGAGTGGCCCTGGAACCCAAACTGAGCGTCACTGAGCAGGATATTGTTAAATCAAGTGCTGCTGATAGCACTGTCGACAACATCTTCCAACACTTCACTGATGATTGAGAGTAGGCTGATGGGGCGGTAATTGGCCGGGTCGGACTGGTCCTGCTTTTTGTGCACAGGACATACCTGGGCAATTTTCCACATTGCCGGGTAGATGCCAGTGTTGTAGCTGTACTGGAACAGCTTGGCTAGGGGCGCGGCACGTTCTGGAGCACAGGTCTTCAGTACTATTGCCGGAATGTTGTCAGGGCCCATAGCATTTGCAGTATCCAGTGCCTTCAGTCATTTCTTGATATCACGCGGAGTGAATCGAATTGGCTGAAGTCTGGTATCTGTGATGCTGGGGACTTCAGGAGGAGGCTGAGATGGATCATCAACTCAGCACTTCTGGCTGAAGATTGTTGTAAATGCTTCAGCCTTATCTTTTGCATTGATGTGCTGGGCTCCCCCATCATTGAGGATGGGAATATTTGTGGAGCCACCTCCTCCAGTTAGTAGTAATAGTCATAGAGATACAGCACTGAAACAGGCCCTTCAGCCCACCGAGTCTGTGCCGACCAACAACCACCCATTTATATTAATCCTACATTAATCCCATATTCCTTACCACGTCCCCACCATTCTCCTACCACCTACCTACACTAGGGGCAATTTATAATGGCCAATTTACCTATCAACGTGCAAGTCTTTGGCTGTGGGAGGAAACCGGAGGACCTGGCGGAAACCCACACAGTCACGGGGAGAACTTGCAAACTCCGCACAGGCAGTACCCAGAATCGAACCCGAGTCGCTGGAGCTGTGAGGCTGCAGTGCTAACCACTGCACCACTGTGCCGCCCTAAGTAGTTTAATTGTCCACCACCATTCACGACTAAATGTGGCAGGACTGCAGAGCTTAGATCTGATCCGTTGGTTGTGGGATCGCTTCGCTCTATCGCATGCTGCTTATGCTTTTTGGCACATAAGCTGTACTGGGTTGTAGCTTCACCAGGTTGATACCTCATTTTGAAGTGCTCCTGGCATGCCCTCCGGCAGTCTTCATTGAACCAGTGTTGGTCTCCTGGCTTGATGGTAATGGTAGAGTGGGGGATATACCGGGCCATGAGGTTACAGATTGTGGTTGAGTACAATTCTGCTGCTGCTGATGGTCCACAGCGTCTCATAGATGCCCAGTTTTGCATTGCTAGATCTGTTCTGAATCTATCCCATTTAGCACGGTGGTAGTGCCACACAACACAATGGAGGGTATCCTCAGTGTGAAGACGGGACTTTGTCTCCACAAGAACTGTGCGGTGGTCACTCCTACCAGTACGGTAATGGACAGATGCATCTGCGGCAGGCAGATTGGTGAGGACGAGATCAAGTATATATTTCCCTCACCACCTGCTGCAGACGAGCAGCTAGGTCCTTTAGGACTCGGCCAGCTCGGGTGCTACTGAGCCACTCTTAATGATGGGCATTGAAGTACCCCACCCAGAGTACATTCTGTGCCCTTGCCATCTTCACTGCTTCCTCCAAGTGCTATTCAACATGGAGAAGCACTGATTCATCAGCTGAGGGAGGGGTGCGGTAGGTGGTAATCAGCAAGATGTTTCCTTGCCCATGTTCGGGCTGATGCCATGAGACTTCATGGGGTCTGGAGCGGATGTTGAAAACTCCCAGGGCAACTCCATCCCAACTGTTTACCACTGTGCTGCCACCTCTGACAGGGCATACCCGGGGATGGTGATGGCAGTGTCTGGGACATTGTAAGGTATGATTCCGTGAGTATGACTATGCCAGGCTGTTGCTTGACTAGTCTGTGGGACAGCTCTCCCAACTTTGACACAAGCCCCCAGATGTTAGTAAGGAGGACTTTGCAGGGTCGACAGGGCTGGGTTTGCCGTTGTCGTTTCCAGTGCCTAGGTCGATGCCGGGTGGTCCGTCAGATTTTGTTCCTTATTGACTTTGTAGCGGTTAGATACAGCTGAGTGGCTTGCTAGGCCATTTCAGAGGGCATTTAAGAGTCAGCCACATTGCTGTGGGTCTGGAGTCACATATCAGATTTCCTTCCCTAAAGGACATTAGTGAACCAGATGAGTTTTTACGACAATGGTTTCATGGCCATCATTAGACTAGCTTTTTTTAAATTCCAGATTTATTAATTGAATTCAAATTCTACCTTCTGAGGTGGTGGGATTCAAACCCATGTCCCCAGAGCAATACCCTGGGTCTCTGGGTTACTAGGCCAGTGACAATACCACTACACCACCACCTCCCCAATATTGGCCCTTCATCGATGGTAGAAACCTAAAGCTGATCCATCCGTGCACTGGAATTGGTTGAACTATAATTAAAAGGCTGGTTTCGCACTGATTGTTGTGATTACGTTATTAGAGTGTTTGACAAACTTACTCTGGTAGAGTAATATTGAGCCAAGTAGGATTACAGAGAGATAGAGAGAGAGTGTAAATGGGAGAACATTTTCAAACCAAAGCTTCTGACGGTTTAAACTTTAAATATTGCACAATTGAGTTTCTAATTTAAGGACAGGAGAAGTAAGGAGATGCAGAGACTGACAGCAGCAAAGGAAAGTTTGGAATATACCACTGCAGCTGGAAGGAAATGCAGGCTTGGGGTGCTGTGAGGTTAATTAAGATGGTGTGTTACAGTTTCATGAATCTTATCTGTGAATGGATTACAATTACATGTAGAGTTGGAGCATGTTTTATCAATAGGACTTTGGCCATTGTGTTTAGTATAAAGTATTCCAGCTTTTCAAATATTTTTCAGCTGTGACCATTTTAACTTGCATTATCCCTTCGAATGCACTTTTCCCCATTTCCCATATACAATAAACCAGCCAGTGATCACAATGCTTGTTTGTGGCAGCAGTTAGTCATAAGGCAGGATTTTTAGTTCTCATTGGGGGTGAGCACAGAGGTAGGTGGGTGCAAATATTTATGCCACCAGCTGGCATGCTAGTCTGCCAGCTCCATCCCGTCCCTTGGACATTTTCCTAGATGGGGGGGATAAGGGCGATCAGACCATTTGCCCACAAGCAGTAGGTAGCTTCCTTACTATAGCTGAAGGCCAATTAAGGCCCCTGAGGCATCGAAGACTAGGCCAGCTGCCTGGAGGTGGCTTCGCAGCGGCAGACCAGGGGTCCAGCACTCCAGGCAGGCTGTGGGGCCTCACCCTGCCTGACCACCTCCTCTACAATGGTGCCACAGCTACTCAGTCCATTTTCAATTTCAAACTTTAAAAGGTCTTGAGGCGCCCAGTCTCTGTCTCTGTCTCAGTCTCTGTCTCTGTCTCTGTCTCTGTCTCTGTCTCTGTCTCTGTCCCAGTCCCAGTCCCAGTCCCAGTCCCAGTCCCTGTCCCTGTCCCTGTCCCTGTCTCTCACTCTCACTCTCACTCTCACTCTCACTCTCACTCTCACTCTCACTGTGACTCTCACTGTGACTCTCACTCTCACTCTCACTCTCACTTTCTCTCTCACTCTTTCTCTCTCACTCTTTCTCTCTCACTCTTTCTCTCTCACTCTTTCTCTCTCACTCTTTCTCTCTCACTCTTTCTCTCTCACTCTTTCTCTCTCACTCTTTTTCTCTCACTCTTTTTCTCTCTCTCTCTCCCTCTCCCTCTCCCTCTCCCTCTCCCTCTCCCTCTCCCTCTCTCTCTCTCAGCCTCTCTCAGCCTCTCTCGCGCTCACTCTCGCACTCTCTCTCTCTCTCTCCCTCTCACTGTCTTTCAGCCCCTCTCTCTCTCACCTCCACTGGCTTCCAGTTTCAGCAGCCTTAAATGGGCAGCGAGCCCGCCCTCTAGACAGTAATTGGCCATTTGGGGGAAATCATTGTCGGGTGACTGCTCCCCACAGTGTGGGCTTCGAACCACCATTTGACCCCAACGTCAGGGTCCTGAAGCCCATGGGGAAAAATCCTGCCCATACAGTCGTTATGGCACAGAAGGAAGTCATTCGGCCCATCAAGACCATGCCTGCTCTCTCTAGAGCAATGCAGTCAATCCATTCCACCACTCTCTTCCTAGGCCTGTAAGTTTATTTCCTTCAAGTACCTGTCCACTTTCCTTTTGAAATCAAAAGTACGATATTTTTAACCATTTATATTTTTATGTAAATATATATTTTCGATTGTTTTTGGGGAAGGATGTCTATTAGAGTGAAATAGAACCTTCTGACACAGAAATAGGCCATTCGGCCCATTGTGCTGGTGTAGGCTCTTTAAACAAACGCTACATTTAGTTCCACTCCCCTGCTCTTTCCCCATAGCCCTGCAAATGTTACCTTTTCAAGTACTTCTCCTATTCTCTCTGAAAAGTTACTATTGAATCAGCTTCAGAGAATATTGTATTTATTTAGCCACATGGTGTTGGCTTCAAGTGATCCCAACTGAGCTAAAGCACAGGCAAGTACAAGACGAAGTTGTCTTTGACAACTTGCCTTCTCCTAACCCAGCAAGGGCTCCAGTTCCTACATCAGCCAACCTTGTGACCTTTCAAGGTGATATAACCAATTCATTTTTTTTTTTTTCCTAAAATATACTTTATTCATAAAAATCTGTAAATATTACATTGCCAAACAGTTTCCAAACAGCACGAAAAAATACAAACATTGCAAAAGAGATCAGTTTCTTTCAATAATGTCATGAGTTTCTTCCCAACGATATAACCAATTCATGATGTATTGTAGTCACCTCTATGCTGTAAAAAGCATCAACTACGCACAGGGCTGCGATTGACCAGCTCACTGATAACTAAGGTCCTTACAGTCACAGAGGAGATTTTCATTGTAACAGACTGAGAATTTTAGCTGGTGGAAACAGATAAAGCCCCAGCTCAGTGCATCTGTCATTTCAGTAACTCCTGGAGGAGAATGTATTCCAGTATATCAAACATTGTACATTTCAGTATACCTAAGCAAAGAAAAAGGGAAATGTAAACAACAAATCACTGGATTTTTAAGTGGTTACAGTACTGAAATTATTTGGTATGTATGATGTACCCAAGGACTTTCAAGGGCCTAATTTTCCAACTTTGCACCATCGGCAGAGATTCCCACTTATTGGATATGCACATCAGCAAGTTACTGTCCACAATTTTTCCACCTATTACAGTTATTGGGCAGAAATTAAGTACAGCACAGCTGCCATCTCTCGCTATAAGCAGCGACTCCGAAAATTGGCTTTTCTCTGCCAAAATATATGCACAAACCCACAGCTTAAACTTTTTTTTACAGGCAGTGGTCTCCATTAAAGAGATATTATTTACTGTCTTTGTAGAACCATAAAACCATAGAAAAGTTACAGCACAGAAAGAGGCCATTCAGCCCATCGTGTCTGCGCTAAAGAAAAGTGTTTGACAATTATTTTTATGTAATCATTTTTATTGGCATGTCATTGTGCACAAGAGGTGTGACTGAATTTCAAGGTGCTTTGTGTCTGCAACAAATGAGAAAAAGCTTTGTGAAATATTAGAAGATGGAGTTGCTTTAAAATCTGGGTCTTTGATTTATAATCCCAATCCCAAGGAATGATGTGGTTGCACTCGATGATATCATGCTGTTAATTAAATGTGATTGCTAATACTTAGGTTTGCTTCAGAAATATCAAAATAATTTGTCTTGTCTTCAGAAACAGCTTTGCATAATCTTTCAGGTTTTCTGTGCTTCCTGATCCTATGGAGTAGAGGTGGATCTGCAGGGGTTTCTGTAAATTGAGTGTCAGGGTGCAGGTAGGTTGGTTTTCACAGCTCAATCCTGAAGGGAGTGGAGTGGGTCAGATTGTGCAAGTCGCCATTTATCAGCCACTTGTTAAAAGAGAAAGCAATGGAAGAGAGCAGAGCAACCCACGCCCCCACAACCGTCCTGAACCTTACAGTTTGTGGCCGGGGGGGGGGGGAGGATTGACCCAACCAGTGTGTAAACACAACTGATTTCACCCGAGTCAGCTGGTGGTTTGCTTTGGCATTCTATCACACTATTCTCCCATTATAATCAATGCACACAGATAAACTTAAATACTGTCCAATCAAAAAAAAACCCACAAAGTTCCTCACCCTTATTAAAACAATCACTAATATTCAGCATTGAAAGATTTCATTTGATGAAGTGTTATGCACACACAACACAACACAAACTGAATGAGCTGAATATGTAAATACATGTTAAAGTTATTGACTCAGGCTTTCATTAAGGGGAACATGATCTTCTCACACTGGCATCTGTTCCTGGCAGGTATTCACCAGGAGGTGGCAATAGTTTCTTTGTAAACCACAATTTTCAAAACCCAAATTCTGTAAAAGCCTGTACGGAGACTACAGGAAACCCATCCTTACTGTAAAACCCACATTTCTAGCCTTGAATTATTTTACTAGTTCTTAGCAAGCTGCAGACTTGTTTACATCAGCCTGAAAAAGATAATTGACAAAAGTTCGCCAAACTTCCTAACCCCATTACAAACTCTTTCATTAATATTCAATATTGGAAATAAAGGCAATAATGCTTGAGCTAAAAAATAATTCACATTTCAAAAGCTGCAAATGATTATTTACATTTGAAACAGAGGTGTATTCACAGGGAGTGACAAATTTATGTGGAATTAAAACAATTCTACCTCATAGTTTCCTTTTTATATTTGCCAAAATCCACAATTCCATACTTTGGGAATGCCAACTGTTCACTTCCCCAGGACTGTGTAAAATGCAGAACATGACTGCCAGGGATTAGAGCAGTCTCCATGACTTGAAGCTGCAACTCGAGACAACTTTGATATTAAGCACAGAGCTTCGCCAGCAGGATCTCTCTTCAAACAATTCCACAGAATTAAAATTGACCTGAAAATCCTTTTCTGCCTTTTTGTACTTTGAATCTGTATGCATCCTGTTATGTGACTGCTGTTTATGCCAGCCCTGCCTTCAGTCACAGGACTGTAATGCCAGTGATCTGATATAACAACTCTGTATTCCACCTTTTTAATGTAGTAAATGTCCCAAGGTGCTTCACAGGAGAGTTACCAAATAAAATTTAACCGAGTCGCATAAGGCGATATTGGGACAGGTGACAAAAGCTTGGTCAAAGATGTAGGTTCTTAGAGGAGAGAGTGGTGGAGAGGTTTAGAAAGGGAATTGCAGAGCTTGGGCCTAGGCAGCTGAAGGCATAGCTGCCAATGAAGGAGTGATGTGTAAAAAGCCAGAATTGGAGGAGTGCACCTATTTTGGAGGGTTGTAAAGCTCGAGGAGGCTAAAGACACAGTTTCCTCTAGATGATGATTTGCTCAGACATTTCACAGACATTGTGGAAGACCCATATCCACAACTGAACATTACAGTTAGTGCTTCTCGAGTGATTCTGCATTCGCAGTTCTTTGTTGCTGCTGGGAGGATATAATCTGCCCAGCAACAGAATTCTGGCACAATAAAAAAAACATTTCTACATGAAGTGCTTGTAGAAATAGGGAGTTTTCTCTATTGTGATAGGGAGTTTTAGGTTAAATAGTGAGTATTTGGGACATCAACTAAAAACTGGTTTAGAGTCCACAACCTGAGGAATGTTACGATTACGGGCGGCACAGTGGCGCAGTGGTTAGCACCGCAGCCTCACAGCTCCAGTGACCCCGGGTTCGATTCCGGGTACTGCCTGTGTGGAGTTTGCAAGTTCTCCCTGTGTCTGCGTGGGTTTCCTCCGGGTGCTCCGGTTTCCTCCCATAAGCCAAAAGACTTGCAGGTTGATAGGTAAATTGGCCATTATAAATTGTCACTAGTATAGGTAGGTGGTAGGGAAATATAGGGACAGGTGGGGATGTTTGGTAGGAATATGGGATTAGTGTAGGATTAGTATAAATGGGTGGTTGATGTTCGGCACAGACTCGGTGGGCCGAAGGGCCTGTTTCAGTGCTGTATCTCTAATCTAATCTAAAAAAAAAATTACTGAAGTAATGACTTGAAGTTAGTTACCTGGAGAATGTCAGCAAATGTATTCAAGGATCAATTGAACCAGAACAAAAAATGGTGCTGATTATATGGAATACTTTGTAGCTGCATTTCAATAAGGTTCCAAGACTGCTCTGAGGTACAAAGGAATACACTTGCATTTATATAGTGCCTTTCACATCCTCAATGAACATCCTCGCCCTCAATTCATATTGAATTACTTTTGAAAGTGAGGTGACTGTGCTTGCATACAACAGTAGCTAATTTACATAGCAAGGCCCCACAATCAGCAATAAGATAAATGACCAGTTAATCTATTTTGGTGGTGAGGGATTATGTTGGCCAGGACACTGGGGAGAACTCCCAACTCTTTGAATAATTCCAAAGGATCCATTTATGTCTGAACAGAAAAACAGGGCCTCGGCTTAACATCTCACCCAAAAGATGACACCACCCCAAACCAGCACTCACTCTGTACTACACCCCAGATTTTGTGCCCAGGTCCTGTAGTGTGGCTTGAAGCCACACTCTTCTAACTTGAAGGTAGGCATGCTACCAACTGAACAAAGCTGGCACTTTTATAAATTGTCCACCTGGCATAAAGTATTTGATGCAGTGCCCAGTTCAATACTAAACCACACAGGCCAGGGAAGTCCCAGTTCAATAGCTGGTCTTTGCTGAATCACTGATCTCAGCAGAGGGAAGAGTGTTGCATTTTCTTAGTGCCTGAGAAAAGCAGTCAGTTCTAAAATTGGCCTTTAGCTAATGAGTTGTGGAAGGTGTATGTGTACAGATACAGCTTGTACACACTACTGAGTCAGCGGCGCTTGAGATGGCTTGGCCATGTGAACCGCATGGAAGATGGCAGGATCCCCAAAGACACATTGTACAGCGAGCTCGCCACTGGTATCAGACCCACCGGCCGTCCATGTCTCCGCTATAAAGATGTCTGCAAACGCGACATGAAATCCTGTGACATTGATCACAAGTCGTGGGAGTCAGTTGCCAGCGTTCGCCAGAGCTGGCAGGCAGCCATAAAGACGGGGCTAAAATGTGGCGAGTCGAAGAGACTTCGTATTTGGCAGGAAAAAAGACAGAGGCACAAGGGGAGAGCCAACTGTGCAACAGCCCCGACAAACAAATTTCTCTGCAGCACCTGTGGAAGAGCCTGTCACTCTAGAATTGGCCTTTATAGCCACTCCAGGCACTGCTTCACAAACCACTGACCACCTCCAGGCGCATATCCATTGTCAATCGAGATAAGGAGGCCCAAAAGAAGAAAAAAAAAGAAAAGAATGTGTACAGATAGTGAGTGATGCCACTATGACCGTATACCCTGTCTACGCTGAGTGGCTATTTGAATAAGCAGCTGCAGCTGATCAGCATCCACCAAAACTACGTCCCGCTGTGAGTCAGTGAGTCAGGAAGAGAAGTGGAAACAAAGTACTTGGTGAAGCTCAGTTTCTAACTGTCTTAGCTATTTAATTATTCCAATTAATAATCTACCAGCTCAAACTGAAGCATACTAGTTTCTTGTTTCGTTACACTGTGTAAAGGGTTAAAATTTCACAAAGCAACCCAGTCTGGCTGAAATGCATTATTTGCAGGAGCATAGATGATGCACCTACCACTTTGCTGCAATCTAACAAGAGATGATCTTTAATATGGAAATCCCCATTAAATGTAAATCCACTGCTGCCGTACCCAACAAAGTATTTCTTTATATCTTGATGCTTAAGTGTCAGTCCTTTAAAATCTGTCTGGTTTGTTTGCTTGCTACCTCTGTTCATTTGGGACAGACATGCAGACTGGAAGGTCAGTTTGATGTCTTTGAACCTGACTGTGAGTGACAGCTCTTTTTTTATAAACTATTTTGTCCTGGGATTCAAGGGAAGACTTGGGTCAGGTCTGTGAACAGGAGGGGGCATAAATCTTTGTAATTTACTGGACGAATGGCTCTGTAGTTCTGGCTGACCTGATTTGGATTTAGATTTGGCCATCTTCAGATAGATTACCTACGCTACACAACACACAGAGTCTGGGTTAAAAAAAAACAGAGTCTGGGACGACAGGAGAGATTAGCAGTGATTCCCTATGTGAGGTTACTGACAGGAAACTCTGCTTCAACTCCCATTTTACATGGAGTTTCAAATTGATTCCTAGAATGATAGAATTGTCCTATGAGGAGAGACTGAGTGCAATGAATGGGTCTATATTCTCTGGAGTTTAGAAGAATGAGAGGTGATCTCATTGAAACATATGAAATTCTTCGAAGGGCTTGAAAGGATCGATGCTGAGAGACTGTTTTCCCCCTGGCTGGAGAGTCTAGATCTCAGTCTTAGGATAAGGAGTTGTCCATTTAGAACAGAGATGAGGAGAAATTTCTTCACTGAGGGTTGTGAATCTTTGGAATTCTCTGCTCCAGAGAGCTCATTCAGTGAATATGTTCAAGAATGAGATTGATAGACCTTTGGACATTAAGGGAATCAAGGAATATGGGGATTGAGTGGGAAAGTGGAGTTGAGATTGAAATTCAGTCCTGATCTTATTGAATGGCCTGCTCCTGTAATTTTTTGTTGTGAGATGCAGCTGTTATATGCCCGAAGCAAGAATAGCTGAGCTGTTTATATTACTGCAAATCTGCTAATGTTTACTTAGTATTTTCAGTCTTTAAATTTAAGTTATAGTTGAAGCCATGGTCTGAGTGTGTTTATTCTATCACTTTCCAAAGCTAAGGAAATGAAGTGGGTGCAGATTGTCTATCCGTTAAGCAGAGTACAGTGAGCAGGCTTTCTGTTCAATCCCTGGGCTCACTCTATTTATAGAGATGTGCAACTAAACTCTGAGTTGTGGGGATTCAAGGAGTAACTTACGAAACTGGACCTTGACCTCTAATGTAAGAGTCCAAAAATATAACAATGAAGTTCAAGTGGAGACCTGCACGCTTACTGAGAAAAGAAAAAGCAAAGAAACTGCCGGTGTTGGAAATTTGAACCAGAGAGAGAGAGAGAGAGAAAATGCTGGAAACACTGAACGGGTCAGGCAGCATCTGAGAGAAGAGATAAGTTAATGTTACAAGTGTGGGCTGTGTATGCACTGTTTGTTTTCCTTGGAAATAAGAAAGATTTGCATTTATATAGCGCCTTTTATGGCCCCAGCATGTCCCAAAATGCTTCACAGCCAATCAAGTACTTTTGAAGTGTAATAACTATTGTAATGTAAGAAACACAGCAGCCACATTGCACACCGCAAACTCTCATAAACAGCAATGTAATAACTAGATAATCTGTTTTAGTGATGTTGATTGAGGGATAAATATTGATCAGGATACCGGGGAGAACTCCCCTGCTCTTCTTTGAAATAGCAGCATGGGATCTTTTACACCCACCCGAGTGAGCAAATGGGTCTTGGGTTTAACATCTCATTCAAAAGATGGCACCACCGATAGTGTAGCACTCCCTCAGTGCTGTACTGGAGTGTCAGCCTTGATTTTTGTGCTTAAGCCTATGGAGTGTGTTGTGTATTATATGTTTTTTTTTTACAGTGTGGAACATTCTTGCTGTTCAACTAAATTTATAGTCATCTGCTACAGATAGAGAATTCAATCATCTTCACATCAACCAGGAATCCAAATCTTACAAGTTCTGATTCAGTAAAGCGATTCCCACACTTCTGAAGATGTGGAATTATGTTGGATAAAGGAACCATAGGTGCTGCTGATATCCAGTCTATGGAATGTCCATTCTTGTGTGTGAAGGGTAGCCACTTGGGTAAAGTGCCGAGGGAACTATACTCGGAGTGAGTCGGCATCATCAGTAGAGAAAAGGAGAAACTTGGAGGCTGAGAAAATCTGGCATTGTGTGAGGTACCAGGTCCTGCCGATTCTCTAAATCCAGCAAAATACAATACATTGGAGGTACCTACATCAAGGAAACAATAATTGAAATAAATATTCTGTGAAATACAT
Organism: Heterodontus francisci; assembly: GCF_036365525.1. Taxonomy (NCBI): domain Eukaryota; kingdom Metazoa; phylum Chordata; class Chondrichthyes; order Heterodontiformes; family Heterodontidae; genus Heterodontus; species Heterodontus francisci. The sequence continues at coordinate 2,165,939 of NC_090407.1, read as the reverse complement.
CATGGTTCTGTAATGAAAGGGTAGCAGAGAAGAACATCACTGAATATAATGTCACCGTGCTGGCTAAATGAAATCCTTGAAATAATTCACTTCTTTTCTGGGACAATATCGTTTTTAAATTGAGCAAGCCAATATCCAATTAAATGGCAGATTCTTTCTCTATTTTGTCAGCCTCGGCTGTAACCAATGAAGCTGCTCTGAGTTCAGGAGCAATCCCCTGAAGGCAAACATCATCATAGCCATTCTCAGTGATTTCTTTTCCCTTGCAGTTCACTATTGCCCAGAATCTCCTCCTAGCTACAGGAATAGGCTTTCCTTTTCTTGCCGAAGGATGAATTATTCTGCTGTTTTTTTTGTCTAATACAAAATGGCTGCTGCTTGGGAACAATGCAGAAGTGATGGTATAATTGACCTGACTCCACAAATCAGCAGTTTGAGACTCCCTCCGAGAGGCTGTCTTCACATTGCTCGGGCTGGACAATAGATAGTCTGGGGTATCATTGAATGGTTACAGCACAGACAGATGCCATTCAGCCCTTCATCTCCGTGCCCGCTCTCTGCAAGAGCAACTCAGTTGGTCCCACTCCCCCCACCATATATTGGAGTATGTATTTGGCATTAAGCCAAGTTTTTAAAATGTACAGAGGTGTCCAGATACTTTCATAGTGTGGACAATCTTGCCAGCATTCTCCAGTCATTTAAGACTAATAGTTCCTATGGACCTATTGCCCTAACAATGTCCCAAATTCCAGAGAGAAGATTATTTACATATTGGGAATAGACTTCTGACCCAGTACCAGCAATAATATGGTGCCCACCCTGTGGACCAAGTGGGATGTCAGAGTGGCTCTTTATCACAATATTAGTTGTGGGGGTGAGGGGTGGGTGGAGTTTGCAATGCAGTCTGGGATTCATTTCTATTTGAATAGGGCATTGTGAAGGCTCCTCCCCCCCCCCCCCCCCCCCCCCCCCCCCCACTCTGTACAGCAACTACACCTGCTTCCTGCAGGCCTACTTACCATTAGCCATATAGATGCCTTAACTGTTAGGATTTCTGGATCATCCCAGGATCTTGCAAGATACAAATCCAAAAAATGACAGTTGGGGCAGATGGACAGTAGAAGGGGCTGTGGGGGCTCAAAGTTCAGAACTCAGAAGTTCCTGGTGCAGTGAGGAAGGTTTGGAAAGCTTGCAGGAACAAGTTCCACCCCAGTGCCCTTCACCTTTGTACTCTGGATTTGCATAGTCTCAACTCTACTATAACTGTAATGAAAATACTGTAAGAAAACTCCATCCTGTTGGGATGCTCGAGAGGTCAGAATTAGAGGAATTCAGTGATCTCGGAGAGTTGTAGGACTGGAGGAGATTACAGAGATAGGATGGAGCAGTAGAAACAGCTAGAGCTGAATGAATAGCCTTTGACTAATGCACCTGTCCATTTATTTAGGTTTCACTGTCTCTAATTAGCCACAATATCTCAGCCACATCAGTAAAAGTTCATGAACTGCTTATTTTCATTTAAAAGGTGCTAGAGATTGAAAATGTGCAGCCTTTTAAATTGAATGTGGGAGAATTGGTAAAGCAGACTATTGGTAGGGGGAATCAATGCATTCTCACCATTTCAGGATCTTGCCTGGTGGTGTTGCCAATAGTCATCGTTTGATAATCGCGGTGTAGAAATAATTGCTGATTTACTAGTCTATCCACCTGTATTATTCTCATTTGCATGGTCTCAACTCTACTTTGGCTGTAATGAAAATACCGTAAGAAAACTCCATCCTGTTGGGCTTGAGTTACTATAACAAACAGAATTACTTGTCTATGTCCTTTTGAAGTTCTACACTATTTTCCTCACAGTTCACAATCTTTCCAAGTTTCATATCATCTTTGGTGGTGGGGAAACTTCTAGAAACAACAATTTGGGACCAAATTAATAGTCACATGGACAAATGCGGGTTAATTAAGGAAAGCCAGCACAGATTTGTTTAGGGGAAAATCATGTTAAACTAACTTGGAGTTTTTTGAGGAGGTAACAGAGAGGGTTGATGACGGAAATGCTGTTGATGTGGTGTACACGGATTTCCAAAAGGCATTTGATACAGTGCTACACAACAGACGTGAGAAAAATTGTAGCTCGTGGAATAAAAGGGACAGTAGCAACATGGATACGAAATTGGCTGAGTGACAGGAAACAAAGAGTAGTGGTTAATGGATGTTTTTCGTGCTGGAGAAAGTTTTATAGTGGAGTTCCCCAGGGATCAGTGTTGGGACCCTTGCTCTTCCTGATATATATTAATGACCCAGAGCTTGGGTCATTATTTGCAGATGATATGAAACTTGGAAACATTGTGAACTGTGAGGAAAATAGTGTCCTTCAAAAGGATATAGACAAGTTGGTGGAATGGGCGGACAAGTGGCAGATGAAGTTCAATGCAGAGAAATATGAAGTGATTCATTTTAGTAGGAAGAACATGGAGATATAAAATAAAGTGTACAATTCTAAAGGGGTGCAAGAGCAGAGGGACCTGGGTGTTTATGTGCATAAGTCATTGAAGGTGGTAGGACAGGTTGAGAGAGCGTTTCATAAAGCATACAGTATCCTGGGCTTTATTAATAGGGGCATCTACAAGATGCACTGCAGCAATGCACCAAGGCTGCTTAGACAGCACCTTCCAAACCCGCGACCTCTACCAACTAGAAGGACAAGGGCAGCAAATACATGGGAACACCACCACCTGCATGTTCCCCTGCAAGTCACACACCATCCTAACTTGGAACTATATCGCCGTTCCTTCACTATCACTGGGTCAAAATCCTGGAACTCCCTTCCTAACAGCACTGTGGGTATACCTACCCCAAATGGACTGCAGCGATTCAAGAAGGCAGCTCACTACCACCTTCTCAAGGGCAATTAGGGATGGGCAATAAATGCTGGCCTGGCCAGTGATGCCCACATCCCATGAATGAATTTAAAAAAATTAGAGTACAAGAGCAAGGAAGTTATGCTGAACTTGTATAAGACACTAGATCAGCCTCAGCTGGAGTATTGTGTCCAGTTCTGGGCACCACACTTCAGGAAAGATGTGAGGGCATTGGAGAGAGTACAGAAAATATTCACGAGAATGGTTCCAGGGATGAGGAACTTCAGTTATGAAGATAGATTGGAGAATGTGGGACTGTTTTCCTTGGAGAAGAGAAAGTTGAGAGGTGATTTGATAGAGGCATTCAAAATTATGAGGGATCTGGACAGAGTAGATAGAGAGAAACTGTTCCCACTCGTGAAAGGACCGAGAATGAAAGGGACCAGATTTAAAGTGATTGGCAAAAGAAGCAAAAATGACATGAGGAAAAACTTCTTCACGCAGCGAGTGGTTAAGGTCTGGAATGCACTGCCTGAGAGTGTGATGGAGGCAGGTTCAATCAAGGCATTCAAAAGGGAATTAGACAGTTATATGAAAAGGAAGAACGTGCAGGGTTATGGGGAAAGGCGGGGGAATGGCACTAGGGGAAATGCTCATTCGGAGAGCTGGTACAGTCACGATGGGCTGAATTGTCTCTTTCTGCACTGTAACAATTCTGTTCATCCCTTCACCCTCAAAATAAGAGGCTGTCCCTACTGTTAAAAACTTGAACAGACCTCAGTTGAGGCATTATAACTAATCAATTTTCCAGACAATGCAAGATGTATTGTCATTTCTTATTTAAATTGGTCTTGACTTTTTAAAAATCCATGAGAATGTTAATGCTGTTTATTTTGTTACTTTAGAAAATATTAAGTTCAATGTGGACATATTGTTGAAAAATAGCTCAGCTGATTAAAATTGAAGTTTATATAGTAAAGAGTTAAATTTGCAAAATTAGAATATACCAGAAAAGTAAGTTTAATTAAACAAGCCTTCTCCAAAAATAAAGATTATGACAATTAAAATGGGAATAAAAATCAACTTTGTTTTGTTAGATGTGACATTGAGAATACAGAGAGCACGTTATAGAGAGCAAAACTGAAGATATTGAGCACAATGTGGGACCTCTTGGTATCATCACAGCAAATGAGTAACCAAAGAGTTTGCTTGTGCTAGCCATTCAGTCAGAGTTTTTGTAGGTATCTAAAGTCAAGTCTCCAAATGGACTAAACCCCAATTTAAAACAATGACTTCAGAAACATCAGGGCCAGCATTATAATATTAGTATAATCTGGTGAAAGGAAACAAGTGACAAGCTAAGTGTCACTGACTGGATTAATTTAAACCCCTTTGCCCTACTTCACCACTGCCCCCACCACCACTGCCCCCTCTTCAAAACAAAATAAGTAGTTTCCATGAACACATCACACTTCCATCAATGAAAGCCAGTCAGTGTTACTGAGATAGTCTCCATGCACACTAATGCATTATGAAGTGAGTGGGTATTCTGACCATTAGTTCCTGTAGCATACTTTTGATAACAGAAGCCTAATCTCTGCTTGGTTTATAAAGACGAGTCACTGAATAAAACCACAAGGGCATAGGGCATAAAAGATGGATGTTTATCAAAGAGCAACAGAGTAATACTATGGAATGAAATTGAAAGGGTGAAGCAAAATGTTTTTTGTGGTGATTGAGAAAAGGTTTACTTTCAAATTTTCTTGGACCAGATGTGAAATTAAAAGGATTCTGCGTTCTAATGAGATTTGCCTATCTTATATGTGGTGCACAGGATGGTTTAAACTTTCTGTAATAAAGAACACAGGTGCTTGAAATGATGTCAGTAAACTATAGGCTTCTCTGCAGTACTTGGTAACAAACTCCTTTCATAGTACAGAGTGCTTCTGGGCTATTGCATTTGACTCTGTCTTATAATTGTAAGAAATTCTTTGCTTTTGGTGCATCCTAGGGTTGTTTGTTTTTATTGACCATTGGGCAAAGTTCTCTCTTTCTCCTATTCTTTATGTCTTTACGGTTTGAGGGCTATTGTTGTAATGCAGTGAGGTAAAGTCTATTGACACAGAAAATATGTCTTGTCACAGATCTGACCTGAAAGTTTGTGTTAATTTGAATGCCTATGTATAGGGGAGGTATGGCAATTCTCTGACTCTGTAGGCAAACTACAAACAAGAATATCAAGAATATGTTTTTATGATTTTCACTACAAATAGTGAGCAAGGAAAATCTCTGCCCTGATATTTTAAATGGTTGGTGATGGTTATTTTCAAGTTCTGTAGAGATTAAAAGTTAAATCTATAAATGAACTGTTTCAGTGAGAAAATAAGCAGGATTGGAGTAAGATATGGTTTGAACTGTCAGTCCTGCCACACACAGATGTAAGAGACTGAATGCAAACCTTAAATGGAGTTAATCCCGTTCAATAATCCATCACACACACACAAATCCAGGAGGATTAAAACTGAGCAGGGTTTTCATCACAACACTAGTGTACTGCTGATCAGTCAGTTGATAGAGCCGTAGACTGATGTCAGAATCTCTACCTCTCCAATGCTCTGTATATCTGCATCGAGCAACATTGAACTGTTGTTGGAAAATAAGGACAATTTTTTATTTATGTAACTGTTAACCAGCTGAGTTTTATGTCTCAAATACTAAACAGTGAAGTGGAAATCATTTACTGTAACTAATAGTATAAATGGTTATTCACCTGAAATCTAACTGCAAAAATAGAACAATGAAAAGGTCAAAAGGAAAAATATGTAAATTCTAACTTATCTTTCCAGCTGTTAAGCAGCAATGGGTCAAGTGGTTTGGTAGCTTTAATCAGAACCAAACACCTGGCTGAAGCTGGAAAGTACACTGAAGTGATCAAATTCAAATACATTACAGCTGGGACATTTTCATTAAAACAGCTTCACTAATTAGTGCAAAATAATCCTCCATCACAGTTCTGATGAAGAACTAAATGAAACATTAATATGATGCCTTTTACCCTTGCATTTTATTCACAAAAGCAACACGTGCTTGAAAACAGACAGCAATCTTTATTCAAGAGCTGCTGAATAACATCCATTGATTAAGACCAGTCTCAAGCCGTTGGCAACCTAGCAACCGTCTGCCTCTACTTCACGCCTGCACAGAATACCAGTTTGTTTCAGTAAAAGTAAATACCCATGCCACAAGACGAGGGAGAGAGGGGCGATTCAGTCACGTTCTTGCTCTTAATTGCTGTCCAGCGCATTTATGTGGAGCCTGGCTGAGGGCAGACCCACTTACCTGTGAAGATTCTAAAGTCAAATGGCTTATTGACACATGAGTGTCTTAGCTCACACTTGCAGAATGACCATTTGTGTGAGTACAAGAGGATAGGAAACAGCCAAGACCCATACCTCAGTGTGCATCAGGATCTCTGGAGATAAGGAAATTGTGAAACCAATCTAGGAATTGAAAAGCAATTTTAACAGAGATGCCAACTTGCCTTATTGAAAATCTGAGCCTTTCATTGTAATCCAGCTGCCCTTGTTTTCTTGAAGTTTCCCTGAGCAGCAGTCCCTTAACCTTATGGTGTTACAGTACAGAAACAGACCATTCAGTCCATCTAATCCAGAACTGGGTTCTTCTCCACATAGGCACCTGGTCTAATTCCACTCTCTCACTTGCTCCCTGAGCTCTTTAATAGTTCCCTATTTCAGATGAGCTCCATCTTTTTAACATTTATATAAGCATTTCAGCGGTAATTTGTAACAGAGGATTCCACATGTTAACCACCTTCCATGAAGAAGAATTCCCCTTAAGTTGTTTTTCTGATTATCTTAAATTTATGATGTCTCATTACTATCTTTCTGAGCAACAGAAACAATCTCTCACTGCCTATCCTTCTGTAGCCCTTCATAATCTTGAAGACCTCTTGGAGTAATCATAAATCAGTATTAGATCACCCTTAACTTTCCTAGTGAAAAAGGCTCTAATTACTCTGTTAGTAACTGTAACCCTTCATCCTTAGTAACATGGTAATGAATCTATCTGAAACTTTCCTTCCATTTAATGGCCAAGTTTCCTTTTATGTACTATAATTTTTATCCCCAGTCAAGAACTCTTGTCTTTGTTTTTTTTAACCGTCACTAGGCAAACGGATGAGAACAGCTTGTTTCAAAAGTATAAAGTGACAGGTAGAGTGGGGCCAGGCCTTTTTTTTTATTAATTCTTGGGATGCAGGCATTATTGGCCAGGCCAGTATTTATTGCCTTTCCCTATACATCGAAGTAGTTTGCTAGGCCATTTCAGCACATAGTCAACCATATAGCTGTAGTTCAGACCAGGTAAGGACGGCAGATTTCCTTCCCAAAAGGACATTAGTGAACGAGATAGGTTTTTATGACAATCTGGTAGTTTCATGGTCACCATTACTGAGACTAGCTTTTTATTAAATTCCTGTTTTGACTTGAACTCATATCTCTGGATCATTAGTCCAGGCCTCTAGTAAGTTTATGTTCTTGCCATGGAGGGAGTGCAAAGAAGAGTTACTCGGCTGATTCCTGGGATGGCAGGATTGACGTATGAGGAGAGATTGGGTTGACTAGGCCTATATTCACTGGAGTTTAGAAGAATGAGAGGGGATCTCATAGAAGCCTACAAAATTCTAACAGGACTAGACAGGCTAGATGCAGGGAGGATGTTCCCGATGGCTGGCGAGTCCAGAACCAGGGGTCACAGTCTCAGGATATGGGGTATGTCATTTCGAACCGAGATGAGGAAAAATGTCTTCACTCAGAGGGTAGTGAACCTGTGGAATTCTCTACCGCAGAAGGCATTGGAGGCCAAGTCGTTAAATATATTCAAGAAGGAGATAGATATATTTCTTAATGCCAAAGGGATCAAGGGATATAAGGGAGAAAGTGGGAACAGGGCACTGAATTAGACCATCAGCCATGATTTCTTTTGAATGGCGGAGCAGGTCTGAAGGGCCGAATGGCCTACTCCTGCTCCTATTTTCTTTGTTTCTATGTTTCTATCACTATGCTACCAAACCCCTTTTAACAAATGTATTCTGATGAATATAAAAGCAAGGTTAATGAGATTGCTCAGAGAACTGAAGTCAAAAATTCGGTTAGGTTAACATGGAATATCAAAAGAAATGTTGAGCTGCTTTACAAATATATTTGCAGCAAGTAGATTAAAAAGAACAATTAGTGGAGCTATTAAATCATCCTAAAGGTGACATTATATACTAAGGGCTAGCAAATATACTAAATTCATTCTTTTTTCTGTTCACTGAGATGATCTTGGATAGTATAGAAGTTAAAGTTCCAGGAATACAGCAGAGCTACTAAAAGAAATAAGTATTGCTAATATAACCATAGAAAAATTACGGCACAGAAGGAGGCCATTCAGCTCATTGTGTCTGTGCTGGCCGAGAAAACTAGCCGCCCAATCTAATCCCACCTTCCAGCACCTGGTCCATAGCCTTGCCAGTTACAGCACTTCAGGTTCATATCCAGGCACCTTTTAAAAGAATTGAGGGTTTCTGCCTCCACCACCATTCCTGGCAGTGAATTCCAGACATCCACCACCCTCTGGGTGAAAAAGTTTCTCCCCATGTCCCCTCTAATCCTTCCACCAATCACCTTAAATCTGTGCCCCCGGCAATTGATCTCTCCACTAGGGGAAATAGGTCCTTCCTGCCTACTCTATCTAAGCCCCTCATACTTTTGTACACCTCAATTAAGTCACCCCTCAGCCTCCTCTGTTCTAAGGAAAACAACCCTAGCCTATCCAATCTTTCCTCATAGCCGCAACTTTCGAGCCGTGGCAACATTCTTGTAAATCTTCTAATACTTTCCCAAGGACAGACAGTACTCTGTGCACCAAGTAATCTCTGATGGCCTGAAAAAAAGAGAAAGACAAGGCACCAGTTAAGGAAGGATTTCAGACAGGGGATGCGTAAAGTGGCTAACAGAATCAATCATGTCCTTGCTGCTATTTCTTGGAAATGATGACAAATGGGAGTAATTCCTAAGGATTGGAAAGTAGCTAACAGAAATCTTTAAAAAGGGGCAAAAGAATGATCCAGAGAATTACAGTCCAGCAAGCCTAATGTCTGTCCTCGGGAAAGTATTAGAAGGCATTCTGAAAGAGGGGGATAAGGAAAGAGAGAGAGATGATGAAAGGGAGGCAGCATAGATTTCGGGGAGGAGAGTCTTATCTAACAATCTACTAGAGTCCTTTTCAAGAAACAATGGATCTTGCAGTCAACAGAAATTCTGTGTGGTGATATATTTAGATTTCAGCAAGGCTTTTGGTAAAGTGATTGGTAAAAGAAGCAATGGCAACATAAGGAAAAACATTTTTACACAGTGAGTGGTTAGGATTTGAAATGCACTGCCTGGGAGTGTGGTGGAGGCAAATACAATTGAAGCTTTCAAAAGAGAATTGGACAGTTATCTGAAGAGAAGAAATTGTAGGTCTATGGGGAAAAAGGCAGGGAAGTGGGACTAGGTGAGTTGCTCTTGCAGAGAGCCAGCATGGACACTATGGGCTGAATGGCCACATGCTATGCTGTAACCATTCTATGATGATATCATACGAGTGATTAGACCACATTGTGGAAGCCACGCCAAGTTTCTGAGATGAGCTAGAAAAGGCAACGGCTGAAAGTGAATGAAGCTTTGTTGAGATAGCAAGTGGCCCCTTGTGGGGTGCCACTGGGCTCAGTGCCGGGCCTATTCTGCTTTAACAGTGTATACTCCTAATTTGGAGTTGGAGACAGAATAAAGCTGTTTAAGTCTCCGGATTCAAGCAATTGAAAAGAGCCAAACCAAATATAAATGGACCTGCACGTGTTGATAAGATGGGCTGATTGCCAAGTAGCATTTAATAGGGACAAGGAAAAGGTAATGAGATTAGGTAAAGACAATAAACCCTGGGAATATAAACTAAATGGTTCTACGTCCAAATCCTGAGAGATGATAATACACTGGTACAAGGCCCAGGAACAGTCAAGCCTAGAGTACTGAGTACAATTCTCTGCACCACACTACAACCCCGACATTGAAGTTAGTGCAGAAAAAGGTGAAACATGACACGGTAAAGAACTGTGAACGATCACTGATATTAACAATGGCATTTGCTTCAGAGACTTGATGTTGTGGACTTAGATTAAATAAAATAGTCAAAGTGATGAAAGTTCCAGTCTCTGCCTGAATGTGTTTAGACAGGCTCCACTGAAACACAACAAACGGAAGGAAAACCAGGACAAATGGATTGTAATGAAAAACCTGCAATCCTTGTAAATACAGGCACCTCTGTTTTAATGTGATGCTGCTTGATGGAACAATGGCTGCTTCTTCATTCCTTCTACACAGCAAAGGAAGCCACAGGCACTTTTCCAAGAGTTCTCAGCTCATCTTGGCAAAGTGTCCTGGTTACTATGAATCATGTCTACAATTTTGGTCTGTTTTACTTAGCTCTCTAGCCAACTTTGTCACACACACTTCACCTCCAAGGACATATTTAACTGAAATACACAAGGAAGAACATGGCAATGCAATTAAAAGTGAGGTTTCACTCTGTCCAAGAAATTAAAGATACAGACAGAAAGAAAAGACTTGCATTTATATAGCACCTTTCACAGCCTCAGGATATTCCAAAGTGCTTTACATCAATGACCTGAGTTTTCATGAGACTGGAAATATTCTGAAATTATGAACTGGAGCAGACCATGCTGCTAGCATTCAATGAATGCTTGTTCATTCTGGGTTCCTTTTCTGTTACTATTTACTTGTCCTTTTCATAGATACTCTGGTGTTAAATAGTATGAAGTGTAAGTTATTGGAATTTCCCACTACATAGATTTGAATCGTGCATATGTCAAATGATGGACTGAGTTCAGTGAAGACAGGATAGATTTGATCAGCCAGTTATAATATCAGCAATAATCCTTGATTACCTGTCCTGTGAACCAAGAATGTGAAAGGCAGCATTTCTGTCTTGGGGTCTGACGGCCTGGTCATTGCAAATATATAATCGCAAAGCTGTAGGTCAAGTTTGTATTGAAAGAAGTTGAATCGTTGGGCCACAATCATGTCCAGCCCAAGGCCACATGGATGTTTGTACTGGAAAACCACAACAAGCTACCGCTGATGATAATTACTTAATAGTAGAAATGGTAAACCGTTCCCTTGTCACTGAGATAGAATCTGATTTGTGCTATGCAGATAACATATCCTTTTGCTGTTTATGATGCAATGTGATTTGATTTAGTGTTTAAAAGATGTGGTCTATACACAAGTTGCCATTTTTGTCGATAAATCATATTGTGACTTTTATTTTCCTTTCCCTGTGTCCTCCTCTGCTGTGGTGATGACTTCTTGCTGAGGTACTGCTCCATGTGCATCAGTAATCCCCCTGTACTTCACCCAAGAAACAATTCCACATGCTTCAGCCTGGTAAAGTGAGCACCAGAAGGCCCTGTTTACAGTAAGCATCATAGCCGAGCATACACACCATCCTCACCCCACACAACACCTCCACAAGTAGTCACTGTATACTGATCAGGAGTAGGAACCCAGGCCAGTTGCCACCTCCCTAGCCCAGGGAAGCTGCGGCCAACTGCAGTTCTCCACTCCAGCTCAGCACCAGGATTCGAACTTGGAGCCTTCTGGTATGTGTGGTTCATTCAGAAACTAGGATTGTAAATCTAAACAAAGCCAATGACAGTGGTATGAGGGGTGAGTTGGTTGAGTTAGATTAAAAGACATAATTGTAGATAAGCAATGGTGATTACTTAAAGAAATAACTCAATTCTCAATGAATGTACATTCTCTTGAGGAATAAAAACTCCACTGGAAAAGTGGTCCAGCCATGGCTAACGAGAGAATTTAAGGATAGTATTAGATTAAAGGAAAAGGTTTATAATGCTGCCAAAAAGAGGAGTAAGCCTGAGGATTGGGGGGAGAGTTTTAAAAATCAGCAAAGGCGACCAAGAAATCTGATTAAGAGGGAGAAAGTAGAACATGAGAGTAAACTAGCAAGAAATATAAAGACAGATTACAAGAGCTGGCAGAAACATTAAACAATTATTTTGTGTCTGTCTTCATATTAGAAGACACAAAGAACATAAAAAGCTGACAATCCCCTGAACCTAGGATTTTAAAAGATTTCATGGATAGCATGTTTATTTAGAGTCATAGAGATACTGCACTGAAACAGGCCCTTCGGCCCACCGAGTCTGTGCCGACCAACAAACACCCATTTATACTAATCCTACATTAATCCCATATTCCCTACCATATCCCCACCATTCTCCTACCACCTACCTACACTAGGGGCAATTTACAATGGCCAATTTACCTATCAACCTGTAAGTCTTTGGCTGTGGGAGGAAACCGGAGCACCCGGCGAAAACCCACGCGGTCACAGGGAGAACTTGCAAACTCTGCACAGGCAAATGTGGTCACCCTGCAGCTTAACAGTATGCAGGGAGAGAGGGAATGGGTGACCACCAGACTGTCAAAAAAGACCAGATAGGTAGTGCAGAAGTTCCCTGAGTACATCTCACGGAAAATCTAGAACTAGGGGTTACTATTTAAAATTAAGGGGTCAGACAGATGAGGAGAAATTTTTTCTCTCAGACGTTCGTGAGTCTTTGGAATTCTCTTCCTCAAAAGGCAGTGGGAGCAGTCTTTAAATATTTCTAAGGCGAAGGTAGATAGATTCTTTATAAGCAAGGGGGTGACAGATTATTGGGGGTAGGTGGGAATGTGGAGTCAAGGTTACAATCGGATCAGCCATGATGGTTGCTCTGGGGTGTGCAGCCAGAGTGTAGTCCATGGCACCACGCCTGGATCAGCTGCACAGGGCAGGAGGAAGATTGGAAAAGCAATAGTGATAGTGGATTTTACAGTTACAGGAACAGACAGGCATTTCTGCAGCCACAGATGTAAATCCAAGATGATGTGTTGCCTCCCTGGTGCAAGGGTCAAGGATGTCACTGAGCTGCTGCAGAGGACTGTAAGGGGAGAGGGTGAACAGCCAGCAGTCGTGGTCCAAAAGACATAGGTAGAAAGAGGGATGAGGTCCTGCAGGCAGAATTTAGGGAACTAGGAAAGAAACTAGCAAGCAGAACTTCAAAGTTAGTAATCGCTGGATTATTCTCAGTACCACGCACAGGTGAGTGTAGAAATAGGAGGGCAGAGCAGATGAATTTGTGGCTGGAGAGACAGTGCAGGAGGGAGGGCTTCAGATTCCTGGGCCATTAGGAGCGGTTCTGGGGAGATGGAACCTGTACAAGCCAGTAGGGTTGCACCTGAACAGAGCCAGGAACAATGTCCTTGCAGGGCGATTTGCCAGTGCTTTTGGGACAGGGTTAAACCAACTTGGCAGGGGGCAGGGAAGCAGGAGGTAATAATAAAGAGGAAAGCCAAGGTGCACAGAGAATTGGGAAACACAGATAGCACTAGAGTAGGAAATAGTAAGGAATTAGGTGGGGTCAGTGTGAGATGGAATGTAATAAGGTCTAAATTAGGTTTACTGTGTGGTAAATAAGGTTGTTGAGCTGCAGGCACAGATAGCTACGTGGAAATATGATATGATAACAGAGATCTGGCTGAAAAAAAGGCAAGACTGGATACCAAATATTCCTGGAATCAAGGTGTTCAGGAAAGAGGAAGGACGGAAGGGAGGAGGGGTACCTGTATAAATTACGGAGAACATTACAGTGCTGGAGAGAGAGGATGTCCTAGAGGGGTCAAGGATAGAATCTATTTGGTTAGAGCTAAGAAACAATAGAATTACCATTGCATTGCTGGTGTATTCTATCGGCCACCAACTAGTGGGAAGGATATAGATGAACAAATTTTCAAGGAAATTACAGAGAGGTGCAGGAATTATAGAGAATGGGGAATTTTAATTATCTTGGGATAGTAATAGTGTAAAAGGCAGAGAGGGGCAAGAGTTTCGAGAGTGTTTTCAGAGAATTTTCTACATCAGTATGTTTCCAGTCCAACGAGGAAAGAGGCATGGCTGGACCTAATTCTGGGGAATGAGGTGAATCAAGTGATAGTAGCGGAATGTGTAGGGAACAGTGATCATAATATCATAAGGTTTAAGTTAGCTATGGAAAAGGGCAAGGAACAACCCACAGTAAAAATAATTAATTGGGAAAACAGATCTGGCCCAAGTAAATTGGAATCAAAGATTGGCAGGCAAAACTGTAATTGAGCCATGGACTGCTTTTAAAGAAGGGATAGTTTAGGTACAGTCAAGGTACATTCCCATGAGGGGGAAAGGCAGGGCAAAGAGATCCAGAGCTCCCTGAATGACTAAAGAGCTAGAGAATAAGATGAAGCAGAAAAAAGGTGCACATGACAGATGCCAGATAAAACTGAGAACCAGGTTGAGTATCGAGAGTTCAGAGGGGAAGTGCAAAAACAAATGAGAAGCAAAGTGAGGGTATGAGATGAGACTGGCAGCTAGCATAAAAGAGAATCTAAAAGTCTTTTATAGGAACATAAATAGTAAAAGGAGTGGGGCTGATTAGGGGCATAAAAGGGGATTTACACATGGAGGCAGGGGGCATGGCTGAGGTACTAAATGAGTACTTTGCATCTGTCTTTACCAAGGAAGAAGGTACTGCCCAAGTCATAGAACATAGAAAAATACAGCACAGAACAGGCCCTTCGGCCCACGATGTTGTGCCGATCCTTTGTCCTCTGTCAAGGACAATTTAATCTATACCCCATCATTCTCCTTTATCCATATACCTATCTAAAAGCCGTTTGAAAGTCCCTAAAGTTTCTGACTCAACAACTTCCCCAGGTAAGGCATTCCATGCCCCGACCACTCTCTGGGTAAAGAACCTTCCCCTGACATCCCCCTTATATCTCCCACCCTTCACTTTAAATTTATGACCCCTTGTAACGCTTTGCTCCACCCGGGGAAAAAGTTTCTGACTGTCTACCCTATCAATTCCCCTGATCATCTTATAAACCTCTATCATGTCACCCCTCATCCTTCTCCGTTCTAATGAGAAGAGGCCTAGAATGTTCAGCCTTTCCTCGTAAGACTTATTCTCCATTCCAGGCAACATCCTGGTAAATCTCCTCTGCACCCTCTCCAAGGCTTCCACATCCTTCCTAAAATGAGGCGACCAGAACTGCACACAGTACTCCAAATGAGGCCTTACCAAGGTCCTGTACAGCTGCATCATCACCTCACGGCTCTTAAATTCAATCCCTCTGCTAATGAACGCTAACACCCCATATGCCTTCTTCACAGCCCTATCCACTTGAGTTGCAACTTTCAACGATCTATGCACATAGACCCCAAGGTCTCTCTGCTCCTCCACATGCCCAAGAACCCTACCGTTAACCCAGTATTTTGCATTCGTGTTTGTCCTTCCAAAATGGACGACCTCACACTTTTCAGGGTTAAACTCCATCTGCCACTTTTCAGCCCAGCACTGCAACCTATCCAAGTCCCTTTGCAGACGACAATAGCCCTCCTCGGTATCCACAACTCCACCAACCTTTGTATCATCTGCAAATTTACTGACCCACCCTTCGACTTCCTCATCCAAGTCGTTAATAAAAATCACAAACAGGAGAGGACCCAGAACTGATCCCTGTGGCACGCCACTGGTAACTGGGCTCCAGGCTGAGTATTTACCATCTAAGACCACTCTCTGCCTTCTATCAGTTAGCCAATTCTTAATCCAACTGGCCACATTCCCCACTATCCCATGCCTCCTGACTTTCTCCATAAGTCTACCATGGGGGACCTTATCAAATGCCTTACTAAAATCCATGTACACCACATCCACTGGTTTACCCTCATCCACTTGCTTGGTCACCTGCTCAAAGAATTCAATCAGGCTTGTGAGGCAAGACCTACCCCTCACAAAACCGTGCTGACTGTCCCGAATCAAGCAGTGTCTTTCCAGATGCTCAGAAATCCTATCCCTCAGCACCTTTTCCATCAACTTGCCTACCACCGAAGTAAGACTAACTGGCCTGTAATTCCCAGGGTTGTTCCTATTCCCTTTCTTGAACAGGGGCACAACATTTGCCACCCTCCAATCACCTGGTACCACCCCCGTCAACAGAGAAGATGAAAAGATCATTGCCAGCGGCTCTGCAATTTCATCCCTTGCTTCCCATAACATCCTTGGATATACCCCGTCAGGCCCGGGAGACTTGTCTATCTTCAAGTTATTCAAAAACCCCAACACATCTTCCCTCCTAACGAGCACTTCCTCGAGCTTACCAGTCTGTTTCACACCGTCCTCTTCAGTAATACACCCCTTCTCATTCGTAAATACCGAAGAGAAGTACTCATTCAAAACCTCACTTATCTCTTCCGGCTCAACACACAGTCTCCCGCTATTGTCCTTGACCGGACCTACGGTCCCCCTAGTCATCCTCATATTTCTGACATACGCGTAAAAGGCCTTTGGGTTTTCTTTTATCCTACCCGCCAAGCATTTTTCATGCCCTCTCTTAGCTCTCCTAATCCCTTTCTTCAGATCCTTCCTGGCCATCTTGTATCCCTCCAGAGCTATGCCTGTGCCCTTTTTCCTCAACCTTATATACGCATCCTTCTTCTTCCTAACAAGACTCTCAACCTCTCTTGTCAACCACGGTTCCCTCACATGACCATCCCTTCCCTGTCTGACAGGGACATGCTTATCAATGGCCCCTACTATCTGCTCCTTGAAAAAGTTCCACATTTCGACCGTGCCCTTCCCTGCCAGCATATGCTCCCAACTTATGCTCCTCAGTTCCTGCCTGACAGCATCATATCTACCCTTCCCCCAATTGTAAACCTTGCCCTGTTGCACATACCTATCCCTCTCCATTACCACAGTGAATGCTACAGAATTGTGATCACTATCTCCAAAGTGCTCGCCCACCAACAGCTCTATCACTTGCCCTGGTTCATTACCTAGTACCAAATCCAATATTGCCTCCCCTCTGGTCGGGCAGTCTACATACTGAGTCAGAAAAGCTTCCTGGACATACTGCACAAACACTACCCCATCCAAACTATTCGATCTAAAGAGTTGCCAATCAATATTTGGGAAGTTGAAATCCCCCATAATTACTACCCTGTGACTTCTGCTCCTTTCCAAAATCTGTTTCCCAATCTGCTCTTCCACCTCCCTGCTGCTATTGGGGGGCCGATAGAAAACTCCCATCAAGGTGACTGCTCCTTTCCTGTTCCTGACCTCAACCCACAGTGCCTCAGTCGGCAGATCCTCCTCGAAAATTCTTTCAGCAGTTGTTACACTATTTCTAACTAACAATGCCACCCCCCCACCTCTTTTACCACCATTCCTAATCTTATGAAAACATCTATAACCAGGTACCTCCAAGAACCATTCCTCCCCCTCACCTATCCACGTTTCAGTGATGGCCACAACATCGTAGTCCCAAGTGCCCATCCACGCCTTCAATTCACTCACCTTATTCCTGATGCTTCTTGCGTTGAAGTATACGCACTTCAACCCTTCTCCGTGCCCATCTGTCCTCTGCGACAGTGCTACCTTCCCCAATACCTCACTACACTCTTTGTCTTTCTGAGTGGACCCACTGGTCCCTGGATTACAAGTCCGGTTCCCATCCCCCTCCCAAACTAGTTTAAACCCTCCCGAACAGTACTAGCAAACCTCCCTCCCAGGATATTGGTGCCCCTCTGGTTCAGATGCAGCCCGTCCTGTTTGAACAGGTCCCATCTTCCCCAGAATGCAGTCCAATTATCCAAGAACTGGAAGCCCTCTCTTCTACACCATTCCTGCAGCCACGTGTTCAGCTGTGCTCTCTCCCTATTCCTAGCCTCACTATCACGTGGCGCCGGCAACAAACCAGAGATAACAACTCTGTCCGTCTGAGCTTTCAGCTTCCAGCCTAACTCCCTAAACTCACTTCTAACATCTGTGCCACCCTTCCTTCCTACGTCGTTGGTGAAAGAGGAGTTAGTTGAAACACTGGATGGGCTAAAAATTGATGATGAGGTATTAAATAGGCTGGCTGTACTTAAAGAACAAAGAAAATTACAGCACAGGAACAGGCCCTTCGGCCCTCCAAGTCTGTGCCGACCATCAACCACCCATTTATACTAATCCTACACTAATTCCATATTCCTACCACATCCTCACCTGTCCTTATATTTCCCTACCACCTACCTATACTAGGGACAATTTATAATGGCCAATTTACCTATCAACCTGCAAGTCTTTGGCATGTGGGAGGAAACTGGAGCACCCGGAGAAAACCCACGCAGACACAGGGAGAACTTGCAAACTCCACACAGGCAGTACCCAGAATTGAACCCGGGTCGCTGGAGCTGTGAGGCTGCGGTGCTAACCACTGCGCCACTGTGCCGCCCTGATTTTTTCTAATGGTCTGTATCTCTTTACTTCCTGCCCATTCATGTATCTGTCTAGATACATCTTAAAGACGCTATCGTGCCCGCGTCTACCACCTCCACTGGCAATGCGTTCCAGGCACCCACCACCCTCTGCGTAAAGAACTTTCCACGCATATCCCCCCTAAACTTTTCCCCTTTCACTTTGAACTTGTGTCCCCTTGTAATTGAATCCCCCACTCTGGGGAAAAAGCTTCTTGCTATCCACCCTGTCTATACCTCTCATGATTTTGTACACCTCAATCAGGTCCCTCCTCAACCTCCGTCTTTCTAATGAAAATAATCCTAATCTACTCAACCTCTCTTCATAGCTAGCGCCCTCCATACCAGGCAACATCCTGGTGAACCTCCTCTGCACCCTCTCCAAAGCATCTACACCCTTTTAAAGTTGATAAGTCCAGTCAGTAAGTCAGTGAGTCAGTTTAACCTCGGTGGTGGGAAAGCTTTTAGAATGATAATTCGGGACAAAATTAATAGTCACTTGGACAAATGGAAATTAATTAAGGAAAGCCAGCATGGATTTGTTAAAGGCAAGTCGTGTTTAAGTAACTTGCTGGAGTTTTTTGATGAGGTAACCGAGAGGGTTGAGAGGGCAATGCGATAGATGTGGTGCACATGGACATCCAAAAGACATTTGATGAAGTGTCACATAACAGGCTTGTCAGTAAAGTTAGAGCCCATGGAATAAAAGGGACAGTAGCAGCAGGCTTACAAAATTGGCTGAGTGACAGGAAACAGAGAGTAGTTGTGAATGGTTGTTTTTCAGACTGGAGGAGGGTATATAGTGGGTTTCCCCAGGAAATGTTGGGATCCCTGCTTTCCTTGATAGATTAATGATCTAGATTTGGGTGTACAGGGCACAATTTCAGAATTTGTGGATGACACAAAACTTAGAAATATTGTGAACTGTGAGGAGGATAGTGATAAACTGCAAGAGGACATCGATAGGTTGATGGAATGGGTGGACAAATGGCAGATGAAATTTAATTCAGAAAAGTGTGAAGTGACTCATTTTGGTAGGAAGAATGAGGAGAGGCAATATAAAATAAAGGGTACAATTCTAAGTGGTGTGGTGTGGTGCAGGAGCAGAGGGACCTGGGGGTATATGTGCCTAAAGCATTGAAGGTTGCAGGGCAGGTTGAGAAAGCAGTTAATAAAGCATATGGGATCCTGGGCTTTATAATTAGGGGCATTGAGAATCAAAACAGAATCATAGAATTTTTACAGTGCAGAAGGAGGCCATTCGGCCCATCGTGTCCGCACCGGCTCTCTGAAAGAGCAATTCCCTCAGTTCCATTTCCCTGCCTTCTCCCCATAACCCTGCACATTCTTCCTTTTCATATAACTGTCTAATTCCCTTTTCAATGCTTCAATTGAACCTACCTCCACCACACTCTCAGGCAGCACATTCCAGACCTGAACCACTCGCTGCATGAAAAAGTTTTTCCTCATGTCACTTTTGCTTCTCTTACCAAATACTTTAAATCTGTGCCCTCTCGTTCTCAATCCTTTCACGAGTGGGAACAGTTTCTCTCTATCTACTCTGTCCAGACCCCTCATGATTTTGAATACCTCTACCAAATCACCTCTCAGCCTTCTCTTCTCCAAGGAAAACAGTCCTAACTTCTCCAATCTATCTTCGTAACTGAAATTCCTCATCCCTGGAACCATTCTCGTGAATCTTTTCTGTACTCTGTCCAATGCCCTCATGTCTTTCCTCAAGTGCGGCGCCCAGAATTGGACACAAAATACTCCAGCTGAGGCCCAACTTGTGTCTGATACAAGTTCAACATAACTTCCTTGCTCTTGTACTCGATGCCCCTATTAATAAAGTCCAGGACACTGTATGCTTTATTAACCGCTCTCTCAACCTGTCCTGCCACCTTCAATGAC
The DNA here is from genome assembly GCF_036365525.1 of Heterodontus francisci. NCBI lineage: Eukaryota > Metazoa > Chordata > Chondrichthyes > Heterodontiformes > Heterodontidae > Heterodontus > Heterodontus francisci. Next base: position 2,145,702 of record NC_090407.1, on the reverse strand, counting down.
TTATGCACATATACACCCAAGTCCCTCTGCTCCTGCACCCCCTTTAGAATTGTACCCTTTATTCTATATTGTCTCTCCATGTTCTTCCTACCAAAATGAATCACTTCACATTTCTTCACATTGAACTTCATCTGCCACTTGTTCGCCCATTCCACCAACTTGTCTACGTCCTTTTGAAGTTCTACGCTATCCTCCTCACAGTTTGCAATACTTCCAAGTTTCGTATCAAGCAAGTTATGATAAACCTGTATAAAACACTGGCCTCAGCAGGAGTTTTGTGTCCAGTTCTGGGCACCATACTTTAGGAAAAATGGTACGGCATTAGAGAGGGTGCAGAAAAAGATTCATGACAATGGTTCCAGTGATGAGGAACTTCAGTTACGTTGTTAGGTTGGAGAAACTGGGGTCGTTCTCCCTGGAGAAGAGTCGATTAAGAGGAAATTTGATAAAGGTGTTCAAAATCATGAGGGGTCTGAACAGAGTAGATAGAGAGAAACTGTTCCTGTTGCCAGCAGGATCCAGAACACTGATTTAAGGTGATTGGCAAAAGAACCAAACATGATATGAGGAAAAACATTTTCATGCAGTGAGTGGTTAGGATCTGGAATGCACTATCTGACAGTGTGGAGGTAGGGGAGGTCCTAAATGAATACTTTGCTTCAATATTCACTAGTGAGAGGGACCTGGTTGTTTGTGAGGACAGCGTGAAACAGGCTGATATGCTCGAACAGGTTGATGTTAAGAGGGAAGATGTGCTGGAAATTTTGAAAGACATGAGGACAGATAAGTCCCCGGGGCCAGACAGGATATACCCAAGGATATTACGGGAAGCAAGGGAAGAGATTGCCGCGCCTTTGGCGATGATCTTTGCGTCCTCACTGTCCACTGGAGTAGTACCAGATGATTGGTGGGTGGCAAATGTTATTCCCTTGTTCAAGAAAGGGAATAGGGATAAGCCTGGGAATTATTGACCAGTCAGTCTTACGTCGGTAGTGGGCAAATTATTGGAGAGGATTCTGACAGACAGGATTTATGATTATTTGGAAAAGCATAGTTTAATTAGAGACAGTCAGCATGGCTTTGTGAGGGGCAGGTCATGCCTCACAAGCCTTATTGAATTCTTTGAAGATGTGACAAAACACGTTGATGAAGGAAGAGCAGTGGATGTGGTGTATATGGATTTTAGCAAGGCGTTTGATAAGGTTCCCCATGGTAGGCTCATTCAGAAAGTAAGGAGGCATGGGATACAGGGAAAGTTGGCTGTCTGGATACAGAATTGGCTGGCCCATAGAAGATAGAGGGTGATAGTAGATGGAAAGTATTCAGCCTGGAGCTCGGTGACCAGTGGTGTTCCACAGGGATCTGTTCTGGGACCTCTGCTCTTTGTGATTTTTATAAATGACTTGGATGAGGAAGTGGAAGGCTGGGTTAGCAAGTTTGCTGGAGTTGTGGATAGTGTGGAAGGCTGTTGTAGGTTGCAACGGGACATTGACAGGATGCAGAGCTGGGCTGAGAAGTGGCAGATGGAGTTCAACCTGGAAAAGTGTGAAATGATTCATTTTGGAAGGTCGAATTTGAATGCAGAATACAGGCTTAAAGACAGGATTCTTGGTAGTGTGGAGGAACAGAGGGATCTTGGGGTCCATGTCCATAGATCGCTCAAAGTTGCCACCCCAAGTTGATAGGGTTGTTAAGAAAGCGTATGGTGTGTTGGCTTTCATTAACAGGGGGATTGAGTTTAAGAGCCGCGAGGTTATGCTGCAGCTCTATAAAGCCCTGGTTAGACCACACTTGGAATATTGTGTTCAGTTCTGGTCGCCTCATTATAGGAAGGATGTGGAAGCTTTAGAGAGCGTGCAGAGGAGATTTACCAGGATGCTGCCTGGACTGGAGGGCATGTCTTACGAAGAAAGGTTGAGGGAGCTAGGGCTTTTCTCATTGGAGCAAAGAAGGATGAGAGGTGACTTGATAGAGGGGTACAAGATGATGAGAGGCATAGATAGAGTGGATAGCCAGAGATTTTTTCCCAGGGCGGAAAGGGCTATCACCAGGGGGCATAATTTTAAGGTGATTGGAGGAAGGTTTCGGGGAGATGTCAGAGGTAGGTTCTTTACACAGAGAGTGGTGGGTGCGTGGAATGCACTGCCAGCGGTGGTAGTAGAAGCAGATACATTAGGGACATTTAAGCGACTCTTGGATAGGTACATTGATGATAGTAGAATGAAGGGTATGTAGGTAGTTTGATGCTAGAGTAGGTTAAAGGTTCGGCACACATTGTGGGCCAAAGGGCCTGTACTGTGCTGTACTGTTCTATGTTCTATGCTCTATGCTTTACCACCTGTCCCTCATGGAAAAACCTGAACAGAAAAACACCTTTGACCACAATTCCATCGGGCAGTGGTCCGCACATAATGTCCTTGAGGTCCTGTGGGAAGTGGAGATGGTGGATCCTGTCGGATGGTTCCCCACCCAGACTGTCAAACTCATGTGGCGGAATGACTCATCACCAGAACTTTCAAACAAGCGAGAAGGGCCCTCCCCATCAGATCCTTCCTGCATGCCTAGAGTCTCACAGCCTCCGCATGCTGCCCTCGAGGTGGCTGCAGTGGGGAAGAGACCACCTCCTTCTGGAATGTCTGGAAAGAGATGCAGTGGTTTTTGTCAAAGTTCATCCCAAACAACTCCGTAACACAAGACTCGGTGCTCAACGGGCTGTTCCCAGGGACACTCAGTGCTGCTGGAGGACCATCAACTCAGTGAAAGACGTTCTTTGGTCCGCCTGAAACTTGCTCGTCTTCCAGTGCAAAGAGCCATTGGCGCAGTGGTTAGCACCGCAGCCTCACAGCTCCAGCGACCCGGGTTCAGTTCTGGGTACTGCCTGTGTGGAGTTTGCAAGTTCTCCCTGTGACCGCGTGGGTTTCCGCCGGGTGCTCTGGTTTCCTCCCACAGCCAAAGACTTGCAGGTTGATGGGTAAATTGGCCATTGTAAATTGCCCCAAGTGTAGGTAGGTGGTAGGAGAATGGTGGGGATGTGGTAGGGAATATGGGATTAATGTAGGATTATTATAAATGGGTGGTTGTTGGTCGGCACAGACCTGGTGGGCCGAAGGGCCTGTTTCAGTGCTGTATCTCTAAATAAAATAAATAACTGAGTGTTGTAGACTGGCACATTCCAAGGTCCAGGACTACACACTCCCACTGTCAACCTCTTAGGGGCTACCATTGACCAGAAACTGAACTGGAGTAGCTATATAAATACCATGGCTACAATAGCAGGTCAGAGGCTAGGAATCCTGCGGCAAGTAACTCACTTCCTGACTCCCCAAAGCCTGTCCACCACCTACAAGGCACAAGTCAGGAGTGTGATGGAATACTCTCCACTTGCCTGGATGGGTGCAGCTCCAACAACACTCAAGAAGCTCGACACCATCCAGGACAAAGCAGCCCACTTGATTGGCACACCATGCACAAACATTCACTCCCTCCACCACCGATGTACAGTGGCAGCAGTGTGTACCATCTACAAGATGCACTGCAGCAATGCACCAAGGCTCCTTAGACAGCACCTTCCAAACCCGCGACCTCTACCACCTCGAAGGACAAGAGCAGCAGATGCATGGGAACACCACCACCTGCAAGTTCCCGTCCAAGCCACACACCATCTTGACTTGGAACTATATCACCATTCCTTCACTGTCGCTGGGTCAAAATCCTGGAACTCCCTTCCTAACAGCACTGTGGGTGTACCTACCTCACATGGACTGCAGCGGTTCAAGAAGGCAGCTCACCACCACCTTCTCAAGGGCAATTAGGGATGGGCAATAAATGCTGGCATAGCCAGTGATGCCCACACCCCATGAATGAATAAAAAAAAACATAGGCAGGTCCAGGCAGCTGCTACAAAGACTCAATGGGGAAAGGCCCTCCCATCATCTCTACCGAGGGACTGGAAACCATGTGAAACCATTCTGGCTGTATTCACCACAGAACGTTTGATGTACGCAATAAATGGGAGGATACAGAGAGGTGTAGAGGAAGTGGGGGACCTTGGAGTGAGTGTTCACAGATCCCTGAAGGTAGCAGGACAGGTTGATAAGGTGGTTATGAAGGCATATGGAATCCTTTCCTTTATTAGCCGAGGTATAGAATATAAGAGCAGGGAGGTTATGCTGGAACTGTATAACTCATTGGTTAGGCCACAACTTGGGTACTGTGTGCAGTTCTGGTCACCTCATTACAGAAAGGATGTAATTGCACTAGAGAGGGTACAGAGGAGATTTACGAGGATGTTGCCAGGACTGGAAAAATGCAAATATGAGGAAAGATTGGATAGGCTGGGGTTGTTCTTCTTGGAACAGAGAAGGCCGAGGGAAGATTTGATCGAGATGTACAAAATTTTGAGGGGCCTGGATAGAGTGGAGGTGAAGGGTCTATTCACCTTAGCAGAGAGGTCAGTGACTAGGGGGCATAGATTTAAAGTGATTGGTAGTAAAGGCAGAAACGCTCTAATCATTGAAAAGGTGGCTGGATGTGTAACTGAAGTGCTGTAATCTGCAGGACTATGGACCAAATGCTGGAAAGTGGCATTAGGTAGGGTGACTTCTTTGGCTGCCGCAGACACGATGTGCCAAGTGGCCTCTTTCTGTGCCATAAACTTTCTGTGATTCTATGTCACTAATGAAATGTAAATTTACATTGTAAATATAACCTGCAATGGTGAGTGTAGTGAGGCACCTCATGTACTATATTGAAAGAAACTGATCTGTATTGCAATTTGTGTAATGTCAAATGTGAACTGTTTTTTGAATAAAGTATATCTTTGGGGAAAAAAAATTGTGTTGTGACGGTTAGGATGGGAATAGGCTTGGCTGTAAAACTCTGTGGTGAACACTTGCTACCAGGACTCATCGATGGGGGAATGGCCATTTGGCTGAGGCAAGCTGCTGTCCATGGAGGGGAGAACTTTGGAGGCTCAAATCAGTTTGTTTTTAAATTTATGAATGAATAATTAACTATGCCTGTAGTCTCTTCAGAATCAGCATTCAATGTATTAATTATGTATTGAGTACAAGATTAACTGCATATGGTGGTGATAGTACAGCAGCAATTGCTAGCTTCTGAATAGTGTTACAAAAACAGTAAACGCTGGAAATACTCAGCAGGTCAGGCAGCACCTGTGGAGAGAGAAACAGAGTTAACCTTTCAGGTCTGTGACCTTTCATCAGAACTCAGTTCTTTTAGCTGAGTATTTCCAGCACTTTCTGTTTTTATTTCAGATTTCCAGCATCTGCAGTATTTTGCTTTTATCTGAACAGTGTTACTTCTCATATGGATGGAAATATATTAAGTTAGTTGGGGATGGTAACAGCAGTGCAAATTGCATGGACACTGAGAGATTGTGTTGCTCCTGTTTGCCAGGCCTCCTGCATTGTTGACTGGGTCAGTGCTGAGAATAGTGTGTGAATCTATTGATCCTAAATCAACTCCAGCAGCTGCGGATTCTTTTGTTTGTTTGTTAACCTGAGCCCCACCAGATTGTCCTGTACATCATTCTACTGCAAGAACGCAATTAGCCAAAAGCACGATTATTAAGCCAGGTCCTTGGTGATTTGCATGTAGATTTAATCACTAACATTTCAAACTGTGTGTGTGAGAAGGGCAGAGAGAGGAGGAGGTTCAAGTATCTAGTCTTTGTTGGAGAGTGGAGGTGTGGAGGGATTTGTTCCACGTGATTTAAACTACTATTGTGTGTCTGGAATCGACAAAGTGATGTTTCTTCATCTTCCGTGGCACTGTTTGAATGCTTGGATCTTTCTTCTAAAAATAATTGTTGTCTTCTGCTGCAGAGCAATTCTCTCTCCCCCACCTTTGATCATGATCATCCTCCTGTGAACGGTTGCAGCGTTGTTACTTTGCAAAGTCTTACTCAGCCACTGTTCTGTTTGGATGTTGAGTAACTTGGCAGCAAATGTGTGCAGCTGGTCAGAGCCGTGTGAATGCAGCAGAGGCTGAGGAGCTGAGCTGAGCTGCGTGTACTGTTCCTCTGACAGTGCAGGTGGGCAACACCGAAAGCTGCTGATATGCCTGCCAGGAATGTTAAATTCCGAGCTCTGGTAATCTTAATCAGCCTACTTCACAGAGCAAGGAGGAAGAAATACCTAAGGTAGAATATTTGTTTTTCCCCCCTCCTTTTTAGTTTGCTAATGAAAGTTATTCAGACTGTTTCAGCTCTCTAACTTTGAGGAGTGCCAGGAGCGCGATTAAAGCATGTGAAGTTTTTCTGTGTTCCTCGCGCATGCTGCAGTCCAAGACCGACCTTTCGAAGATTTACATTTCGTTCATGTATTGAAAAATAATTGGTTTGTGTTGGAGGGAATAACATAGGGAAGTTCACTATCAAAAAATATCCTAGTCTTGGAGCTGGATTGGACAAGCAGTTCCTAACCACAGAGCTTGGATATTTATAACACTCGATATTTAGTGTTTTTATGCAGCATATAACTAGCATTTAAAAAAAAATCATTATTCTTTTTTTGGATAAAGTAAACAAAAACATCTGGTTAACTACACACATTGAACCAGGGTTCTGCTTAATCTTCTGGGTAGTTCGCACCAGGATTCCATGAACTGCCTCAACTAAGCAATTTTCATTATAGCAAAGTTTCAGCAGGCAGATTTGTCACAGTGAGTGTGGGAACATTGCAGCTTAACCCGATCCTGTGATCACCTGTCATCCACACACTGGTATTTTCCAACAATGGAGAGTGAGCAGGAGTAGGAGTCCTGGCTGATTGCCCCTTCCACTGAGGCTAACTATAATATCCAAATTACCACTCCCAGTACAGTGGGAGGCAAAGCTGGGAATTCAACAGCATTTTAAAGTGACACTTTTCTCATGCAGTAGTCTGAGTGATTTAAAATTTAATTCCAAAAATATAGTTCTTTAAGGTGAACAACAGCTTTTGTCTGAAGTCTTGTGAGAAGAGCTATGCTTGAAATTAGCAGTGGTGATGGCTAAATTTTAACAAACAAGTATGTTCTTGGTAAAGTTCAGGATATTGAGAAATTGACAGCATTTATCATGGTTTAATATTTTGGCAAGCAAGATCTATAACCGCTTACTGTCGGTCACACAGTCACCGCTATGAGCTGTGAACTGAAATGTTTCACCACCAAGGTGATGAGGCTGTCGAAAAGGAGAGTTGTGTTTTAAAGAATTGTGCAGCAGAGCAATTCATGTGAAAAAGCAGATTAGAGACATGAGGAAAATAGTGCTTGTTTAGAAATTCTGTTGTGGAAAATACCTGGGAGTTGGATGCTTATTTCTTTTAATCTTTTTTATATAAAACTGATTCTTTAATGCTGAGCTAGATAATGATTCAGATTTGAATACAATTTATAATATTATATGGGTTATACAGAACTGTTTGTGAGTCAACTAATGACTTTGATGCCATTTACCAATCACGAGACAAGACTGGTTTTTGCATGTCTAGCAAAAAGCACAAAAGCTTTCAGAAACCAAAACTTTTTAAAATTCACTGAATTAAAATCATCTACAATCCTTCTTTATTTAAGATGTTTCAAAGGGTAGATGTGTGATTGGGATATTAATTCTCAGACTACAAGCAGAGAACTCTGTGCTCCCTGGGCTCAATATGTAGATAGGCCGACTAGAGGGATTATGTTGGATTTGGTGCTTGGCAACGAACCAGGCTAGGTGGCAGATCTCTCGGTGGGAGAGCATTTCGGTGATAGTGATCACAACTCCTTGACCTTTACTATAGTCATGGAGAGGGACAGGAGCAGACAGGGTGGGAAAATATTTAATTGGGGGAGGGGAAATTACAATGCTATTAGGCAGGAACTGGGGAGCATAAATTGGGAACAGATGGTCTCAGGGAAATGCACCACAGAAATGTGCAGGTTGTTTAGGGAGCACTTGCTGCGACTGCTGGATAGGTTTGTCCCAATGAGGCAAGGAAGGGATGGTAGGGTGAAGGAACCTTGGATGACAAGAGATGTGGAACAGCTAGTCAAGAGGAAGAAGGAAGCTTACTTAAGGTTGAGTAAGCAAGGATCAGACAGGGCTCTAGAGGGTTACAAGGTAGCCAGGAAGGAACTGAAGAATGGACTTAGGAGAGCTAGAAGGGGACATGAAAAAGTCTTGGCGGGTTGGATTAAGGAAAATCCCAAGGCGTTCTACACTTATGTGACGAACAAGAGGATGGCCAGAGTGAGGGTAGGGCCGATCAGGGATAGTGGAGGGAACTTGTGCCTGGAGTCGGAGGAGGTAGGGGAGGTCCTAACTGAATACTTTGCTTCAGTATTCACTAGTGAGAGGGACCTGGTCGTTTGTGAGGACAGCGTGAAACAGGCTGATATGCTCGAACAGGTTGATGTTAAGAGGGAGGATGTACTGGAAATTTTGAAAGACATGAGGACAGATAAGTCCCCGGGGCTAGACAGGATATACCCAAGGATATTACGGGAAGCAAGGGAAGAGATTGCCACGCCTTTGGCGATGATCTTTGCGTCCTCACTTTCCACTGGAGTAGTACCAGATGATTGGAGGGTGGCAAATGTTATTCCCTTGTTCAAGAAAGGGAATAGGGATAACCCTGGGAATTATAGACCAGTCAGTCTTATGTCGGTAGTGGGAAAATTATTGGAGAGGATTCTGAGAGACAGGATTTATGTTTATTTGGAAAAGCATAGTTTGATTAGAGACAGTCAGCATGGCTTTGTGAGGGGCAGGTCATGCCTCACAAGCCTTATTGAATTCTTTGAAGATGTGACAAAACACGTTGATGAAGGAAGAGCAGTGGATGTGGTGTATATGGATTTTAGCAAGGCGTTTGATAAGGTTCCCCATGGTAGGCTCATTCAGAAAGTAAGGAGGCATGGGATACAGGGAAAGTTGGCTGTCTGGATACAAAATTGACTGGCCCATAGAAGTCAGAGGGTGGTAGTAGATGGAAAGTATTCAGCCTGGAGCTCGGTGACCAGTGGTGTTCCGCACGGATCTGTTCTGGGACCTCTGCTCTTTGTGATTTTTATAAATGACTTGGATGAGGAAGTGGAAGGCTGGGTTAGTAAGTTTGCCGATGACACGAAGGTTGCTGGAGTTGTGGATAGTGTGGAAGGCTGTTGTAGGTTGTAACGGGACATTGACAGGATGCAGAACTGGGCTGAGAAGTGGCAGATGGAGTTCAACCTGGAAAAGTTTGAAGTGATTCATTTTGGAAGGTCGAATTTGAATGCAGAATACAGGCTTAAAGACAGGATTCTTGGTAGTGTGGAGGAACAGAGGGATCTTGGGGTCCATGTCCATAGATCGCTCAAAGTTGCCACCCAAGTTGATAGGGTTGTTAAGAAAGCGTATGGTGTGTTGGCTTTCGTTAACAGGGGGATTGAGTTTAAGAGCCGCGAGGTTATGCTGCAGCTCTATAAGGCCCTGGTTCGACCACACTTGGAATATTGTGTTCAGTTCTGGTCGCCTCATTATAGGAAGGATGTGGAAGCTTTAGAGAGCGTGCAGAGGAGATTTACCAGGATGCTGCCTGGACTGGAGGGCATGTCCTACGAAGAAAGGTTGAGGGAGCTAGGGCTTTTCTCATTGGAGCGAAGAAGGATGAGAGGTGACTTGATAGAGGGGTACAAGATGATGAGAGGCATAGATAGAGTTGATAGCCAGAGACTTTTTCCCGGGGCGGAAAGGGCTATCACCAGGGGGCATAATTTTAAGGTGATTGGAGGAAGGTTTTGGGGAGATGTCAGAGGTAGGTTCTTTACACCGAGAGTGGTGGGTGCGTGGAATGCGCTGCCAGCGGTGGTAGTAGAAGCAGATACATTAGGGACATTTAAGCGACTCTTGGATAGGTTCATGGATGATAGTAGAATGAAGGGTAGGTAGTTAGTTTGATCTTAGAGTAGGTTAAAGGTTCGGCACAACATTGTGGGCCGAAGGGCCTGTACTGTGCTGTACTGTTCTATGTTCTATGGGCTATTTAGAATCAATCCTGGTTATCCATTGTTCTCTGATTATTCAATGGAATTGTTGGGAATTTCTCTACTATAATTAGCTCGTCTTCATGGGTATAGCTATAAAGCCAGACAAACATGTCCCTTTGGTATAAAAATAGAAATTGTTGGAAATACCCAGTGGGTCAGGTAGCAGCTGTGAAAGGAGAAACAGAGTTAATTTCAGGTCGATGACCTTTTATCAGAAAGGTTATCTGGTGAAAAGCTCAATGACCTGAAATGTTAACTCTGTTTCTCTCTCCATAGATGATGTATTTTGGATTCTTTTGCTTGCTCCAGCAATGCAAGCACACTAGAGCATGGCTACCCAACCTGAACCCGACGGAACCCGACGACATGTGTCGGGTTCCGGTCGGGCCAGATCGCTCTTCCGGTCCGGCATTCGGGCTCGGCTCGGGCCAGGTCAGACACACTCTATCACCACCTCTGGTACGTGGCTCCAATGTTAATGTACTTTTTGGACTAGAAAGGTTGTTCAGTTACAGTTTTTTTTAAGCTTGTGCAGATAAGCAACAATGTGAAAAACGGAAGCTAGGTTAACTTGGTTGGGTCGGGCGCGGGAAAAAAATGAAAGGACTCTGGTCGGGCTCGGGTTGGATGTGGTTCTGTCGGGCTCGGGTTGGGTTTCATTTGCAGACTCGAGCCAGCCTTTAAAGCACACCTGACACAACACTTCATATCCTCATAGCCAATACACCGCTCCTTCAGTCCAATATTCTCTTGTGGAGCTTAATTCTTTGTATCAAATAATGAGCTAGAGCACGAGTTGGCTATAGAAATGGAATGTCAACTGTTAAATGAAAATAGTTCATTTCCTTCAATTTTTAATACAATGATCACTACAAACTTGAGGGTGGCACAGTGGCGCAGTGGTTAGCACCGCAGCCTCACAGCTCCAGCGACCCGGGTTCAATTCTGGGTACTGCCTGTGTGGAGTTTGCAAGTTCTCCCTGTGTCTGCGTGGGTTTCCTCCGGGTGCTCCGGTTTCCTCCCACATGCCAAAGACTTGCAGGTTGATAGGTAAATTGGCCATTATAAATTGTCCCTAGTATAGGTAGGTGGTAGGGAAATATAGGGACAGGTGGGGATGTGGTAGGGATATGGAATTAGTGTAGGATTAGTATAAATGGGTGGTTGATGGTCGGCACAGACTCGGTGGGCCGAAGGGCCTGTTTCAGTGCTGTATCTCTAAACTAAAGAGTCCTATTAACCCCAGTAATTCATCAGAACTAAATGTGTTCTGTACAGTCACAATTTAAAGTTCCTGAAATGTAGTGATTTAGGGTATTGTAAGGATATCTGCCCTTCCTTATAGTATGTATTAATAGGACTAGACAGTGACTGGAATAAAACTTTCCGAACTGACAGTCAACACAAGATGGGCAGTGTGTGTCTTTGCACCAGACTCCTGTTACTGTTCTGCCATTGAACTGAACTTGCCACCTGCAGGATCTTTAATATCATTACAGGGGAAACCAGTTTAATGTAAAACTGTAATATGAGAGGTGGAAAGTGCTGCAGTGCAGTAAAGGACACAACGTATTAAAAAGTGGAGCTCAATTTCTGGATGCCAGATCCATGGTGATAGTACTGTAGGTCTTTGTCAGTTTCATCAGAATTAGGCAGGAACCTCTGTTTACAGCTGACTAATCTTGCTGCTTTGTTTGGTGTCTTGTTTTGTGCTGCTAGTTATGAACGATTTATAGTACACATGTTACCTCAGTGCTAAACAGCTGCAGCTTCACATCAATGTAAATATGGAGTATAATTCTGATGTGAAGTCATTCATTGAATGGAAAGAAAGGTTGTGAGCCAGTCTCAACTACTACAGGAGAACTTCTATAAAACTTGATATTTCACTTTTGTTATGTTAGCAGTGAGCTGACTGTTCTGACAGCCCTTTAATATGAGGATGTAGCTGGCATTACTGCACCAGTAGCTCAAGTGGTTTCAGCAATAAGTAGTTGAGCCAAAGAAAACAGGAATCTCCTTGATTCAGTTCCAAGCCTATGCCAAGCCAGGCTGGTGGGAGAAGTCACTGCAATTTGCCTGTTTCCTTGAGTCAAGAGGGGAAAACCAGCCTGGGTAGCATTTCTCAATCAGGGGCAATAACCCTGCTGCCCTGAATTCTTTCAACCTGGAGAAGGACAGGATTGAGAGCATCTCTGATGCCCCTGCAGTCAAATAGCTGCTGTCTAGTTTCCCATGTGAAGGATGGGTTAGAAAATAAGCAAAGTTGAGGATGAGCACAGGCTATTTTATCTCCTGTTCATCCCTCTAATATTCACATTAAAGTATCCTAGCTGTATTCTGAATATTTTTATTTCTTACTTTGCTGGGCAGATTGTTCCAAACATCTGTCACAAACTAGCGCAAAATATAAAAACAGATAGCAAAAGCTTCTATAAGTATTTAAAAGGAAAGAGAGTAGCTAAAGTGAATGTTGGTCCGTTGGAGGATGAGACTGGGGAGTTAATAGAAGGGAACACAGAAATGGCAGAGACACTAAATCAGTATTTTGCCTCAGTTTTCACGGTGGAGGACACTAGTACCATCCCAATAGTACCAGGTAGTGCAGAGGTTATAGAAAAGGAGGAACTTCGAACAATCATCATCACTAGGGAAAAAGTACTGAGCAAACTATTGGGGTTGAAGGCAGACAAGTCCCCAGGGCCTGATGGCCTACATCCTAGGGTCTTAAAGGAAGTGTCAGTGGAGATAGCGGATCCATTGGTTATAATATTCCAAAATTCTCCAGATACGGGAAAGGTTCCAGTGGATTGGAAAAAAGCTCATATAATGCCCTTATTCAAAAAGGGAGGGAGGCAGAAAGTAGGAAACTATAGACCAGTTAGTTTAACATCTGTCGTTAGGAAATTGTTAGAATCCATTATTAAGGAAATAATAACAAGACATTTAGAAAGTCAAAACACAATCCATCAGAGTCAGCATGGTTTTATGAAGGGTAAATAGTGTTTGACTAATTTGCTAGAGTTCTTCGAAGCTGTAACAAGTAAAGTGGATAAAGGGGATCCTGTAGATGTAGTATATCTGGACTTCCAGAAGGCATTTGATAAGTTGCCACACAAAAGGTTAATACACAAGATAAGATCACATGGGGTTAGGGGCAATTTATTAGCTTGGATAGAGGATTGGCTAACCAACAGAAAACAGAGAGTCGGGATAAATGGGTCTTTTTCTGTTTGGCAAGATGTAACTAGTGGGGTGCCACATGGTTCGGTCCTTGAGCCCCAACTATTTACAATCTATATTAATAACTTGGATGCAGGGATAGAAGGTACTATAGCCAAATTTGCAGATGACACGAAAATAGGTGGGACAGTAAGTTGCAATAAATAAGAAATTTACAAATGGATATGGATAGATTAGATAAATGGGCCAAAATGTGCAGATGGATTTTAATGTGGATAAGTGTGAGGTTATCCATATAATAAAAGCAAAATACTGCAGATGCTGGAAATCTGAAACAAAAACAAGAAATGCTGGAATCACTCAGCAGGTCTGGCAGCATCTGTGGAAAGAGAAGCAGAGTTAACGTTTCGGGTCAGTGACCCTTCTTCGGAAGGGTCGTGAGGTTATCCATTTTGGTCGGAAGAATAGAAAGGCAAATTATTACCTAAATGGAGAGAAACTTCAGAGTGCTTCAGTGCAGAGGGATCTGGGTGTCCTTGTGCATGAATTGCAGTTTGCAGGTACAGCAGGTGATAAGGAAGGCAAATGGAATTTTGGCATTTATTGCTAAAGGAATAAAGTATAAAAGTAGGGAAGTGTTGCTGCAACTGTACAAGGCATTGGTGAGACCGCACCTGGAGTACTGTGCACAGTTTTGATCCCCTGACCTGAGAGAGGATGTAGTTGCATTGCAGGCAGTTCAGAGGAGGTTCACTAGACTGATTCCAGAGATGAGAGATTTGTCTTATGAAGAGAGATTGAGCAGTTTAGGCCTTTACTCTCTGGAGTTTAGAAGAATGAGAGGAGATCTAATTGAGGTATATAAGATGATTAAGGGGATTGACAAAGTAGACATAGAGAGGATGTTTCCTCTTGTGGGGCAATCTAGAATGAGAGGTCATAGTTTTAGGATAAGGGGTAGCAGATTTAAAACAGAGATGAGGAGAAATTACTTCTCTCAAAGGGTTGTGAGTCTGTGGAATTCACTACCCTAGAGTGCGGTGGATGCCGGGACATTGGATAAATTTAAGGAGGAGATAGACAGATTTTTAATTAGAAATGGGTTGCAGGGTTATGGAGAATGGGCAGGAAAGTGGAGTTGAGGCCAGGATGAGATCAGCTATGATCGTATTGAATGGCGGAGCAGGCACGAGGGGCTGAATAGCCTACTCCTGCTCCTAGTTCTTATGTTCTTTATAGTTTGTTGTTACACTATTTTTGACTAACTCATGTGCTCTGATCCTATCACAATTTGAAGTAATATTCATGATGTACCTTATCTATACCATTTAGCAACTTGTGAAACTCAGTGAGGTCCCCTCCTAACCTTCTCCTTTCTAAAGTTGTAAAGTTTAATCTATTTTAGTCATTCCTCCCAGTCTATCCCTCTTGCGCTTGTTGCTCTGCAGCCTTTCCATGTTTATCCCTCAATCAATATCACTAAAACTGATTAATTGCTCATTATCTCAATGCTATTTTTGGGATCTTGCTTTGTGCAAATTGGCTGTTGCATTTCCTACATTACAACAGTGATTACACTTCAAAAGTACTTCATTGGCAGATATTGAAAGGTGTGATTCAATTGTCATACCCAGATCACTGGAAGAGTTTGTATCTACTATTCTGATTCCATCCATTGCATTCCTTTGACATTCATTTATATTAATACTGTATGTTTATCAGCATTGGATTTTATCTGTCATTTTTCTGTTGATTACTTGGCCAATCTGAATCATTTCTTCTGTTCCTACCACTCTCCCTAACTTTGTGTCGTCATGACCAGCGTACACTGTGGGCATTGGACAGGGAATGGGGACTGATGAACTGCTAATGGGTTTGCATTAGGAAAGTGGCAGAGTGCAGTCATTGCAATTTTAACCAGCAGACCTCATTAACAAGCCACTGGCCAACCTCTTTCCAGGGATGGCTTTCTTTTTTTTCTTGCATGTTCAACATTATGGTTTTAAAAGTGTTCCATCTCTTCCCGACTGAGGTGCCATCTTGCAAGATTTCCCAATTTTTTTAGCTCATCCTCCTTTCTCTAAGCCTTGCCTTTTTAAAATCATACCCCTCTAACTTGACCCATTTGTGCAGATTGAAATCTGTGAGACATGTAATTATGTTGTCACTGGTTTCCACTATATAATTCTGTATTGTGAAAGAAATTCTGGTCACCTGTACGAACTCAGTCTAGGTGTGAATTAGTGTTAGTGGGTCCCATTGGGTGAACAATGAATCCTGTACTTGATTTACTCGGTCTGAGACTGACACTTTTCCCTTATCCATATCATCATTCTTGCTAAAGTGGTTTGTTTCATGATTGTTAATCTTGACCTCTGTCTGCTTTTTACTTTATATGTACCAGGAGCAAGAGTAGGCTATTTGGTCCTCAAGGTTGCTCCGCCATTCTATTGAGTTTGTGGACTCAACTCCACTTTCCTGCCTATCCCCAATACCCTTTGACTCCTTGTTTGTCGAGAATCTGTTCACCTCTGCCTTAAAATCATTCAATGACCCTGCCTCCACCGCTCTCCGGGGAAGAGAGTTCCACAGACTCACCACCCTCTGAGAGAAGAAATTTCTCTCCATTTCTGTCTTAAATGGGAGACCACTTATCTTTAAACAGAATCCCCTAATTTTAGTCTGTCCCACAAGGGGAAACATCCTTTCAATATCCACCCTGTCAAGTCCCCTCAGGATTTTATGTTTCAATAAGATCATCTCTCATCCTTCTAAACTCCAGTGAATACAGACCCAACCTGTCCAACCTTTCCTCATAAGGTAACCCTTTCATCCCAGGAATCAGTTGAGTGAACCCTCTCTGAACTGCTTCCAATGCAATTACATCCTTAAAGAGACCAAAACTGTACACAATACTCTAGATGTGGTCTCACCAATGCCCTGTATAACTGTAGCAAAACTGTTCTACTTTTATATTCCATTCCCCTTGCAATGAATAACAACATTACATTTGACTTCTTAATCACTTGCTGTACCTGCATACTAACTTGTTGTGTTTCATGTACTAGGACACCCAGATCACCTCAGAGTTCTGCAATCTCTCTTTCCATTTAAATAATATGTTGCTTTTCTATTTTTCTTTGCCAAAGTGGACAAGTTCACACTTTTCCGCATTATACTCGATCTGCCAAATCTTTTCACACTCACTTAACCTATCTATATCCCTTTGCTGACTCCTTATGTCTCTTCACAACTTACACTCCTACCTATCCTTGTGTAATCAGCAAACTTAGCAACCATACATTCTGTCCCTTCATCCAAGTCATTGATATAGATTGTAAATAGTTGAGGCCCAGCACTGGTCCCTGTGGCACTCCACTAGTTACAGCTTACCAAACTAAAAAAGACCCATTTATGCCTACTCTCTGTTTCCTGTTAGCTCACCACCACCTTCTCAAGGGCAATTAAGGATGGGCAATAAATGCTGGCATAGCCAGTGACGCCCACATCCCATGAATGAATAAAAAAAAAAAATCCTCTATCCATGTTAATATGTTACCCCCTATACCAGGGGCTCTTATTTTGTTTAGTAATCTTTGATGTGTTACCTTATCAAATACCTTCTGAAAATCCAAGTACACCACATCCACAGGTTCCCCTTTATCCATGTTGCTTGTTACTTCCTCTAAGAGCTCTAATAAATTAGTCAAACAAGATTTCCCTTTCATAAAACCATGTTGACTCTGCATGATTGCATTGAGATTTTCTAAATGATCTATTATAACCTCTTTAATAATAGATTCCAGCATTTTCCCTATGACAGATGTTAAGCTAACTGGCCTGTAATTTCCTGCTTTCTGTCTTCCTCCTTTCTTGAATAGTGGAGTTTTATTCGCTATTTTCCAATCTGAAGGGACCTTTCCGGAATCTAGGGAATTTTGGAAAATTAAAACCAATGCATCCACTATCTCAGCAGTCACTCCTTTGAAGACCATAAGATGAAGTCCACCGGGACCTGGGGGCTTGTCAGCTTTTAGTTCTAATAATTTTCTCAGTACCCTTTCCCTGGTGATGGTAATTGTGTCAAGTTCTTCACTCCCTTTCACTTCTTGATACACAGTTATTTCTGGGATGTTATTTATATCCTCTGCAGTGAAGACAGATGCAAAAAATGAGTTCAATTTCTCTGCCATTTCCTTATTTTTTCATTAGAAACTCCCCAGACACTCTGTCTAGAGGACCAACACTCACTTTACTTACACTTTTCCTTTTTAAATACCTGTAGAAACTATCTATCTAACTTACTATCTTTTTATATTTCTAGCTAGCTTTCTCTCGTACTCTAATTCTCTCTCATTACTCTTTTAGTCATTCTTTGCTGTTTTTTATATTCTGTCCAATCTTCTGACCTGCCACTACTCTTTGCTCTTAGTTAGCCACAGATGGTGCGTCCTTCCCATAGAGTATTGCTTTCTCACTGGAATGTATAGTTGCTGAGTGTTAAGAAATATCTCCTTAAATGTCTGCCACTGCATCTGTACTGACCTATCCCTTAAGCTAATTTACACAGCATACAAGGCTATGGGCCAAGTCCCAGAAAATGGGATTGGAGTAGTTAGGTGTTTGATGGCCGGCACAGACACGATGGGCCGAAGGGTCTGTTTCTGTGCTGTATAACTCTATGACTCTAGTTTACTTTAACCAGTTCTGTCTTCATACCCTCATAACTACCGTTATTTAAATTTTAAACAGTGGTCTTAGATCCACTCTTCTCACCCTCAAACTGAATGCGAAATTCAATCATGTTGTGATCACTGCTACCTAGGGGCGCCTTTACTATGAGGTCATTAATTAATCCTGTCTTGTTACACATCAGATCTGGAGTAGCCTGCTCTCTGATAGGCTCTGGAATGTGCTGCTCTAAGAAACTGTCCTGAAAACACTCCATGAACTAGCCAGTTTGTCTCCACTGAGTTACAATTCCTGAACGCGTAACGTTACTGTTTACCCTTTGTCTTTTCTATGCTTCCTAAACATCATTGAACCCCTCATGTTGCATTCACTCCTATCTGCTGGTGTAAGTCACATTTCTGTGATTCCTGTCCTAAGTAGGCCTTGAACTTGATATCAGACCAAGTGCTTTGATGGCCAATGTTTTGTTACTTTTCACATGATGAAATCCAGAAGGCAAAGAAAAGTAAGCACAGTAATTTTAATTATTTTAAGCAAAATGGCTTAGGTAGAAATTAAATGAAATTCAAATCAAAATAATAGAAACAAAACTAATAGGGAGAAAGAAAAATGGACAAGCAAAGTGTTTATTTAAAACTGTTAAAAGGAAACCTTGCACATCTATGGAGCCTCACTGTGTGTCTCAAACATTTGAATGGACTTCACTGTTGATAATGCAAACTCTGTCTCTCTGGTTTCCAATGGCCTTTATTGTTTGAGTGTCACCCACCCCGGAATCCTTTTGAACAGTTCTAAGTGCCTCTTGTCTTTTTAACCATTGTGATGTCCTGCACGGAAGGTGTTGATCTTTCACTTTGGGTTCACTGTTTGAAAGATTACACATGTGTTTCAAGTCAGGGGAGATTTTTGTGATGGGGAAACAATTGAATGACACTTCATTAGAATGATACATCATATGCCAAAGAGGGAAAATGTAATAAACACACCACACTTGCTCTGCATAGTGAATTCTACAATAACTTCATCTTCAAATATACTTGTACAAATCAACTCATTTGAATTTTGAATCATATCATAAGAAGAAATGAGAGTCGACAGTCTGGTTCAAAGAAATTTGTTTTCTACTTGGCAGTTCAGCATGGTATTGAGCTGTTGAGCAATTCCCTTTTAAATTTACTAGAATCAAAACCGTTTTAACAGCCACCAAACATTCACTAATAGTGCAGAGAGGTCTCTGCAACAATATTCCACCACCCCTTGGTGATGTAACATTTGCCGAAGGTTTTGCTGTTCATTCTGTGTCTTTAGGACTTTTTATTTTAGTTTGGTATTAGGTTCCATGGGACAACTATAATACTGATTCCTTTGAATTTTTAAGTCAGTTTAAAGATAACCTAATGCGTATTACATATGAACGTGGATAATATGTCCAGTTATTACTGATGAGTATTATACTTGAGTACGAGTAACATGTCTGTATATTGCTGATGTCATTGCACAATCAGTGAACTCCTGGAGGCCATTGTACCTTTTAAATATGTGACGGAGGGACTTGGCCAAGTCAATGGCAAACATTATTAAATACCTCATTGACTTGGCAAGAATATTTTTGTATTAAATCTTTGTCGCAGTCAGTTCAATTTCCCCTCTGAACTTCAAATGTGACTTTACATCTATTCAGCTAAATGAAAGATAATTTATTAACTGGCGGCACAGTGGCGCAGTGGTTAGCACCGCAGCCTCACAGCTCCAGCGACCCGGGTTCAATTCTGGGGACTGCCTGTGTGGAGTTTGCAAGTTCTCCCTGTGTCTGCGTGGGTTTCCTCCGGGTGCTCCGGTTTCCTCCCACATGCCAAAGACTTGCAGGTTGATGGGTAAATTGGCCATTACAAATTGCCCCTAGTATAGGTAGGTGGTAGGGAAATATAGGGACAGGTGGGGATGTGGTAGGAATATAGGATTAGTATAAATGGGTGGTTGATGGTCGGCAGAGACTAGGTGGGCCGAAGGGCCTGTTTCAGTGCTGTATCAATAAATAAATAAAAGCTCTCGTTTTCTGGCCTTTGATTAGGTGATGAGTTCTGATGAAAGGTCATTGACTTGAAACGCTAACTTTGCTTCTCTCTCCACAGAGGCTGCCAGACCTGCTGGGTATTTCCAGCACTTTTTTGGTTTTATTTCAGATTTCCAGCATCTGCAGTATTTTGCTTTTATTTGATGAGGTGATCTTGGGGCTGGACAGATGGACGAAATGGTCTTTTTCTAGTTTTGTGCTTTTCTATGGTCCTATGGGTGCTGTTATGAATGTCTATCTGTCTGTAAGGCTGCTGCTAGGCTGGGTCAGAATAACCTCCAGTGGTCTGGTTGGTAAATTAACTGCTCTCTCTGGTATTGAGCAAAGTAGATCAGAAAGATCCCAGCCTTTGATCCTGCTCTCTGCTAAGTCATGGAGAGCAGTAGGAAATGGTATGACAGGGCCTAGCATTCTGTGGGCAACAGAGTTTTAAAAATAAAAATTAGACTGATTTCCTACCCCTATCTATAGTGTTACTGGAAATGGTGCCTTTGGAATAATCAGATGAAGATGAGGTTGAGTTGGACTGTGATTCTTCATGTGCTTTAAGAGCACGGCGGGACACTTTGCCTCCAATTATGCATGAGGAATGGTCAGTTGCAGCACTGGTGGCTGGTGTACATGGAATTGTACATGTCTCTATACGGTCAGGAGCGTATTGTACATGTCTCTATACGGTCAGGAGCGTATTGTACATGTCTTTATACGGTCAGGGGCGTATTGTACATGTCTCTATACGGTCAGGAGCGTATTGTACATGTCTCTATACGGTCAGGAGCGTATTGTACATGTCTCTATACGGTCAGGAGCGTATTGTACATATCTCTATACGGTCAGGAGCGTATGGGAAGGGAGTAAGTGAAGAAAATCAGTAATCAGTGCAGCATAATTTCAGCATTCATTACCAGGTATCCCATATGTTCAGGAAACAGGGCATGATCTAACTCCATGCTGGAGCAAGTATATGGACTTCTAGTCTGCAAGGCAAGCCCTCTGGGTAAATAAAAACCCAACAGTCGCCATAAAGGTCGCCTTGTCCAAACAAATTTATCATATTTGCATATGGATGAAGACGACTGCACAGTCTTGCCAAATGTTCAAGTTTTCACAGCTGAAATTCTCTTCTACTGTGGCCTTGAGTTATAACCAACTCCCGCAAAAACACAGACTTGGGAGTTGGCATCACAGATGTGCTTTATTTTTCTGAAAAGAAAAAAGATGCAAATGCTGAAAATCAGCAAAAAAGGAACCTGTGAGAATGCACAGCGAGTCCATCAGCATTTGTACTGAGAAATGGCAGCTTTATTCTTTTAGATTCTCTCTTTTTATTGAGAGGCATCCCAAACCTTTGTCTCTTTTGTTCTCTCTCCATTGCTGACAGACAGATTTGTATTTGCATCTTACTTCCCTCCTCCTTCACCTGCTGGGGAAGCTTCTGGGATTTTTGCACATTTAAAATGGTTAATGAATGAAAAAAAATCTCAAATAAGTATTTTTTGATGGGGACTAAGGACAAGCATTCGTCTAAATCAAACTTGTTTCAAGGCAGCCTTCGATAACTTCAAAGTTTATCACCAATGCTTATTGTTACGACCAGGTGAGAAAGGTGTCTCGGGGTCTTTTACTGTCTTCACCTGATCTTATTGTAACAGGTTTAATTTTTAAACACAGCGTTTTGAGCTCCCCCCTTTGGTGAATGCTAGTTCACACCTTACCAATTATAAGGCAAAGAAATGAGCACAAACAGGCCTTCTCTGGTTTAAAGAAGAAAAGTGAAATTTATTAAAACGTAAACTTAAACTCTAATTCGTTTAATGCCTACGGATACACACCGTGCCCACACTAGCATGCACATGCGATACACACATGCAAATAGGGACAGAAAAGAGCAGAAGAAAAATAAAGTAGAGACGTTTGAGGCAATATCAGAAGAGTTTCTTGTTTATGCTGCTTCGAGTTCACTGTCGTCCTTGATTGTAGGTATATCTTGCTTTTCGTTGGGGCCCAGTATTCTTCTTAATTGTTGCTAGGTTAATTGGCCATTATAAATTGCCCCTAGTATAGGTAGGGAAATATAGGGACAGGTGGGGATGTGGTAGGAATATGGGATTAGTGTAGGATTAGTATAGATGGGTGGTTGATGGTCGGCACAGACTCGGTGGGCCGAAGGGTCTGTTTCAGTGCTGTATCTCTAAACTAAACCTTGTTCACTGTAGGAGACTTTTCTCTCTTGGGGTTCATGTGTCTTCAAAGGATCTTCAGTTCTGTGAGAAAGTGATGGGAGCAGACAGGAGAGAGGTGTTCTCAGTCCAGGAGAAAAGAGCTTTCTGCCTTTCAAATACTCTCTGGCAAGTTCAAGTTCAAACAGCTCCAACAGTCAGTCAGTCATGTAACTAAATTGGTCTTACCACGTCTGTTTGTGTATTTGGCCATTGTAGCTGTTAACCTGGAATGCTAGCCTTTCCACCTTCAAAGTCTGGTAATCAAAAGTCGATTGTGGTTTAAATTGGAGCAGGGAGTGGCCCGTTTGTCCGTTCCAAGTACTGTCTGTTACTATGCAAAAAAGGTCTTTCCAGCGAGGGGCTTGGCAATTCCTTGTGTTAGGCCCTCTTTTCTTCCTAGCAGCAATTTTAAGTTTTAATGTTCATGTGGCGAAATAATGTGTGCCTCATTTTTGGAAGGTGGGGGCTTGCATGACATTATTTAAAAGGAAGTGAAGTTAATTGAAGATATTAGTGATCATAAGATCATGTTATAAATTTGTCATTTTTAAGTTAATTAGCTGTCACTTATATTGACCTGTTGTGTATTTGAGGTTAAGGTGATCCTATTATTGTAGATTTTGACTCTGCAATAGTATAAAACAGGTGATAGTTTCCCAGCAACCTCTTTCCACATCTCTCAATAGAAATAAAAATCCAGAGAGTGATTTTTAAAGTATTCTTTCATGGGATGTGGGCGTCGCTGGCAAGGCCAGCATTTTTTGCCCATCCCTAATTGCCCTTGAACTGAGTGGCTTGCCAGGCCATTTCAGAGGGCAGTTAAGAGTCACCCACATTGCTGTGCTGACCATTGTGGAACTGTGCCATACAAATCAGAGACGTCTGAAGTTCATTCCTCAGCTTGGGCTGAGTCTGTTGATTTGAATGGGTGGAAAGGTCAGTGCGTTATAGTACCCCTGGCATAAATCTAGGTGGTTGGGGGGAATCAGCTGCAGCTCCTGTCCTGCTCACTGTTCAGTGATTTCAGCAGTTAAGTACAGGAGTCTAGACATCACGTCAGCTTCATGTTCAGCTGTCTCCATGGCCTTGGGTAGCTTGCTGACACTCTAGCCCAGATTTCCCAATTGGTGTTTTAAAACCATTTAAATAATAGTGAACAGAAGATAAAGCCTCGCACATGATGAATGAGGTGCCAGAGAGTAGGTTAGTGTTGGTGGAACTGTACTCCTGTACAAGATAGTGCTGTCAGAAGAGAAGGGATGGGGGAAGTGTCCTCTCATCTGTCTGAATAGTATCGTGAGGTGAATGAGTGCAGATATCGAGCTGTCCGATAGATTGAAAGCCTTTGTGCGATGTTTGATTTTGTTACGTACATCATTTAATCTCTGGATTTATGTAAAAACATTTCCTGTTCATTCTGCAGATGAATGACTGCTGACTCTCAAATCTTTTCCGAGAGTTCAGTTTGCAGGGACATCTTTTATTTAAACAATTTCAGAAAAGCTTAAGGATAATTAAGATTTTTAAATCTAGCTTGTTTAAAAATAATGAGTATCATTATAATACTGAGGAGATGCAAAGTATGAAGTGAACTAAAGTGGGCCACAGTGAAATGTTTTGTGGGCTTCCAGTATCTCTTGTGGGGATCCTCGAGGTTAAATCATTTTTGTGAAGGTTGCACTGAGGTTGGCTCTGCTGTATGTTCCTCACGCTTCATTTTTTTATGAAGACTTTGGAAACTAGTTAGTTTGGAGAGTTGAAACAAGTGGGCAAATTATCCTCGAGTTCTGTCAGCTTGCCTGATCCAATGGCAAGTTTACTGGAGGAAAAGCAAGCAGAAAGATCTTCCATCAACCCCCACCATCCCTAAAACACCACAAGCAAATACCAATTTTTAAAAATTCATCCATGGGATGTGGGCGTCGCTGACTAGGCCAGCATTTATTGCCCATCCCAATTACCCTTGAAAAGATGGTGGTGAGCTGCCTTCTTGAACCGCTGCAGTCCCCACTTCTGACCTTATGATTGAAGGAAGGTCATTGATGAAGCAGCTGAAGATGGTTGGGCCTAGGACACTACCCTGAGGAACTCCTGCAGTGATGTCCTGTGGCTGGGATGATTGACCTCCAACAACCACAACCATCTTCCTTTGTGCTAGGTATGGCTCCAGCCAGCGGAGTGTTTCACCCCTGATTCCCATTGACCTCTGTTTTGCTAGGGTTCCTTGATGCCATACTCGGTCAAATGCTGCCTTGATGTCAAGGGCAGTCACTCTCACCTCACCTCTGGAGTTCAGCTTTTTTGTCCATGTTTGAATCAAGGCTGTAATGAGGCCAGGAGCTGAGTGGCCCTGGCGGAACCCAAACTGAGCGTCACTGAGCAGGTTATTGCTAAGCAAGTGCCGCTTGATGGCACTGTTGATGACACCTTCCATCACTTTACTGATGATTGAGAGTAGGCTGATGGGGTGGTAATTGGCCGGGTTGGACTTGTCCTGCTTTTTGTGTACAGGACATACCTGGGCAATTTTCCACATTGTAGGGTAGATGCCAGTGTTGTAGCTGTACTGGAACAGCTTGGCTAGGGGCGCGGCAAGTTCTGGAGCACAGGTCTTCAGTACTATTGCTGGAATATTGTCAGGGCCCATAGCCTTTGCAGTATCCAGTGCCTTCCGTCGTTTCTTGATGTCACGCGGAGTGAATCGGATTGACTGAAGTCTGGCATCTGTGATGCTGGGGTCTTCAGGAGGAGGCCGAGATGAATCATCAACTCAGCACTTCTGGCTGAATATTGTTGCAAATGCCTCAGCCTTATCTTTCGCACTGATGTACTGGGCTCCCCCATTAATGAGGATGGAATATTTGTGGAGCCTCCTCCAGTTAGTTGTTCAGTTGTCCACCACCATTCATGGCTGGATGTGGCAGGACTGCAGAGCTTAGACCTGATCCGTTGGTTATGGGATCGCTTAGCTCTGCCTATCGCATGCTGCTTACGCAGTTTGGCAAGCAGATAGTCCTGTGTTGTAGCTTCACCAGGTTGACACCTCATTTTGAGGTATGCCTGAGGCTGCTCCTGGCATGCCCTCCTGCACTCTTCATTGAACCAGGGTTGGTCTCCTGGCTTGATGGCAGAGTGGGGGATATGCCTGGCCATGAGGTTACAGATTGTGGTTGAGTACAATTCTGCTGCTGCTGATGGCCCACAGCACCTCATGGATGCCCAGTTTTGCATTGCTCGATCTGTTCGAAATCTATCTCATTTAGCACGGTGGTAGTCCCACACAACACGAAGGAGGGTATCCTCAATGTGAAGGCGGGACTTTGTCTCCACAAGGACTGTGTGATGGTCACTGTCATGGACAGATGCATCTGTGGCAGGCAGATTGGTGAGGACGAGGTCAAGTATATTTTTCCCTCTTGTTGGTTCCCTCACCAGCTGCCGCAGACCCAGTCTAGCAGCTATGTCCTTTAGGACTCGGCCAGCTCGGTCAGTAGTGGTGCGACCGAGCCACTCTTGGTGATGGACATTGAAGTCCCCCACCCAGAGTACATTCCTCAGTTTCGTATCGGAAATGTTGTGAAGCATACATTGCAGCCAGAAATATAGGCAGGATTATGGAATTAACAACAAATGATGTGGAATATGCCACTAAGTTCCCATCATTTGGACCATAGCTATGACAGTTATGAGGAATACCTGGCTTCTGGGGCATTGGAGGTGCAATTTAAATTTTAAAAGTCAACATTGCCTAGTTCAGTCCATCAGAGTGTTTAACTAAACAGGACAAGGTCGGGTATTTAACTTTTTAATGAATTGTCATGGGGAGGCACTGGTGAAATGTGAATTCAATTAATAAAAACCTGGAATTAAAAGCTAGTCTAATGGTGACCATGCAGCCATTGTAAAAACCCATCTGGTTCACTAATGTCCTTTAGGGAAGGAAATCTGCTGTCCTTACCTGGTCTGGCCTACATGTGACTCCAGACCCACAGCAATGTGGTCGATTTTTAAATGCCCTCTGAAAGGCCTAGCAAACCATTCAGTTCAAGGGCAGTTAGGGATGGGCAAGAAATGCTTGTCACAGCAACGCTCACATCCCACAAATGAATAAAAAAACTTCCTCACAGCTGCTGTTCTCACTGTGTTATTGAAGGTATAACTATTTCTCTTCACACTCGAGGCAGTCGATTGGGCGGTAGTGGAAACACTACCAGGTGTCCACTAACTCTGCTGATGATCCTGATCCCAGGAAATGAACCCAGCCACAGGGTGAGTGAAACTCCCACCCGCCAAAATTGCACTGCTGTGGAGACTGAGAGGAACACTTCCTGCAAGAATTATAGGGACAGGCTACCTCATCACTGGGCATAATAATAAAGCAATAAACCAGGCCTCTTGTGAGAAAAGCTCAGCTCCTTCCACCTCCTCTCCCACCATTTCCCAAAATTTTTTTCTCCTCCAAAAAGAAACAACCAATTGCCACTTCCACAGATTTATGCTAACTATTCCAACAGTTTTCTTTGATAACTGGTCTCATGACCCAATTGCCCTGTTTTTAAAAAAAAACTTATGCCTGAATTTCCTTCCTTCTAATTTTTACATATTATGTCTTGGTATTTGAACCCTTTGCCAATGTAAACAATTTGGCCTGGACCAACTCTGTCAATCCCGATCATACCCTTTCAAAATTAGAACACTGTCCTTTCAGAAATGACATATGGATTTAAATTGAGCATGGATTGGTGAAAGGAAAGGCTATAGTTTTTAAAAGCACTTAACAAAATGAATTTGAACAGTTTCAATCCAAATTCCAATTGCACAAACTGTCCATGAATATTTACTGAATTGACTCCCTCATTTCATTCATAATTTTGGTCCAGACATTTACTGGGCAAACTGACAGTGACCAAGCTTTATTCAAAGACATTCCAGTTTACAATATAACTCGTCACATCAAACCCAGTCATTCTTCAATTACAATGTGAAAGTCTGTGTGCAGTTCTCTCGTTATTAGTGCTGTCCTTATTTGAAGTGATCTAATTGAAGTTTTGGAGTGATTTAATAGAATTGTCTTTGGTCGGGCTTGTCCAGGTGCCAACTCTTTTGGCTGTTGATCTTCCAGTGATGGATGTGACGAGGAACTCAGTCAGACCAAGAAATTAATGTTAAGAAACTATACCTTAACTGAAAACGTCTGATAATGACGCATAAGTTGCTGTAAACTGTTGGTTGAGTAATGCTATTAGAGCAAGGCGCATCAGCCAATGAAGTGGCTCATAAGCAGCTTGTAATACATCAAGTTTTGTTCCATTCTGCACTACGCTACCTGACATTGAAGGTGTGGCTGCAGTCTGGAGGACAGCATTTGTTCGTTGAGTAACTGAGCAAGTGCTGAACTGTGCAGTTTGTAGCATCTAGGTTGTAGCTTGAGTTGGTCTGATTGTATAGAAAGTTGCTTCTTGTGTTGGCTTCCTCCTTTACCCTTTTGATGTTCATGTTGAGGATCAATCTGCCATTCCATTGGCTGACTGCAGCATCCCTGGCTTTTCCTATCCCATGTGATGTTTAGTATACATGTCTGCGTTACATAGATAGAATACACATACTTGCATTTTGACCATGTTTGGTCTGAGCCTCCGGTTATCATGGGTAAAATATTCACTACATCTTCAATTCTAGTTTCACAATCTGTGAGATTTGCTACAGCATACAGGAAGCAACAAGTACCAATGTAGGTGATCATCTGTACAGATATTAAAAATAAACTGATCAGTTGGTATTATTGGTGCCTTTGTTTTGGAAGGTCACGTGTTTTACATAGAATCACATAGAAAGTACAAAACAAACAGGCCATTCAGCCCAACTGATCTATGCTGGCATTTCTGCTTTTCATGAGCCTTCTCCAAACCCCTGTTCATTGAACAATATCAGAATATTCTCCTATTCCTTTCTTCCTCATATGTTTATTGATCTGTTCTTTAAATGTATCGATACTATTCACCTCAACCACTCCCTGTGTTACCGAGTTCCGCATTCTCACCACTCTCTGGGTAAAGAAATTTCTCCCGACATCCCTATTGAATTTATTAGTCACTATCTTGTGACTCCTAGTTTTGTTGACCTCCTTGCAACAAATCTAGCCTATCAAAGCCTTACATGTTCTTCAAGACCTCTTTCAGGTTATAAGTCTGATAATTTAGTACAATATCGAAATAGTGCTGTACTATCGGAGCTGCCATCATTTGGATGAGATATCTTCAGTTGCCAGTTTCAGTTGCTGAGGTGGCTGTTGAGGATCCCATTGTTCAATCTGAAGAAGAGCAGGGAACTCTGACAGCAGCAGAACAGCATTCCTGCAACTACATTTCGCTGCTGTTTTCTGGACATTGACAGTGTAGGTGGCTGCTATGCTTGTCTGCGTAAAAACAGTCATCGCATTTCAAAGCAGTTTATAATTTTAAAATACTCTGAGGCACTATATGTTGTTTTTGACAGACTGTTTAATTGTTTTCATATGTGAACAAGACGTCTTTGAAGATTGTACCAGTGACCAGTCTCTGCTCAAAGCCATTCTCAATGTTTTAGGTCAGGTTTAGATCTTTCAGCTTTAGCTCAGCCTAGTCAAGAAGCAGTCTCAATTTGTCTATAAGTATTGTATGGCAATGTTATACTGGTGAGGATGGAAGTTCATGAAAATATTTAGTTGCTCAGTTTTGACATCAATCAAATTGAGAAGCACAAAGCAAGAGAGAAGACTTGAAGTGCTTGGTTATAAATGAGAACTATTGAGCTGAATTTATGATGGCAGTGCTGTGACTTTGCTGATAAAACCTTCGAGAACAGCAATCCATTTGCAATCTGATTCAGTCACTTCACCTTCAGTGTAAGGTCTGATACCCCAGTTATGCTGTGTCAGCTCCTATAAAACAGATGGAGCCCAGGCACTTCCCTGGGACCATCTCGGGGAACTTGATATGCACTGTTTGATATGCACTGTGGAATTGGTGTACTGATTGAGCAACACGCGGCTCGTCTCTTTGCACAATGAAGTCATCTGTGTGTGGGTCAAATGGACCATACCCAGTGAGTGGGCTCTGTGGTCTTCTCAATGTCAGTACAAGTTTGGCAGGATCACTCTGGGGGAAACAAGTGAGGTGGAATTGTACAAGGTACCTCAAACATATCAGGAGTCTTATTATAATGACAGCATAAACTTCCCTTTTGAAACTGCTGTGCTCTTATTTTAGACAGAGTTCATGTTACTGGTACAACAGCTCTCACTTGATGCAATTTTTTTTATATCATTGAATTGAAGTGTCCGGAAGGTAAATATTTAAACCACACAAGGTGGCCTCAGACACATACCAGCTATTTATCCTCTTAATTATAAGGTTCTGAGAGGTGTGTAAGAAAGGAAATGTACCAGCAGAGAAGTACGGAAAGGGAATCCACCTGGCAGATGGGCTGGTGTTTACCTTTGTAAATGTGGGACAGCAGGTTCCAGTTAATGACTCCACAAAGTAATGGGAATGTTTGTTTAAAGAAAACATGTACTCAGACACAAATTTAGTCTTGGGTCAATGAGAATGGTTGAATATTTATTCACACTGATGCTCAAATTAAAATTGCAGAATTTTAATTCTGGAAGAACCATTTATTCTTTCCTGTCTTGTACCTTTCCACAAACTTTACTTTGGCTTCCCTGGATTTGCGTATCAAAGCAGCACCACTAAAAATGTTCCAGTTCGCAATGGTCTTGTACAAGAGAATGCCAGCTGAATACCTGCTTGGCATCAGGTGGCTGGAGTTGCATACTTTCATAAAGGCCTTGATCATGGATTGCTTGGCCACCTTCTTGTCCATTTTAACCGTCACTTTATGAGGTTAGCAATTAAGACCAGTAACAAGGGTGTGACTAATGCCCAGCAGAAATCCCATCATCATTTGAAATTTGCCTGTCACGGGAGTGTTCACAATTCCATTGTCCTAACAATTCTCAATGTTAGATAAAACAAGTTGCTTCTCACCATGCCATGTTTTTCTAAATTTCTCCTCTCAACTTCAGAAAGTGCTGCCTCTCACTGGGGTATAATTCTGTAGGTGCCAACAGCCCTCAGTTCCTCACCTCCCACCTAAATGCCCATCATTCACGTGAGAGTTCAGGCAAGGAGTTTTAGCTGCCTTTTTTCATGGTGGGTGGTTTGGGGAGGTTGGTTGTTATCGCAACACAGCCTGAAACAGTCTCCTCTGATGCACATAGTCGAGCAGTAACCTTGAATGGTTTCTCCTCTGTCTTGTCCAAGGGAACCCAGATCAATTGTACTGCCCCTTGACAGTGTAGACCAATGAGCAAATCTCAGATTCTTCTAATCTGTATTGTTCAGTCGTGCTCGAATGTGCGTTTATCATTAGGGCCACTTCTATCACATAACTGGAAGGCTACAGCTGTGAGATGACTGTGGAAAAAATATTATTTCATAACAGAAATTATTTTGTGACAAAGTAATGACTTCAATACTGGTACATTGAATTCATAAAATATTAGATTTAAAATATATTTTAAGGGCAATGGCACCAAATGGATGGGAACACCAGCACCTTCAAGTTCCCTTCCAAGTCACACACTATCCTGACTTGGAAATATATCATTCTTCTTTCCCTATCTTTGGATCAAAATCCTGGAACTCCCTCCCTGACAGCACTGTGGGTGTACCGACACCACACAGACTGCAGTGGATGTAGAAGGCGGCTTGTTGCTTCCTTCTCCAGGGCAATTAGAGATGGTCAACAAATGCTGACCTCCCCAGAGAGGCTCGCATGCCATGAATAAAACTAAAATTAAAGATGTCATAAAAAGAGCTACTTCAGTGAATTAGTGGGTGAATGCATCTTCTAATAGTGTACTGAAACATACAAATTGAACCTTATCTATGTTGACTTGGATCATTTCAGTAAGCATGGTGGGATGGGTATTATAGTTAGCCTGAGTACACCCAGAATAGAGTTTTAAAAAATCAGCCAGGGCTGCTGTCCCTTATTATCACTCTTTCACCCTTGCTGGGAACTGTCTGTGTTTCAGTGTTGGGTAAGAACAGAATTCGCGCTCTCTCCCTCGCTCTCTCCCTCGCTCTCTCCCTCGCTCTCTCCCTCGCTCTCTCCCTCGCTCTCTCCCTCGCTCTCTCCCTCGCTCTCTCCCTCGCTCTCTCCCTCGCTCTCTCCCTCGCTCTCTCCCTCGCTCTCTCCCTCGCTCTCTCCCTCTCGCTCTCTCCCTCGCTCTCTCTCTCTCGCTCTCTCTCTCTCGCCCTCTCTCTCTCGCCCTCTCTCTCTCGCCCTCTCCCTCGCTCTCTCTCTCTCGCCCTCTCCAAGTTGCCATCTCTTGCAGTGTCAGTCGTGGCTCAGTGAGGGGCGCTTTTGCCTCAAAGTCGGAGGTTGTAATTTCAAGTCTCACTCCTGAGACTTGCGCACATAATCTAGACTGACACTCCAGTGTAGTAATGAGAACCCTTCCAAACCTTGTAACTCCCATTTGCCACAATATTTCTGCAGAAGGTGATCTGATTATCCACTTCTTCAGCTTCATCTTAGATAGCCTTGTCCTTAGTAACGCTTTTACTCTCGTTCCGGATGGTTGTTCCACTTGGTATGATCCCATCTTTACTCCCTCAAGCCTAGGTGGTGCAGACTTAACCATATTTGGCACACCACTGGTTTAACTATCCCTCACCAGATCCAGCTGGGTTCCATGCCAAACACTATCAGGCCTTGTTCTTGCCTCCTAAGATTGATTCTTATGCCAGGATCTTTCTGCAAAGCTAAATTAACCCTCTGCACCTTTTCTTCAGTACCAAACAATCCCCTCCCTATCTCTATAACCTCCTCCACCCTACAACCCTCCAAGAACTCTTTGTTCCTCCAACTGTGGCCTTCTGTGCATCCCAGAATCCCTTTGCCTCATCATTGGCCGCTGTGCCTTCAGCTGTGGAATACATTCCTGACACCTGCCAGCCTCCCCCTCCTCCTTTAAGACACCCCTTAAAATGCAAATGTTTGACCAAGCATTTAGTAACCTGTGCTAATATCTCTTTGTTTAACTCTGATATTGTCTAATTACTCTCTGTGAAAAGTCTTTTGAGGCTTTCTGTGTTAAAGGCTTTAAACAAATGCAGCTTGATGATGTTCACATGACACATGCAGTGAACTGGAAGTAAATCTGTCTTGATTTGCAACCAACTCACAAATTTTAAGTTCAAATGTTGTGAATAATACACATTAGCCAAGCAATGTTCTGGATTTAATCTTCAAATATTAACACTTTTTTTTTTACTATTTTGGTGCTAATATTGAGACCATGTTTGTATCCTTGAGAAGCAAGTTAATGACTGGCAGCTTTTACAGCTTGAGTATTTTCCAGCAGCTAATATTCGGAGATATTTTGCAATGCTCTGTTAAAATACCAGGTTGCTCCATAATCAACTGGAACAGCTCTGTGTATCTATGATAGGAACTGTCCTTAAAGAAACTTCATGCGTTAAATATGGTTTGTTCAAGGGAAACAGGAAATGTTAATACCTAGCATTTTTAATCACTATGATCCATCATTTGATCAACTTCACAAAATACCATTTTTCAGAAATGCGAAGTAGATTAAAGAGAAACAAAAACAAGAAATGCTGGATTCACTCAGCAGGTCTGGCAGCATCTGTGGAAAGAGAAGCAGAGTTAACGTTTCGGGTCAGTGACCCTTCTTCGGACCCGAAACGGGTCACTGACCCGAAACGTTAACTCTGCTTCTCTTTCCACAGATGCTGCCAGACCTGCTGAGTGAATCCAGCATTTCTTGTTTTTGTTTCAGATTTCCAGCATCCGCAGTATTTTGCTTTTAGATTAAAGAGAATACTTTTTCAGAAAATTAAAAAAGACTTATATTTATGTCGCACCTTTCAAGACCTCTGGACATCCCAAAGCACTTCACAGACAATGAAGTACTTTTGAAGTATAGTCACAATTGAAATGTAGGGAAAATTAATTCTCGGGAGCTGGGGAATACTGGCAAAGGCAGCATTTATTTCTCATCCCTAGTAAGTAGTAAACTTGTTCTCTTTTACATTACAGAACCATTTTGAGTAAAAGCAGCACAGGGAGACATATTAGAGCTCCAAGTGCTGTGAATAAATCCTGACTTCAAAATTTGGAATGCTGTTCCCACAAAGGCTGTTGATAGGACAATTGGAGCTTTCAAGACTGAGATTAATAGATTTTTGTTAGGCAAAGATATTAAAGGATCCGGAGAAAAGACAGGTGGATTGATTGAGGTACAGATCATCCATGATCGATTTGAATGGCGAGCAGACTCGGAGTTGAATGGCCTACTCCTGCTCCTATTTCATATGTTCTCATGTACTAACTGAGGTCCGGGGTGGGGGGCTCTGAGCTGATTATTTTCATAATTGCCAAATAAACCCATTGTAACTAATTTAAAAGAATGTGATCTGCACATGGCTGTACATGGTTTTAGTTTCAAATTAACACTCGCTAGATTGGAACTGTTGATTAACACTCTGTTGAGAAAAGCCAGTTCTACTGCAGTCTGATCCCTGAGGAGTTTTACACATCAGTAGTGTTTCAATACTGGGCTGTGATAACTGCCTGAGAGGCCTTTTCCTATGGGTCTAATAATACCTAGCGATCTGCAGTAAAAGAGCTGCATGCTGTTTTAACTCATGTAACTGAAAATCCATTAGAAGAGTACTTAAGATGATAGATGAGGAAGCACTTAGACCGAAAACCAGGTGATGTGTTTGTTTTGTAGAATTTAAAGTTAGAGTAGACTTACACACATTCACCAAAATAAACAACCACCTAATGCCAACGATGCTCACATCCCAAAAACAAATTTTTAAAAAGTTAGAGATTCACACTCCCCATAACTAAAAGGAAAGGAATCTGGTTTGGTGTATTTATCTGTAAATGAAGATCCAAGACACAACTGGCAAGTCCCATAAAAATCTTGGGGATCTATTTGAACCCTACCCACGGTGGAAACTGGGTGGGTGGCAGTTAAAAGCGAGAAGATTACTTCATTGGCCTTTGTTAAATGATTACTTCTCAGGAATTTGGAATATATCTTGAGTAAATCATATCCAAAGGGTTGGTCAATCTGTAGCCATTCAGATACAAAGCTAATTAAAGGAGAAGTGGTAACATCTTTTTCACATAAAGTGAGCAGTGATATTAGAAGGATTGATTTTATGCTGGAGTTTAGCAATGTCAAAATAAAGTAATTATTGTAAATATAGATTGGTTGGAGACTTGGGCGGAGAAATGGCAGATGGAGTTTAATCCGGACAAATGTGAGGTAATGCATTTTGGAAGGTCTAATACAGGTGGGAAGTATACAGTAAATGGCAGAACCCTTAGGAGTATTGACAGGCAGAGAGATCTGGGCGTACAGGTCCACAGGTCACTAAAAGTGGCAACGCAGGTGGATAAGGTAGTCAAGAAGGCATACGGCATGCTTGCCTTCATCGGTCGGGGCATAGAGTATAAAAATTGGCAAGTCATGTTGCAGCTGTGCAGAACCTTTAGTTAGGCCACACTTAGAATATTGCGTGCAATTCTGGTCGCCACACTACCAGAAGGACGTGGAGGCTTTGGAGAGGGTACAGAGGAAGTTTACCAGGATGTTGCCTGGTCTGGAGGGCATTAGCTATGAGGAGAGGTTGGATAAACTCGGATTGTTTTCACTGGAATGACGAAGGTGGAGGGGCGACATGATAGAGGTTTACAAAGTTATGAGCGGCATGGACAGAGTGGATAGTCAGAAGCTTTTTCCCAGGGTGGAAGAGTCAGTTACTAGGGGACATAGGTTTAAGGTGCGAGGGGCAAAGTTTAGAGGGGATGTGCGAGGCAAGTTTTTTTACACACAGGGTGGTGAGTGCCTGGAACCTGCTGCCAGGGGAGGTGGTGGAAGCAGGTACGAAAGCGACGTTTAAGAGGCATCTTGACAAATACATGAATAGGAAAGGAATAGAGGGATATGGGCCCCGGAAGTGCAGAAGGTGTTAGTTTAGGCAGGCATCAAGATCGGCGCAGGCTTGGAGGGCCGAATGGCCTGTTCCTGTGCTGTACTGTTCTTTGTTCTTTGTTTGTAAATATCCTGTTGTACTGAGTATTTTTCGTTTACCTGTTTAATACGAAATAAATTAGTATACTGGTTTATAGCCTGACCAAAGGTCTGAGCGACTATATATTCAGTCATAGAGTAATTATGGCACAGAAGGAGGCAATTTGGCTCATAGAGTCCACGCTGGCGCTCTGTAGAGCATTCCAATCAATCCCATTCCCCCATTCCATCCCTGTAGCCCAGCAAGTTTATTTCCCTCAAGTGCCCATCCAAATTCCCTTTGAAACTGTTCACAGTCCCTGCTTCCACCATCCTTGTAGGCAGCAAGTTCAAGGTCCCTGCATCTCCTGCCCAAAACCTTTAAATCTGTGTCCCCTAGTACTTGTACCATCAGCTAATGGAACAGCTTGTTTTTGTCTACTTTATCTAAGTCTTTCAGAATATTGTACATCTCTACCAAATCTCTATTCAATCTCCTTTGCTCCAAGGAGAACAACCCCAGCTTCTCCAACCTAACCTTGTAGCTAAACTCCCTCATCCTTGGAACCATTCTGGTAAATCTCTTCTTCACCATCTCAAGGACCCGCACATCCTTCCCAAAGTGTGGTGACCAGAACTGGAAGCAATAATCTAGTTGGGGCTTAACCAGAGCTTTATAAAGGTTCAGCATAACTTCCTTGCTTTTGTACTCAATACCTCTATTTCTGAAGGCCAAGATCCCATATGTTTTGCTAACTACTCTCCCAATAGACCCTGCCACCTTTAAAGATCTATGCACATGATCCCCCTGCTTACTCTCCCTGCACACTGTATAGGACTATGCCATTTAATCTGTATTGCCTCTTCCTATCCCTTCTGCCAAAATTGCATCACCTCACACATCTCTGCATTGTATTCCATCTGCCACTTGTCTGCCCATTCTGCTACCCTATCTATGTCCTGTTGCAGTTGATTGGTATCATCCTCGCTGTTTGACACACCTCCAAGTTTGTTATCCTCAGCAAATTTTGAAATCCTACTCTGTATTTCAACATCCAAGTCGTTCCTATATATATCAAAAAAGCATTTGTCCGATCACTGAATCTTGAGAAACACCACTGTCTACCATCCTCCAGTCTGAAAAACAACCATTTACCACGACTCACTGTTTTCTATCCTTAAGCCAACTTTTTACCCAAGCTGACAGCGACCCTCCTATTCCAGGAGCCTCAATTTTGTTAACCAGCCTTTTATGTGGTACTTTGTCAAATGCTTTCTTAAAATCCTTATAGAAAACGTCCATTGCTTTCCCTTCATCAACCTTCTCCGTTACTTCAACAAAAAATTCAGTTAGATTAGTCGAGCATGATTTGCCTTTTACAGGTCCATGCTGGCTCTCCTTAATTAACTCAAACCTCTCCGAGTGCCTGTTTTTTTTTTTCTTCCCTGATATTTCTAAAACCTTACCCAACACTGATGTTAAACTAGCTGACCTGTAGTTGCTAGGACTGTCCTTACACCCTTTCTTGAATAAGGGTGTCACATTTGCCACTCTCCAATCCTCTGGCACCTCCCCCATATCCATGGATGATTGGAAGATTATGGCAAGTCTCTCTGCTATCTCCACCCCCACTTTTTTTTAGTAACCTGGGATGCAAGCCATCCGGACCATGTGACTTATTTACCTTAAGCATGGCAAGCCTTTTCGTCCCTACCAATTTTTACCCTATCCATTGCCTCTATATCTGTTTCTACCGATATTTTGTCAGATTCCTTTTCCTTAGTAAATATCAATCATTAAGTATTATATCCTTGCCTTGCGCTTCTAAGCATATATTATCCTCTTTGTCCCTAATAGGCCCCACTCCATCTCTTACTATTTGTTTGCTATCTACATGCCGGTAGAAGATTTTTGGGTTCCTTTTTATTTTGACTGCCATTTTCCTTTAAAATCTCCATTAAAATTCCAAAAATGTGAGAGGGCTCCATGCCGCTATACTAGTGGGTTTCTCCATTTCAGTCTCAAGTCCTCTGGGTACATGTTCAGGTTGGTGTTACTTTCATGTCTTACAAGGTAGATATGTACAGCAGACTCATTTAAAGATGATCACATACTCTCCGTGAGACACTCCCTCTCTCTCAGAGAGAGAGCTCTATTCTCTCTCTTTATTGTTACCCTGCCCAGATGCATCATATCAGTGTCATTTACTTAAATGTGCCACTAATTCTGCTTTGTTACTACATTTTTAGGTACCCTAATAACCCCCTGTTCACCACTGCTACTGTGCCCAAACATGTCATTAATCTTTCTTCATTATAACTGCCCTCAATGATACCAGCTGCTTTCTTTCTGACTTCCATTCATCACGTAGATATTCTGCAATCCCTTTTCTCTTTGATTGCTACCCAACCTGGACAGATAATCTCAGTTGGAGAAATAAGATGGAGAAAAGTTATTTCATAGCGATCAGTCACCTACAGACACATATCTGGTCTGTTTAAGCAGGACACTGATGCCCATTTCCATTACTGATAAGCCGAGAGTGTTCAAAGATTGATACAGAGACAGTGTGATAAGCATGTTGGGGAAATGTAAAACAAAAATCAAAGAACAACAGTAATAAAGTTAAAGTATTACCCATCCTAAAAAAAAGTCCAATAATAATGTGCATTCCAGTAAAAGTAGCATTACTGAGAGCATCACTACAGGGTAATGTGATATTTTCCTCTCCGTGTGGAGCCTCACCCACCAGGAATAAATATTGGAAATCCAGGTGACTATTTTCCGATCATTTATTTACATATTGTTATGATGGTGATTGCATATTTTTTGTTAATTTTTTTTGAGGACTCATGTATTTTAGAATTATGGGCATTGTTTTATTTGGGAAAACTGAAAAGGTTCCATGGATGTTTTTTTCACTGGGGTCATCAGAAGGTCTTTTGTAAACAACCCTGACTGGAAGTCACCTATCTTCAGATAGTTAAACAGCGAGGGCTTTTTGACCTGGGGAAGATGTTTACAGAGAAGTGACAGGTCAAGATTTACAGGGGTCTTAACTCGTGAGGTATTGTTTTTGGTTTCACTTTGGACAGTGTGATCTGTTTTGAAGGCAGCTGGAGAAAACCAGGCAAGAGAGCAGTCACCATCAGCCCCCTCTCCCACCTCTTTGAAAAGCCTGCCAGTTTTTTCATCTCTATGAGAATGAAGTGTAAGAAGTAGAGAAACTGATGATGCATTTCTCCTGGAAAGCCTGCCAAACTGATCCTTAACGTTGCCTGAAAAGAACTGTTCTAGGAAGATCCCAATGACTGACGTCTACGTGTATTTAGGAAGCCAAATCAAAAAAGGGACATCTGATATCTTTCCATATTGTCTCTTTTTTTTTTCTTCAATAATTATCAAGAATTTCCAAAATATTATTTTTTGTCTATCTTTTTGTAACAGAGTTCTAAAGAGAAAGCCTCTATTTTTTTCAGTTAACGTGTGTGTGTGGCTAGGGTAAAAGGGAACTTTCATATTTCCCTCTCTGTGTTAATGTGTTGCTTCATTACTAGTTATGTGTTGTTTTATAATCTGATATTTAGTTGTTTATTAGAGAAATCTGGTTGATGTGTTTTATTCTGGGATAAAGAGTAGAGTATATGATTGACCGTATCAGTAACTGGGTAAACATTTAAATATATGTTATGACCTGAGGAGAAGTGGAACTAGAAAAGACAGTGCACTCCCCCCACCTCGGTTATAGCAATATTTATATATACATATTTAGTGGATGTTTTCAGAAATATCAGATAATTCCATTAATATTTTTGAAACCAGCTTTTTCCCTTGATTAGAACGATTGAACAAGTGTACTCAGTGAGTAACAGCTTATTTATCCAATAAACACACTCAAACATATAACCCAATCGTGACCTCCATGCACCTGTCTCGTTGGGTTGAATCTGTACATATGATGAATATCAGACCAAAAAGAATCCCAGCGTGTGTTCTCTGTGTATCTGTCTGTTAGTGTTGACTTAGCTACTAAATAACTGCCTAGACATTGCCTGAAGTACCTGGGATGTGACAGAATTATATTGTACTCTATAATTAAACCCCCATAATTGAAGTAAAACTGTCATTTCTCTTAAGAACTCCAACAGTATTTTCAACAAAATTCTGCCAGCCATTTCAATTATCTATTGAGAAAGGAACCAACTGGAGGGAATCCAGATAATCAGTGCAAATGCTTCAAACTTCAATCTCATTCTTCTTGAACTCATTTGGATCCCGTGATTGCATTGCCACCTTATATAACTCCTTAACAGCCATTTATTCTCGACATAGTCCACAACACGTGAAAATGTTCTTAACTTATAAATAGGGTTTTATATGTAACATTAGCCCACTTCCATTGCTCTGTGTTTCAATGCACTGCATCTTGTGATATTGAGGGACGCAGATCGGGTCTGTTCCTGGTTCAGGAACCAGTCAGTACTGAATTATCTCAGCTCGACCACCACGGAGGCTGCTACAATTACCCTTAGTATCTTGTAGTTGGAGAGCGAAAGAGCAGCCAGCGTTCTTACTCCTCATTGCAATCTGGTCACCTCGGCTGGACATGCCAACAGTGAGCTTGGCTGCCAGTCCTGCCTCTCTAGTTGGGTAGCTTGCCTATGCTGACTTGGCAATAGCCACGTGAGTGAGGTACTGAAGAGCGTTCTGGTAGCTGTGCATCTCTAACCTAGCATGAGTTGAAGGACAGGAAAAATAGAGCATTAACCCCCTGCTTGGAAAAATAAATCCCATCCTTGATCTTCCTCTGCCCAGCAGAGCCAGGAGTTAAAATGTGAGTGAGACACTTACTGCTCCTTCCCACCCATGGCTATTTTCTTGGGCAATTGAGTTGCTCACTCGACTCTTGCTGGGGCCTTAGAAATATATGCATATTGAAATCCCATTTCGATAGAGTCCCAAAGCAATTTTAACTGCCAACTGAGTGGAGCGGCTGGCTGACATGCAGGGGAGGCCCAGTAAGTTAATGTAAAACACATCTTTGTCTGGGCTCTTCCTGCCCTTCACACACCCACAAAATCTTCCTGAATCCTATTCCTGCCACCAGTGTTCCGGTTGAGATGATGCCACAGCATTGTGTGGAGCTCCTTGTATATATTTAAAGCCTTGGTTAAATATGTGTGTTTGCATTTGATCTATTATGAAATTGCTTTTTCACCTTTTTGGGTTCCCCTCCCTGCCCTTCATTTAAGGAGATGGCTGGTAACATATTTTCAGGATTCATTCACTCCATCCACTATCAGATGAAAGTTACGCTCTTGCTTTTTAACATTTCCTGGTTCACTAAATGTCTGCCTTTGTCACATAAAATCTACAGCACAGAAGAGTGTGGCTGTGCCAATATTTATGTTCCAAATGTGTTGTTTTTCTGCTGCAGCACATTGCAGACAGTTTGGAATATGGACACAGAGCTGAACTGATTTACTGGTAGTTTTTTTTAAATTAGATTATTTTTACAGTAATGCAGCAGGTGTGTCCTGAGGTGCGGGGAGCTGCAGTTTTTGAGAGAATGATGATGATTCTTCTCCATTTATCCCCCTCCTCTTCTGAAGCACTGATTCATGCTGGGGCACAGGTCCATAGTAACAGTTACCCTCTATTACCCTACCCGATTGCCAATTCTCTGTGAGCCTTGACAGTAAGTGTTGACGGGGAGTAATTACACCCAAGCCTGATCCTGTTCTCGCCCAACACCCACACACATGTCCGTTCTGAGAAGAGATTGGGTGAGAGCCATGGCTAATTTGCACTGCTCTCCGCCCTAGCCCCCACCATAGTGTAACTAATTCACAGATTGATGGAGCCTGGGACCCTCCTGGCCACATGGCTCAGAGTTACATTATGAAATTCGTATACCAGGATAAGATTCCCTCTGTGTTCTATATGCATCAAAATCATAAACTGATTTCTAATTGGCATGTTAATGATTGGTACACCAAGCATAGGTGAACCCTGCCTCAGATTATTAAAGAATAAACTATTCAATTTATGTTATGCTTTTTTTATAGAAAATGTGTTGGAGGAAGAGATACATTCGTTATAGAGTGTTGAAACATATAAAGAACATATGAACAAGTTGAGTTTTTGGGGTTACTATTATCCTTGCTATAACCTTTGAGATAAAGGGAATCCATTTCCAAACATTAGGTTTCAAAACTTCAGACAACAAAGTTTGATATTTTCTTCATTGAAATCTGCACCAAACACCTTCCTTAATGCTGAATGATTCAGTTTGTAAACAGATAGTAGCATGCATATCATCTCTTTAATCCAATTCTAAAGGGGTTTATAAACAGCAGAGGCAGGCAGATACCTGTCACATGTGCTTGTCTTTGCTGAGAATCTAAAACCTGCTTCCTTTTCAAATTGCTGATTCTTAATATCACCTGCTGGTTAATTGATACTTTAAGTGAGATGAGAGAGTCTCCTTTTTGCTTTGCAATTCTCTAATACTGTTGACAGCTGATCATAATATGAGCATGTTTGCCAATTGGTGTGGTCCTTTGCCCTTCGTGCTTACTGCATTAAAATCAATCTGGTTGCTTTTAATGGTATATACCTAAATGCAGGAAGTAAGCTGGAATTTTACACCACCTCCAACCCCCGGGAGTTGCCTGGGAGGTGGGGTGGGGGTGGGTGTAAAATCAAGTGGGAGGTAGGTTGGGGGTGCCATTCCTATCACCTACCCGCCCCTGCTGCTATTTTACCAGCAGTGGGGGAGGTGACAAACGGCCCACCCGCCCAGGCCAGTTGAAGCCCTTAAGTAGCCAATTAATTGCCACTTGAAGGCCTCCTCCTGCCACCGTGGGTAGTGGGCACCTCAGCACTTGAGCTCACCCAGTAATACCTCAGCAGCATGAGCCAATCCTGCTACTAGAACACCTTCGCCCGTCCTCTTGATCGACCCCCACTCACCTCGCTGGGGCCCAACAGATTGTCCCCGGCAAGGCCCAATCCCCACTTACCTGTTCCGAGGGCATCGTCCATGCTGCTCCTCTCGCGGGGTGCAGTCCCAGCAGTGGCCACCGCTCCTGGTGGCACTGCTGGGACAGAAGAGCTGCCAGTCCTTTGACTGGCTGGCAGCTCTTGGAGGCGGGACTTCCTGCCTCAGAGGGGCGGAAGTCCCGGCCGAGGCCAATTAAGGGCCCAGACCATGCATAGTTGCTGCATGACTTCCAGGCCCGGCAGAGGTGGGCTAACCACTGACTTATTAGCTGGACGGCATGGCCACTGTCACCACATAAAATTCTGGCCACATAGTGAATAAGGCAGATGAGCTCAGGGCACAGAATGACATGTGGAACTATGATTTTGTTTTTAGCTACTACTGAAACATGACTTGGAGATGGGCAGAAATGGCAATT
Organism: Heterodontus francisci; assembly: GCF_036365525.1. Classification (NCBI taxonomy): domain Eukaryota; kingdom Metazoa; phylum Chordata; class Chondrichthyes; order Heterodontiformes; family Heterodontidae; genus Heterodontus; species Heterodontus francisci. The sequence continues at coordinate 2,102,990 of NC_090407.1, read as the reverse complement.
TAACATTACTGGTTACAGGGTTTTCAGACGAGATGGTGAGGGGAATGAAAAGGAGTTGGGGGGGGGGGGGTTCGCGATATTGAGTTAAGAAACAAATACAGTCTTGAGAAGGGATGATATGCTAGAAAGATCATCAAATGAGGGTATATGGGTTGAACTAAGGAACAAAAAAAAGGACAATCACACTGTTAGGAGTGTACTATAGACCTCCAAACAGAGGGAGATAGAAGAGCAAATTTGTAGGCAAATTTCTGACACGCAAAAACAATAAGGCAGTATTATTAGGAAACTTCAGTTACCCTAATATTAACTGGGCTACAGACAGCGTAAACAGTACAGAGAGCATAGAATTCCTAAATTGCCTTCAGGAAAACTGTTTTAGCCAGTATGTGACAAGCCCAACAAGAGAGGGGAGGGGACAGTTCTGGATTTAGTTTTAGAGAATGAAGCTGGCCAGGTGGAAGGAGTATCAGTGGGAGAGCAGTTTTGTGGTAGTGATCATAATTCAGTTAGATTTAGCATAACTATGGAAAAGTACTAAGATAAAATAGGAGTAAAGGTTCTAAATTGGGGGAAGACCAATTTTACTAAGCTGAGAAGCAATTGAGCAAAAGTTGACTGGCAACAGCTACTTGGAGGTAAATCGATGTCAGAGCAATGGGGGGCATTCAAGAAGGGATTCAGTGTAACCATCTTTCCACAAAGAAGAAGGGTGGGAGGGACAGCCAAATCCAGAGTCCCCTGGATGACAAAGTGCATAGAGGGTAAGATAAGGCAAAAAAAGGGAACCTTATGTCAGGCACTGAGCTTTTAATACTGCAGGAAGCCTGGAAGTGCACAGAAAGTGTAGGGGTGAAATTAAAAGGGAAATTAGGAAAGCAAAGTGAGGGCCTGAAAAAATACTGGCAAGTAAAATCAAGGAAAATCCAAAGTACATAAGTACATAAAGAGCAACAGGATAACTAAGGAAAGTGTTGGGCCGATTAGGGATGAAAGAGGTAATGTACATCTGGAGGCGGAGGATGTGGGTAAAAGCTTAATGAATACTTTGCGACCATCTTTTTAAAAGAGGGGGCCGGTGATGGCATTGTAGTTGAGGAAGAGTGTAAAATACACAACGGGATAAACATTGTAAGAGGAAGTATTAAATGGTTTGACATCCTAAATTGCCAGGTCAAGATGACATATATCACAAGTTGTTAAAAGAAGCAAGGGAGGAAATTGTGGAGGTTCTGACCATCATATTACAATCCTTCCTGGCTCCAGGAGTGATGCCAGAGGATTGGAGGACTGCCAACATTGTATCATTGTTTAAAAAGGGAGGAAGGGATAATCAGATTATTTATAAGCCAGTTAGCTTAACTTCGGTTGTGGGCAAATTATTGGAATCAATTCTGAGGGACAGTATAATCCTTCATTTAGTAAGGCATAGATTAATCAAGGAAAGTCAGCATGGATTTGTTAAGGAAAGGTCATGTCTGACTAATTTGATTGAATTTTTTTGTGGTGGTGACTAGTAGGGTTCATGAGGGCAGTGCGGTAGATGTGTTCTACATGGATTTTAGCAAGGCTTTTGACAAGGTCCCACATGGCAGACTGGTCAAAAAAAGTATAAGCCCTTAGAACCCAAGGGAGAGTGGCAAATTGGATCCAAAATTGGCAGGAAGCAAAAGGTAATGGTTGATGGGTGGTTTTGCAACTGGAAGGCTGTTACCAGTGAGGTTCTGCAGGGCTCAGTACTCGGTCCCTTGCTTTTTGCAGTTTAAATTAATGATTTAGACTCAAATGTAAGGGGCATAATAAAGAAGTTTGCAGATGATACAAAAATTGGCTGTGCAGTTGAACAGTGAGGAGGAAAGCTTTAGACTGCAGGAAGATGGTCTGGTCAGTTGGGCAGAAGAGTGGAAAATGGAATTCTATCTGGAGAATTGTGAGGTAATGCATTTTGTGAGGTGCAACAAGGCAGGGGAATATACAATGAATGGGAGAATACTGAGTAGTGTGGAGGAACAGAGGGAACTTGGAGTCTATGTCCATAGATCCTTAAAGATAGCAGGACAGGTTGATAAGGTGGTTAAGAAGGCATATGGCATGCTTTTATTAGCCATGGCATGGAATATAAGAGCAGGGAGTAGTGCTAGAACTGTATAAAACACTACTTAGACCACAGCCTGAATACTGTGTACAGTTGTGGTCACATTACAGGAAAGATGTGATAGCACTGGAGAGGGTGCAGAAGAGATTTACGAGGATGTTGCTCATACTGGAAAATTTTAGCAATCGGGTATGATTGGATAGGTTGGGGCTGTTTTTCTTGGAACAGAGGAGGCTGAGGGATGAGTTAATTGAGGTGTAAAAAATATGAGGGGCCCAGATAGTGTAAATAGGGATGACCTATTTACCTTAGTAGAGGGATCAAAAAAATAAGGGGCATAGCCTTAAAGTAATTGGTAGAAGGGTTAGAGGGAAGATGAGGAAACATTTTTTCACCCAGTGGGTGGTAGGGACCTGGAACTCACTGCCTGAAAGGGTGGCAGAGGCAGGAACTCTCACCACATTTAAAAAGTACCTGCATGTCTACTTGAAGAACCGTGACCTGCATGGCTACAGACCTAGTGCAGGAAGGTAGGAATAGGCTGGGTAGCTCTTCATTGACCAGCACGGAAGTGATGCTCCAAATGGCTTCCTCCTGTATTGTAACTTTTCTGTGCTTTCTTTCACTGCTTCCTACTCTAACTCGTTCCTTACCAAGAACTTAAAAACTGTGCAAACACCTCACCCCCATCAGGCTTGCTTTATTTGCCCATTCACAGGCTTTTAAGTTCAATTTCACTGTCACATGACTTGATTTCTCCTAACTGCTTTCCTGTTCTATGCAACCTTGGTGTTGTTCCTGTACTATGCAGACTGATCTTTCACTGAAGTTTTCTAATTAGAAAAATATGCTTGTGATCACTTACACCCCCCTGAGAAAGCAGATGGATCCTAGGCTTAACATCTCATCCCAAAGACAAATCCTCCAGCATCCCTCCCACACTCCTCATGGACAGGATGCAAATAAAAGCTTTGCCAAGACAGATACAAATGCCACTATGGGTTGCCCAGGTGTCCCACTTATCCCACCACCTACCCCAATACCTGCCTCCGACGTCCCCCACCAATTACCAATCACTATTAAACTATGGGTTGTAGTGTACTCTGAACCCAAAGCTAGGAGGGCTGGACTGAGACCATGCAAACTCAGGTGGAAATCTCAGTCATCAATGTCTTATACAAGGATATTTGTGATCGCAACAAAATCTTAGAATAACAACAAAATCAGTGTATCACATGCACTTAGTGTTTGAAAATGGTGATGGTTGTTTTTATAATAAATGATGATGTGCTGTAATGATTAGTTTGGATATGAAGTGAGGAGTTGATTTAACATTAATGCATTGGCACTGTGCATCCTGCAGCTCCAGACAGCTCTGTTTACTCTATGATCAGATCAGTAACTGTGTAAAAGAACAAGATGAGAAGAGGGAATAAGTTTAAAAAAAATATATCTTTAGTCAAACATCATTATCCTTTCTGATGGTGTTGGCAGTAACCATTATAACAATCAGGAGCAGATGTCACTGTAATGTGGATAAAGCAAATGGCAGAGAAGACATTAAGCAGTGAGAATATAAAAGCAAGTGAGTCAGGAAAGTGAACCAGGTAAGTGGGCACTTGCACTTCAACTCTTGATCCTCTCATTTGCCAAATTGGTTGAAAGTAATGGTGGGTCTTGTAGTGCATGAAATGAACTGCTTGAGATACCTGAAGCGATGGGGAAAACTGATTTGCTTTCACTTTTTTGTGAACGTATCCTCAGCTGGCAATAAGAAACCAAACAGTCCTTGTAGCAGCACCAGACGTCTATGGCTGAGTTCCAGACTTGTCAGTCTGGGAGAAGCTGTGAGGTGATTAATGTACGGTGAATGCCATTTTGGCTACAACTCTAGCTCATCAAAATGTTCTAAACTAAATGAACAGTACACTTCAGTTTTTTTTATTAAGCACAATATTTGTCCCTGTTTCTTAAATAGGAGACAAATGTTAAGGGGTCAGGGAAATGACTTTGAAGGCAGCCAGTCCTGATGATGGTATCATAAGGGTCTGAAAGGGTTAATCTTGAGAGTGTGTAAAGAATACCTCTTCCAATGATGATGCAAGTGATCACATGTGATAGCGATTTGAGAATGGATGCAGTGTGTCTTTGGAGGAGTCACACAAACTAGTGTGGAGTGCATTTAGTTATAATGCAATAAAGATTAATATTTAATTACTACAGAGTAAGAATCTCTCCAGCTCGATTAAATAAGGTGGAAGCATACCAAACCAACATATATTATAATTATCACCTACTATCCCCAGATCAGCTCTTGTTACCTGTTTTTTCATGTCCCCTCTTCGCTCTCCTAATTACTTTATGTACCCCCCTACACTTTTTATACTGCTGTAATGTCTCCGCTGTTTTCGGTGCTCCGAATCTGCCATAAGCCTCCTTTTTTTTCCCCTGATCCAATACTCTATATCCCTTGACATCCAGGGTTCCCTGCACTTGATGGTCCTACCCTTCACCTTAACGGGTACATGTTGGCTCTGAACCCTCACTATTTCCTCTTTGACTCCCATTGGCCTGATGCAGACTTTCCGACAAGTAGCTGCTCCCAGTCCACTTTGGCCAGATCCTGTTATATCAAATTGAAATCGGCCTTTCCCCAATTCAGTACCTTTTATTTCTGGCCCGTCTTTGTCCTTTTCCATAACTACCTTAAATCTTAGAGTTATGGTCACTATCCCCGAAATGATCCCCCACTGACACTTCTACCACTTATCCAGCTTCATTCCCTAGGATTAGATCCAGTACTGCCCTTTTTCTTGTAGGACTTTCTACATATTGGCTTAAAAAGCTCTCCTGTATACATTTTAGAATTCCTCCCCCTTTAAGCCTTTTGCACTAAGACTATCCCAGTTGATATTAGGTAAGTTGAAATCCCCTACTATTACCACCCTATTATTTTTACACCTCTCTGAGATTTGCCTACATATTTGCTCCTCTATCTCTCCCTGACTGTTTGGAGGCCTGTAGTACACTCCCAGCCAAGTGATTGCCCCCCTTTTGTTCTTAAGTTCTAACCATATGACCTCATGTGAGGTACCTTCTCAGATATCATCCCTCCTTACTTCAGTAATTGACTCTTTGATCAACAGTGCAATACCACCTCCTCTTTTATCCCCTCCCCTATCACACCTGAAGATTCTATACCCTGGAATATTGAGTTGCCAGTCCTGCCCCTCCCTCAGCCATGTCTCTGTGATAGCAATAATATCATAATCCCATGTGCTAATCAACGCCCTCAATTCATCTGCCTTATTAGTAAGACTCCTTGCATTAAAGTATATTCAATTCAGCCTTGCATTTTTCACTTGTGCCTTAACAGGTCTATATTTGCTCTGCCTTCCAGACTGACTCAGTTTCTCTTCTATATTTGACTGTGTCTCACCCCCTACTGTAACTCCACTCTGTATCCCATCCCCAAGTGAAATTAGTTTAAACCAACCCCCCAACAGCACCAGCAAACCTCCCAGCAAGGATGTTGGTCCCGTTCCAGTTCAAGTGCAACCTGTCCAACTTGTGCAGGTCCCACCTTTGCCAGAAACAGATGCAGTGATCCAGGAAACTAAAGCCCTCCCTCCTGCACCATCTCCTCAGCCACGCATTCATCTGCTCTATCCTCCTATTCCTATACACGCTAGCACATGGCACAGGGAGTAATCCAGTGATTACAACCTTTTGAGGTCCTGCTTTTTAATCTACTACCTAGCTTCCTAAATTCTTGTTACAAGACCTCATCCCTCTTTCTACCTATGTCGTTGGTACCAATGTGTAGCACGACCTCTGGCTGCTCACCCTCCCCCTTCAGAATGTCCTGCAGCCACTCCAAGACAACCTTGACCCTAGCACCAAGGAGGCAACATACCATCCTGGAGTCCTGTTTGTGGCCACAGAAGCGCCTATCTGAACCCCTTACGACAGAATTCCCTATCACTATAGCTCTTCCAACCCTTTTCCTCTCCTGCTGTGCAGCAGAGCTCTCCATAGTGCCACAGACTTGGCTGTTGCTGCTTTCCCCTGGGAGGTCATCCCCCCTCAACAGTATCCAAAGCGGTATATCAGTTTGAGAGGGGGATGGCCACAGGGAACTGCTGGACTACCTGCCTGCGCCTACTACTCCGCCTGGTGCTCACCCATCTCTTTTCTGCCTGTGCAGCCATTACCTGCGGTGTGACCACCTCACTAAACGTGCTATCCACGACTTCCTCAGCATCGCGGATGCTCCACAGTGAATCCACCCGTAGTTCCAGCTCCATAATGCGGGTAGCCAGTAGCTCCAGCTGGATACACTTCTTACACACATGGTCACCAGGGACACCGGAAGCATCCCTTATTTCCCACAAAGTGCAGGAGGAGCATATCACAGGGCTGAGCTCTCCTGTCATGACTTGCCCTTAGGTTAATTAGTTACTCCCTTAATTAAAAAATATTAATTACATTAGGGGCCTTGTTCTACCCACTACAATCGAAAGTCCTTAATAAGTTACACTAATTTTTTTTTTAATTGATGCACTTTGATGTCATTCTCGTTCTTAATGCTCTTCCCCTCCAAGCCACACACCCTATCCTGACTTGGAACTATATCACCATTCCTTCACTGGGTCAAAATCCTGGAACTACCTTCCTAACAGCATTGTGGGTATGCCTACCCCACATGGACTGCAGTGGTTCAAGAAGGCAGCTCACCACCACCTTCTCAAGGGCAATTAGGGATGGGCAATAAATGCTGGCCTATCCTGCGATGCCCAAAATTCCATGAACGAATGAAAAATAAAGCATTGCAGAGAAAGATACATTGAGTGCTTCAGACTCCCTATTTCCCAGGGACTGTTGTTTAGACTCTCATCAGTAGAAAGTTCAATTTGCAGTTGGATACAATGCACTTAGCAGATAACCTTCATTGGTTCGGAATATATGAGCAATAAATTGGGTCTAATATTGATTTCAACAAAGTACAAGGACCTGTTGCAGCTGAAGTTGCTTAGGTCAAACAAGAATTATTATTGCACTGTTTTGCAAGAAATCGGTGAGATAGTACATACATTTGGTACAAACCTGAAAATAATGGAGACACTTAACAGGTCAGGCAGCATTATTTCCTACCTGCAGCATCCACAGTATTTTGCTTTTGTTAAACATCGGATACAATGTGTTTTGCATGATGTTTGGCTTGGGGGCCTGTGAATAAGGGCTTGGATTTTGTGATCAGTGGCAAAGAGATGGTGCTCACCACTGACCTCGAAGAAAGCTGCCCACAAAGACTAAGTGATCTCTGTGGTGTGGATTTCCCCTTTCACAATGTGAGTTTAAACCTTGCGCCAAGTCAAGGCAATCTCCAAGTTTCTAGTGACCAGTCATCAAGCAGGGTAAGCAGCTAATTACATTGAAGTATTCTCATAGACAGCAAAACAGGAAGTACAAAGCACTGCTTATCCTTTTTTTAAATACATTTTTGCAGAAAGTAAAATAAAGATTGGGGCATAAACATTAGAAGTTGAAATATTAAAAAACCTTTTTTTAAAAAGTGTTAAACTATGGAATTTTATTGTGAAGTGTCAAATTTTTCCATCATAAATATAAAATTAGTTTTTCAGGCTAGACAGGTTGTTCATCAGTAATTATGACTTAAGCCATTAAAAACCCAGTCATACCTCGTTAACAAGGTGTAACCTTTTGCGTTATTTTAACAGCAATATTACAGTGTAAAAGGGCAATTTCTCATCAGTTCAGTGGTTTCTAAAGATTACTGTCTGCAGGAAATTTAAACAGCACACTCTGTGGAGGAGCAGGGAATCACTGCCAGCAATTTCAGATGTCCACATTTAACTGTTCATGTGGGGGTGCCAACTGTTATTGTCAGTTTCGCAGGGTAATGACAGCGAATGCTGATTTGCGATCGCTGAACAACATGGGACAGGTGATGAATCCTGCAGGCCACCTGGCCAATTATTGCTTTGTACCATAATTACGCTGGTAATTAATTTTAACTATAGAATAATTCCTTAATAGTTCTAGATGAAGTGAAGATGATTGTAAATTATACTGTAATAAGCACTGATGAAATTTCACTGATTTATCAAAATCATGATGGGTCTAGCCAGAGTAGATGGAGAGGAACTGTTCCCTTTGGCGAAGGGGTCACAAACCAGATGACACAGCTTTAAGGGGATTGACAAAAGAACCAAAGGTGACGTAAGAAAACTTTTTTTGTGCAGCGAGTGGTTAGGATCTGGAATGCACTGTCTGAGAGGATTTTCTTTTTATTCATTCATGGGATGTGGGTGTCGCTGGCCAGGCCAGCATTTATTGCCCATCCCTAAATCCCTTGAGAAGGTGGTGGTGAGCTGTCTTCTTAAACCGCTGCAGTCCATGTGGGGTAGGTACACCCACAGTGCTGTTAGGAAGGGAGTTCCAGGATTTTGACACAGCCACAGTGAAGGAACGGCAATATAGTTCCAACTCAGGATGGTGTGTGGCTTGGAGGGGAACTTGCAGGTGATGGTGTTCCCATGCATTTGCTGCCTTTGTCCTTCTAGTTGCTAGAGGTCGCAGGTTTGGAAGGTGCTGTCTAAGGAGCCTTGGTGCGTTGCTGCAGTGCATCTTGTAGATGGTACACACTGCTGTCACTGTGCATCGGTGGTGGAGGGAGTGAATGTTTGTGGATGGTGTGCCAATCAAGCGGGCTGCTTTGTCCTGGATGGTGTCGAGATACTTGAGTGTTGTTGGAGCTGCACCCATCCAGGAAAGTGGAGAGTATTCCATCACACTCCTGACTTGTGCCTTGTAGATGGTGGACAAATTTTGGGGAGTCAGGAGGTGAGTTACTCGCCGCAGGATTCCTAGCCTCTGACCTACTCTTGTAGCCACTGTATTTATATGGCTACTCCAGTTCAGTTTCTGGTCAATGGTAGCCCCTAGGATGTTGATAGTGGGGGATTCAGCAATCATAATGCCATTGAATGCCAAGGGGAGATAGTTAGATTCTCCCTTGTTGGAGATAGTCATTGCCTGGCACTTGTGTGGCATGAATGTTACTTGCCACTTATCAGCCCAAGCCTGGATATTGTCCAGGCCTTGCTGCATTTCTACACGAACTGCTTCAGTATCTGAGGAGTTGCGAATGGTGCTGAACATTGTGCAATCATCAGCGAACATCCCCACTTCTGACCTTATGATTGAAGGAAGATCATTGATGAAGCAGCTGAAGATGGTTGGGCCTCCTAGTGGAGGCAGATTCAATTGTGACTTTCAAAAGGGATTTGGATAAGCACCTGAAGGGAAAAAAATGAACCTGCAGGCCTCTGGGAAAGGGCAGTGGAGTAGGACTATCTAAATTGCTCTTGCAGAGAGCCAGCACGGACTCATCTGGCTGAATGGCCTCCTTCTGTGTTGCAACTGTTCTATGATTTTCTATGATTATCAAAGAAATGGTTTTGTATTGAGTAAATTTAGCTTCTGAGCTAAATATTCTGCTAACATCATCTCCAGCTTATTATATGGATTAGTTATTGCTGTGACATTGTAATTGGTGATCAGTTCCTTGATTTAGAAATGGATGTTGGCCAACCATATGTTCAGATAACAAATGGATCAACTTACCGGTGATGCTCAATCAGTCAAAGCAAATGCAGAAAATGCTACAAATATTCCATAGATCTGGCAACATCTGTGGAGAAAGAAACCGAGTTAATATTTCAGCTCATTGAGCTTTTGTCAGTAAAGGTAAAATATTGGTACATGGAATTTGACCATCCCACAGCTTAATTTCTCAGGTATTTGAAAAGTAATCTGTTTACAGCTGCCCTCTGGTGTGAGTATTAAATACTGTCTAATTGGATAACTCTTTAACCTCAGTCACCTCTGTGCCAAAACTAAACTGACCACCATAGACATAGAAGACCTACAGTTTGCGGGTGACTGCAGTGTCTTTGCCCACTCTGCACCAGATTTGCAAGCCACTCTCGATCTCTTCAATTCTGCATACAAGGAACTCGACCTGTTCTTGAATGTTGCCAAAACAAAACTCATATATCAACCCACACCCAGTCACCCAAATATTCCACCACCCATATATGTTGAAGGAGACACTTTGGAAAATATTGAGCACTTCCCATACCTTGCCAGCCTCCTCGCTCAAAAGGCCACCATTGAGGAGGAGATCCAACATGATCAGCTGTGTCAGCTCAGCCTTCTACAAATTACAGCAGCGAGTGTTTGACAACAAAGACCTCTGAAAGTCATTTAGTATACGAGCAGTTGTCGTCGCCACACCCCTGTACTGCAGTGAGACCGGGACTGTGTATCAGCGACACATAGAGCATTGGAGGCATTTTTAAAAATTTCATTTGTGGGATGTGGCCATCGCTGGTTAGGCCAGCATTTATTGCCCATCTCTAATTGCCCTTGAACTGAGTGGCTTGCTAGGCCATTTCAGAGGGCATTTAAGAGTCAACCACATTGCTGTGGGTTTGGAGTCACATGCAGGCCAGACCAGGTAAGGACGGCAGATTTCCATCACTAAAGGACATTAGTGAACCAGATGGGTTTTTATGACACTTGACAATGGTTTCATGGTCACCATTAAACTAGCTTTTTAAAAAAAAATTCTACCGTGGTGGGATTCAAGCTCATGTCCCCAGAGCACTAGCCTGGGCCTCTGGATCACTAGTCCAGTGACATTACTACTACGCCACTGCCTCCCCATTGCTGATGGAATTTCTCTGTCACGTCCTGCGGATTCAATGGGAGGACCATCAAACAAATGCAAATGTCCTTCTTGAAGCTAGCTCCACAAGCATTCAGGCAAAATTCCTGCAAAACCAACTTTGATGGATTGGGCACTGTGTTCATTTGGTCAAAAACCACCTACCCCGCCAGGTCCTGTTTTCTCAACTCTCAAATGGCCAGCGTTCCTGGGGAGGATAAAGAAAATGCTTCAAAGACATTCTGAAGCTCTCTTTGAAGCACAGCAGCTTTGATATTGATGACTGGGCGAAGCGTGTTACCAATCGATCAAAATGGCAACAACTTGTCCATCGGGCTGCATCATGCTTTGAGTCCAAACGCCTTAATGAGGCAGAGCGGTGGCAGAGAAGGAAAGAAAAGGAAGTAAATCCTGCACTCTGGATTCCAGTATCTCATGTCCCACGTGCCCAAAGATCTATGGGTCAAGAATCAGCCTGTTCAGTCAAATGAAGACCCATGGCAAAAACTTGCAACGCTGAGTAGACATCATCCTCAAATCTAGAGACAGACGACAACTTGCAATCTAATCAATGCTGCATTCAAATTAAATGTGCACAGCATTGTTTAAAATACAGCCATGTTATTGCGAATCTTTTTCTTCCCTACATTCCTTCCAATTATATAATGTTAACAAGCAAAAGGACTTCCCCAGTGTCTTAGTATCTAACTACTGTAAGGTCTGACCATCATTTTCCAGTCCTCACTGGATGTGGTGCCGGAGGATTGGAGAACTGCTAACGTTGTACCTCTGTTTAAAAAGGGAGCGAAGGATAGACCGAATAATTACAGGCCAGTCAGTCTGACCTCAATAGTGGGCAAATTATTGGAATCTATTCTGAGAGACAGGATAAACTGTCACTTAGAAAGGCACAGATTAATCAAGGATAGTCAGCATGGATTTGTTAAGGGAAGATCTTGTTTGACCAACTTTTGATTGAATTTTTTGAAGAAGTATCAAGGAAGATAGATGAGGGTAGTGCAATTGATGTGGTCTACATGGATTTTAGCAAGGCTTTTGGCAAGGTCCCACATGGCAGACTGGTTAAAAAAATAAAATCCCATGGAATGCAGGGAAATGCAGCAAGGTGGATACAAAATTGGCTCATTGGCAGGAAGCAAAGGGTTATTGTTGATGGGTGTTTTTGCGACTGGAGAGCTGTTTCCAGTGGCATTCCGCAGGGCTCAGTACTGGCACCCCTGTGTTTTGTGGTATATAATAACAATTTGGACTTAAATGTAGGGGCCATGATCAAGAAGTTTGCAGATGACCCAAAGATTGGCCATGTGGTAGATAGCGAGGAGGATAGCTGTAGGCTGCAGGAAGATATTGATGGTTTGGTCAGATGGGCAGAAAAGTGGCAAATGGAATTCAACCCAGAGAAGTGTGAGGTGATGCATTTGGGGAGGTCAAACAAGGCAAAGGAATGCACGATTAATGGTAAAATACTGAGAGGTGTAGAGGAAGTGAGGGACCTCGGGGTCAATGTCCTCAGATCCCTGAGGTAGCAGGACAGGTTGATAAGGTGGTTAAGAAGGCATATTGAATCCTTTCCTTTATTAGCCGAGGTATAGAATATAAGAGCAGGGAGGTTATGCTGGAACTGTATAACTCATTGGTTAGACCACAGCTCGAGTACTGTGTGCAGTTCTGGTCACCTCATTACAGAAAGGATGTAATTGCACTAGAGAGGGTACAGAGGAGATTTACGAGGATGTTGCCAGGATTGGAAAAATGCAGCTATGAGGAAAGATTGGATAGGCTGGGGTTGTTCTCCTTGGAATAGAGAAGGTTGAGGGAAGATTTGTTTGAAATGTACAAAATTTTGAGATGCCTGGATAGACTGGAGGTGAAGGGTCTATTCACCTTAGCAGAGAGGTCAGTGACGAGGAGGCATAGATTTAAAGTGATTGGTAGAAAAATTAGAGGGGACTGAGGAAATGTTTTTTCACCCAGATGGTGGTGGGGGTCTGGAACTCCCTGCCTGAAAGGGTAGTTGAGGCAGAAACCCTCAACTCATTCAAAAGGAGTCTGGATATGCACCTCAAGTGCTGTAATCTGCAGGGCTTCGGACCAAATGCTGGAAGGTGGGATTTAGAATAGGTGGATCGTTTTCTGGCTGGCACAGACGCGATGGGCCAAGTGGCCTCTTTCTTTGCCTTAAACTTTGCTTTCTACTGGTTCCATGCTGAAGTAGCTGATCATAGTTCAGGCAGCAGTACGGTGTCAGAATTAGCTTCAGCACACAAGCTTAGTCCTCCTATCATGTGAGCCCTGCTGTAAATTCCACATGTGTCTAGATGAGAACTGGATTTGCTTGTCTAGTAATGCCTCTTGCACATAACATTTAAGAATAGTTATTTGAGGGCAGCTCATGCCTCTGGCCGCTATATTAATAGAATAAAATATCAATCCTGACTCCAGATTTGGTGAAAATTCTGAACACAGCTTGTGAGGAGCAGGGCTTTGGGTCTGTGAACTCCCGAGAATCACTGCATATTGGCTTCCTGGTGGTGAGAGAACCAATCGAAGGCTGCTACAGGATGCTTTTTCATGCCTGGGTGCAAAGCAACTTGCCGGAAGACTGGAGCTGGTTATTGCGGCCTGCAATCTCAGCAGTGATCAGGGGCAAGAGGCCAGTAGAGTCAAAGAGGGAGGGGCAAAAATCTAAAGGCTACTCTTGAATATTCAGCAGGAATGGAACTGTAAAAGCAACATACTCCAATTGTCCAGAGTGGTCCGAGCAGGAAGTGGTAGGCGATGACTAATAGGGCTGAAACAGATTTCAAAGGGGAAATGGAAATTCTTTCAAAGTAAGGTCTGAACTTTGCAGCTGCAACATGGGGACTGGGCTTTGCACTCGGGGTCTGGGAGTTAGTGGATTTACAACATTACTCTTTCAATCTGGGTTTGGATACTTCCCGAACTAATGAGATGAAAACCTTTTCTCTTTGGTGCCTGTAAATAACCAAACAGTACTGTGTTTGGGCAGTTCCTACTGGGTAGCAGTTCGTTGTACAGGATGGTCTGCAAATTGGCACTAAACTAGCATTTTAAAATTCTCATCCTTGTTTTCGGTTCCCTCCCTGGCCTTGCCCCTCCCTAACTCTGTTATCTCCTCCATCCCTACAACCCTCTGAAATATCTGTGCACATTTAATTCTGGCTTCTTGAGCATCCCTGATTTTAATCACTCCACCATTGGCAGCCATGCCTTCAGCTGCCTGGGCCCTAAGCTCTGGAATTCCCTCCCTAAACTTCTCCACCTCTATCTTATTCTTTTAAGATGCGTCTTAAAACCTGCTTTGCTCACCTGTCCTAATATCTCTCTACGTGGCTCAATGTCACATTTTGTCTGATAATGCTCCCATGAAGCAGTTTGTGATGTTTTACTCTCAAGGTGCTATATAAATTCAATGTATTGTCATGATGGGAAATGGCAGTGTCAAATTGATGTAAGAATGGATGCCCTCCTTTTCTTGTACTACAGCATAGAGGGAGCATATTCTGTATGTCACACGGGAGTGCCTGATACTGATGCTGGTTGCCTTTAAATAGAACATTTCTTATGTTCTCCAATCTCTCTTCTACATCCCTCCCTCTTCAAAAAAAAACAATAATAACAGTCTAACATTGTGATGACCAGCAAGTAAAACAGGCTGTGACAGAAAATCCATTTCAAGTCAGCTGTGAAAATTCGCAAATGAAAAGTGACAAAAGTTTATATGTTTTATCTCTTTAAAAGATTGCCAAGAGTGTATAAAACAACATAACATTATTTTCAGCAACTAAATGATTTACATAAATCCTTCTCTTTTGGATTGTGATTTTATTACAATGCCTTGTGGCACATATTCTACCATGTTCTGATGCTTTTTGTGAATTTTCACTCTTATTTATGTAAATAAATTGACAGCATGAAGTAAATATTAGGATTGTCTCTAATGATTAGCAAATTTTAGAACAGATAAGATCCTAATGTTAACAATCATTATCGGTTCACTTGACTTTGGGACGCGTGGGTCACCCTTAGCTTGGTGATGGCACTTTGGTATCTAAGTCAGAATATAAGGGGTTCAAACTCCACTCCAGGCACTTGGCCACATAATCTAGGCTGTCACTTCAGTGCAGTAAGTGCTGCACTGTTGGGGGTGCCATCTTTTGGATTTGATGTGAAACTATGGTTAAGTCTGCCCTCTCAGATGGATGTAAAGGATCCCATGGCATGATTTGAAGAAGAGCAATTGTGTCTGCCAGTATATATCCCTCAAACACCATCTCTAAAACAAACATTTGTCTCATTGCTGTTTGTGGGAGCTTGCTGTGCGCAAATTTGCTGCTGCATTTCTCAATATTGCATGAACGGCTGCACATCAAACTTATGTAATTGGCTGTGAAGCACTTGGAGATGTCATGAAATCTTGAAAGGTGCTATAATGCAAATTCTTAATTCTTTCTGTTAAATACCAGAGTTACTTGTTAATGTATTTAGAAATTCAAATTGTTAGATTCTATACTGAAATCTGGGGCTGTATTGATTACAATGTGAATATGTAGCAAGAGTGACAGACTGAGGGGGATGTTGTCCAGCTTGGGTTTATTGCAGTAATTAGGTGTGGGCGAAGAATTGGTCACCAGATGTGACTGCTGCCTAAAACATCTTAACACTTCATTTCAGTGCTTTCACAGTGTCTTTGGGTGGGTGGTCCTGCTAGTGCTTGTACTGGTGTTTTTCCTGTGAGGCAGAAACAAGACATACCCTTTGCAATGTTACTTTAAGTCTCTGAGGAAAAAAGTGTCGAACACATGGGATCTGTGTTAAAACATTGTACATAAGTTTCGAGATCCATGCAAACCTGGTTTTAACCCATGTAGATGAAGGTTCTCTGATTCATTCATTCATTTTATCCCTGTTGCTTTTGTTGGCACTGTGTTTTTAATGCTAATTCACCCTGTTCCAGAATTACTTGTTTTTTATAATTATATGCTTCTGTGAATGATTTTTGGCAGAAATGGAGAAAATTAGATGCTATAAAGAGAAACTGCTTGTTGACATTGCTTCTTCAATTTGTATCAAACATTGATTAATTACAGCAATTAATATTTCTTTAAAATAAAGTTCAATCAGTTTTGTTTTTGTTAAATCACGTATAATTTGTTTTATGATTTATTATGTAACTGCTGCAGTGCTGCCCTCATTTAATCTGTGTTTTGCCATCCTAAAACTTGGGAAAGTTTGGAAAGTCATTCATTTTCTTGTGACTGTTGATGGTCACAAATGAAATGTGTTTTTTGAGTCAGGATCCAGCTCCCTGATATCAATCCTGAGTGTAAAATGGAGAGAAATGCCCCTTTGCTTATTCAGTCATCCCATACAAAAAATAGATACACTCGTAAACATTTGTGATCACCATTATTTGTTTTTACCTGAAAGCTCCAACTCCGAAGTTAGCCGTGAACTTGCTGTCCATGTGAAATGCTCCTATTGCGAGTGAAAGTCCAGGCAATGTCCGCTGGAGAAGTACCCATGTAATATTAATGAAACCTGATTCTACTCCAGATTAGCACCTACATCTGCTGGCTTCAGCCATACTCTTGGTGAGGTTGTAATTACTGTTCTCTTGCATAGCTGCAGCTTCCAGGATCAGTACAACAGAAGAAGCTGCGAGGAATCTGAACCTGCCAGTACCATTTTCTGTTTGTCTCCCCTACTGCCACCACCCACCCCCACTTTTCCCCTCTGCCCCCCCACCTCCACCCCACAACTGGCACCAAATGCCTGGGTCTGATGCTGAATCCCAAAAACACGTTGCCATGGCAACATTCCTTCTGGCGAGGTCTGCTTAATTAAGCCACGCATAATGAATGCAAAGCAAAGGCTCCAATGGTGCGTGCTTTGCTGGGCAATGTCCATTTCTGGGGAAACTGTGTGTGTGCATAAGGAGTGGATGGCTTTCTCTCTCATCACCGGTAGTGTGTGCTGATCATTTTAACAGGAGTTTAAGCTGTGACTGAGGGGCAACATTGTGCTGCTCATTCGAAAGGCTGGTTTGAACCTCTGCAGTGATACAACCCCACTCCTCAGCAAGTGCCAAGTGTTAATTTTTTTCTCTACTTTAACTAAGTAAGTGAAGTTAAATCATTGTTTTGCCTTTCACCTGCAGTAAGGTTTTGGTTAAAGATCTCAGTGTACAGGTGAACCTTTTGCAGATATTTTTGTTTTGCCTAAGCAATGTATAATTCTGATATATTTTTCTTTGATCTGTAAATACTCCAAGGATCCCACTGAGATATTTGGCTAGATGTTTTATGGTAATGGCCATTCGCGGCAGCTGAGGCTGAAAGTATATGGGATTATCACAGCTATTAAAAGGTAGAATAAATCTTTTACACCATGGCAGCATTTCTGTGCGGTAACAAGAACCCCAAATGGGTTATCAGTAAATAGTCACAAGACAGTCTTTCTGCTGTGCTCTTTTACTATGAATTGTGGCCTCAATACAGTAAATCATGGGGATTTGAGCTTTTTGTAGGTGATGAAATCTGTACTAAAGTGGAAGTAAAATTTACCATATCAATCCTAGAATCAGCAGCCTTTATAACGGAGAAGGCAATTCTTCATTCCAATTTTAATCTCATTGTTGCAATGTTTTATGTATTTTGGAAAATGCAAACCAGGTTGCGGTGTTTTAATGCATTGTGTAATAATTTTTAATGATAAGGAACCCGATGCTACTGCTTTAAAGTCTAGAATTCTGCATTTGAGCTTGAAACAACTAAGGTTTACTGCCGTGCCTCTGTATTAAATCATTCAGCTGTCGGTTAACCTCCCCTAGCTGATTACATTGAAACCCTGGAGTGCCATTAGGATAGTTTTACTAATGGACAAAATTCAGTTGAATGGGGAAAAATAAACAGTGAGGATAAAATCAAAGAAAAATCGTTATTGCTTTAGGTAAAATTATTATTAAAGTATGATGGGACTTGGCAATGTTGTAAATATTTGAATACAGTTTCATGAAGCCAGACTCCCTGATAGTCTCATTGCCTGGAGGGGTGTTGAGATGTATAGAGCCAGTTGGACCCCAATTCAGTCCCTGGGGTCTGCCAAATTAGATAATCATAGCCACGTCGGTAGAATAGATGCTATAATTGGTCTCAGCACTCTTGGAAGAAGGAAAGAAAATCTACTGGGAGCACAGTTTGCCTCATGTGCCCCCATTACATCAATAATGTCCAGAACATGAAATTTATCACTGGATCTGCTCGAAGCCCCAGGTTCTGTATGGTGCTGCCTCTGTCACTTGTGAGAGCTATCGACTAACCTTGTGGCCATGTTGGGTCAGGAGAGGGTTGGACCCGGCCATGATGCTCATATGGTCACTATGGTTAGACTGCTGACTTACTGGGCTCACCTGAAGAATGGCCATTGGGTACTGAAGGTTGACTGGCGGTTGTAGCATTGTACCCATGTAAATTCATACTGTTGGGAAAACAGAGGAAGGAGTTAACATGAAAGAAAAAGGGTGACAATCTGTGGCACCAAGCCAATAATTCATTTTCTTCATAATAGGAAGCATGATGGAGGAGATCACAACATCTCCAATTCATTAGAACCACCAAGTCCAGAACCACAGTCTTCGTACTCTGCACAGTCGTATCTCAAGGTAAGAGACATCGACATCTTTTGTTACGTGTGCATTGTGAATGTTATACAAAACTGCCTCATTTGCATTGCACCAACAGCAAGCAACATTCATGTGAAAGTCTCATTTGTAACTTTCATTTCTGGCTGCTGTACCATGTCCAATGGCTGCAGGGAGTCTGTGCAGGTCATCTACCAGAGAAACACTCAGCCCACTCAGAGCCAGAAGTACATCATAGCTCATGATGACAATTGCTGTTTATCTTGTTGCTTTGGCACTGCTGCCTCCAGAGACACCATGAAGAATGATATCTTCATTTGAGTCCTGGTGCCTCCAAAACCAGAAGTGACACGTTTACCTTGTAGCACTGCAGCCAAAGGCAGAGCTGTTACTGATGGCAGTGCTGTAAGGTTAATGTAACATTATAACCCCATCAGCAGTTCCAGTAACTGTTTATAACTGTTTACACAACAGGGTGAGTGGGGATCTGTGTTCGCAACATCCATGTTCAAACTTTCAAAGGCTAATGAAATAGTGTGCTTCATGGCCAAGATGTAGTGGTGAATCTATATAAAACCTTAGTAAGATCACAGTTCAACTAGTACGTGCTGATTTTTGGGTTCCAAACTAAAGGAGGGATGTTAAGCCACATGGAGAGGACATCACAGATTCACTGGGATGCCATCTGGTATCAGGAAATACAAATATGAAGACAAATTGGATGTGTTTTCATGAGGACTGAGGAGATTACAGGGTGATTTGAAGGTGGTGTTTAAAATGATGAAGGGATGGGGTATATAAAATAGAACGAAACTAGTTTGAGAGGCTATGGAGTTTAGGTTGAGGGCATGTATAGTAGAAATATATAATAGATACACCCACATGCGATTAAATTTAAGAGATTTAGGAGATAACAGAAGAATCTGTTTTGCACAAGTTGTTTGCACAAAGCTATGGAACATATGACCAGAGTTAGTGGCTGAAGCAGAGACTATGTCAACATTTAAGAATAGGTTTGATAGATGTTTGAGGAAAGGGGAATAAATAGATAGGATAAAAGGGCAGCACATGAGAATAGGACGATTGTTTGTGTGGAGGATAAAGACCAATATGGACAAGTTGGCTTGAGCAGTTTGTTTTCATGTATTTCTATATATATCACAAATACATTTATAAAGTGCTGCCCAGTGCCTGAAGTGTCAGTTATTTTTGGCACAGAAGGAGTCCATTCAGCCCATTGCATCCAGTCAGTCCCACTTCCCTGCTTGATCCCTGTGGCCCTGCAATTTTATTTCCTTCAGTGCCCATTCAATTTCCTTTTGAAATCATTGATTGTCTGCACTTCCACCACCCTCATCGGCAACGAGTTCCAGGTCATTACCATTTGCTGTGTAAAAAAAAAAGTTCTTCCTCACATCCCCCCGCTGCATCTCTTGCCCAGAACTATCAACCTGTTTCTCCTAGTCCTTGTACCATCAGTTTTTCCTTGTCCATCTTATCTCAGCCTGTCATAATCTTGTATACCTTTATCAAATCTTCCTTCAATCTCCTTTGCTCCAGGGAGAACAACCCCAGCTTTTCCAACCTAACCTTGTAACAAAAATCTCCCATCCCTGGAACCATTCTGGTAAATCTCCTCTGCACCCTCTCAAGGACCCTCACATCCTTCCTAAAGTGTGGTGACCAGAACTGGACATTATAATTGAACCTAACCAGAGCTTTATAAAGATTCAGCCTAACTTCCCTGCTTTTGTACTCTATGCCTCGATTTATGAAGCCCAAGATCCCATATGCTTCGCTAACCACCCTCTCAATATGTCCTGCCACCGTCAAAGATTGATGCACATACACCCCCAGGTCCCTCTGTTCCTGTACACTCTTCAGAACTGTGCCATTAAGAATATATTGCTCCACCCTATCCCTTCTGCCAAAATGCATCATCTCACACTTGTCTGTATTAAATTCCATCTGCCACCTGTCCGCCCATTCTGCTAGCCTATTGCAGACAGTTCGTATCAACCTCACTGTTTGCCACCCGTCCAAGTTTGGTATCATTGGCAAATTCAGAAATTCTACTCTGAGGTATTTAATGATTGAAAGAAGCTGTTCAGTTCTTCTCAATTAAATTTAAAATTTGAAGAGGGCACAGCAGAATGCTAGAATTTGTTTTCTCTTGTAAGAACTTATCTTTCATGATGTGGCTTCCTTCATACCGACAGCTTTTATATTCAGGACTGAGAGGCAATGAACTGATGGGGGTGACATCAGATCTCAGTACACAGTAACCCAAGAGACAATCTCATAGCAATTATCTTTGTGTTGGCTGCAGCATAATTGCAACTGATGCAAATCAAACTTTTAGAGAGGCACGCCTGGAAACTTAGAACTTCACTTTTAGAAGTTTCATGTTTTCAGAGACTGATTCATTGATAATGGAAGAGTCAGGGATTGTTAAAAATTAACTTGTGTTTAGAATCTGGTGAAAAAAGCCCGGTGCATCTTCCTTTGTGTTAGGTATGACGCTAACCAGTGAAGAGTTTTCACCCTGATTCCCATTGACTTCACTTTCACTAGGGCTCCTGGATGCCACACTTAGGCAAATGCTGCCTTGACATCCAAGGCAATCACTCTCACCTCACCTCTTGCGTTCAGCTCTTTTGTCCATGTTTGGACCAAAGCTGTAATGAGGTCAGGAGCTGAGTGGCCCTAGCACAATATCTCCTGAGAGCCCTTCCAAGCACTCCTGAAAAAGTCCACCAACACAGGTAACCAATCCCAGAAGCAATCAATTAACTTAAAACTTTAGAGAGGGTGCAGAGGAGATTTACTAGGATGCTGCCTGGACTGGAGGGCATGTCCTACGAAGAAAGATTGAGGGAGCTAGGGCTTTTCTCATTGGAGCAAAGAAGGATGAGAGGTGACTTGATAGAGGGGTACAAGATGATGAGAGGCATAGATAGAGTGGATAGTCAGAGACTTTTTCCCAGGGTGGAAAGGGCTATCACCAGGGGGCATAATTTTAAGGTGATTGGAGGAAGGTTTCTGGGAGATGTCAGAGGTAGGTTCTTTACACAGAGAGTGGTGGGTGCGTGGAATGCACTGCCAGCGGTGGAAGTAGAAGCAGATACATTAGGGACATTTAAGCGACTCTTGGATAGGTACATGGATGATAGTAGAATGAAGGGTAGGTAGTTAGTTTGATCTTAGAGTAGGTTAAAGGTTCGGCACAACATTGTGGGCCGAAGGGCCTGTACTGTGCTGTACTGTTCTATGTTCTATTGGCCATGCTTCCCTGAAATTCAATCTCCAATCCAAAGAAATTCAGATCATTAGACAGGACTAAAGTTGAGTAACTAGAGTTGTGATTTGCGTAAAGGGAATCCTTTCAAGTTTCAACCCACCATATGAGGTGGGTGTGAATGTCCAGGTATCAACATCTTCCTGCAAATATCATACTTTAATCTCACTTTAATGGTTCAATAATCAGATTTGTCTATTCCATAACGAGTTAATCAAACAGCCACGTGTAGCCATCAACAGCATTTGACTTGAGTCATTTCTTAAAAGAGGCCTTAATACAAATGAGGATAATTAATGCAGGATTGACATCTCATTTCACCAGTCTGACTGTATAATCACTCCATTGTTTTGTTTAGAATTACATCAGAAACAACAGATTTCAACCAGAGATTTATTTTTTTTAATGTAATTAACCTTTCTATGTAAAATCATTTAAAGTACAAAATTGTCCCATTTTGTCCCAGGAAAATTGTCATGGTCACCAAGTATAATTTAATAGTCACATTTCAATATTATAAACCACCTGAAAATGCAATTCTTGTTAATAGTTTAGAGTTTAAGTTGCTTTTCTGGCTATATTGGTGCCTTAATGAGAACTGGAGGTGCAGTTCTACTGGAGAGGTTTGTAATAATGTGTTATGAAGAGATTTTACTGTGAAATCTTACTAAGCACAAGGAACAAATACATTAATACCCTCTTGTGAAATTCCCCCTTTCTGCTATTTTAATGGGGGTGTTCTTTTTTTTTTCTTTTGGGCCTCCTTATCTCGAGAGACAATGGATACGCGCCTGGAGGTGGTCAGTGGTTTGTGAAGCAGTGCCTGGAGTGGCTATAAAGGCCAATTCTGGAGTGACAGGCTCTTCCACAGGTGCTGCAGAGAAATTTGTTTGTTGGGGCTGTTGCACAGTTGGCTCTCCCCTTGCGCCTCTGTCTTTTTTCCTGCCAACTACTAAGTCTCTTCGACTCGCCACAATTTAGCCCTGTCTTTATGGCTGCCCGCCAGCTCTGGCGAATGCTGGCAACTGACTCCCACGACTTGTGATCAATGTCACACGATTTCATGTCGCGTTTGCAGACGTCTTTATAACGGAGACATGGACGGCCGGTGGGTCTGATACCAGTGGCGAGCTCGCTGTACAATGTGTCTTTGGGGATCCTGCCATCTTCCATGCGGCTCACATGGCCAAGCCATCTCAAGCGCCGCTGACTCAGTAGTGTGTATAAGCTGGGGGTGTTGGCCGCTTCAAGGACTTCTGTGTTGGAGATATAGTCCTGCCACCTGATGCCAAGTATTCTCCGAAGGCAGCGAAGATGGAATGAATTGAGACGTCGCTCTTGGCTGGCATACGTTGTCCAGGCCTCGCTGCCGTAGAGCAAGGTACTGAGGACACAGGCCTGATACACTCGGACTTTTGTGTTCCGTGTCAGTGCGCCATTTTCCCACACTCTCTTGGCCAGTCTGGACATAGCAGTGGAAGCCTTACCCATGCGCTTGTTGATTTCTGCATCTAGAGACAGGTTACTGGTGATAGTTGAGCCTAGGTAGGTGAACTCTTGAACCACTTCCAGAGCGTGGTCGCCAATATTGATGGATGGAGCATTTCTGACATCCTGCCCCATGATGTTCGTTTTCTTGAGGCTGATGGTTAGGCCAAATTCATTGCAGGCAGACGCAAACCTGTCGATGAGACTCTGCAGGCATTCTTCAGTGTGAGATGTTAAAGCAGCATCGTCAGCAAAGAGGAGTTCTCTGATGAGGACTTTCCGGGGTGTAAGCTGTTTATATTAAATGAGAACTTTCATTAAAGTAGGAAACAATGGTTTTGTGCAAATATATTATGAATGTTGCAGAGTGCAATTTTGTGGCATTTAACTGTAATACAATATGTGGCACTGAAATAAGCACAGCATGCACTTTTCTTTAACCGGAATAACTCTGAACTAATGTAGCTGTGAAAGGTTGAGAGGAATTAGGAGTAGAAGACCACTTGTACAGCTAAGGGAAAAGTTTCAGGAAAAGTGATTCTGTAAATTCTCTTTGAATTTCATAGTAAAATCGCTGAGGATTGTAACAGTGAACTTGCATCAGCTTCATTCAAGACTGGGTCACTGAATACTCGCCTGGCTTTTTGTGCACCGGTTTAAGTCCTTCAAGAAAGGATAAAGAAGTTTCCAAATCTAGTATAGAAAGGAAATGTTTCTAGATAGATGCAATTTCCAAAATGTGGGAAGTTTTGTTTCAAATTCTCACTTCCTTCCATGAAGATGCTGACTTAAACCATGCATTGGCCCCAAGGACATTGCCAGCCCTCCAGTAACTGATCCAAATGAGCATTCTCCATGTGTGAATCTAGGTAGTAAGGTAGGTTTTCACACTCAGCGGTGGCAGATTAGCAACCTGTTGTATGCCCTGACCCGTTTCCTTTTCATTGGTCTGCTGCTGTCCATTCTCTGCCCCAGCTGAATCTGAAAATCTAGCCCAGTGAGTGCCGTCAGGCATCACAGTTGAGCGAACATACAAACATTCGAATTAGGAGTAGGAGTAGGCCACTTGGGCCCTCGAGCCTAGTCCACCATTCAATAAGACCATGGCTGATCTGATTGTAACCTTAACTCTGCATTCCACCAACCCCCAATAACCTTTCACCCCCTTGCTTATCAAGAACCTGTCTACCTCTGCCTTGAAAATATTCAGAGACTGTTTCCACCGCCTTTTGAGGAAGAAAGTTCCAAAGACCCACAACCCTCAAATCAAAAATTTCTCCTAATTTCTGTCTTAAATGGGTAACCCCTTATTTTTAAACAGTGACCCCTAGTTCGAGATTCTCCCACAAGGGGAAACATCCTTTCCACATCCACCCTGTCAAGATCCTTCAGGATCTTGTATGTTTCAATCAAGTCGTCTGTTACTCGTCTAAACTCCAATGGATACAAGCCTAGCCTGTCCAACCTTTCCTCATAAGACAACCCACCCATTCCAGGTATTATTCTAGTAAACCTTCTCTGAACTGCCTCCAACACATTTACATACTTCCTTAAATAAGGAGACCAGTACTGTACACAGTACTCCAGATGTAATCTCACCAATGCCCTGTATAGCTGAAGCATAACCTCCCTACTTTTGTAGTCAATTCACCTCGCAATAAACGATAACATTCTATTAGTTTTCCTAATAACTTGCTGTACCTGCATGCTAACCTTTTGCAATTCATGCATTAGGACACCCAGATCCCTCTGCATCTCAGAGCTCTGCCACCTCTCACCATTTAGATAATATGCTTTTTTATTCTTCCTGCCAAAATGGACAATTTCCCACTTTCCCACATTATACTCCATTTGCCGGATCTTTACCCACTCACTTAACCTATCTATATCGCTTTGTAGCCTCCTTATGTCCTCTTCACAACTTACTTAACTACCTATCTTTGTGCTATCAACAACCATACCTTCGGTCCCTTCATCTAAGTCATTTATATAAATTGTAAAAAGTTGAGGTCCCAGCACTGATCCCTGTGGCACACCACTCGTTACATCTTGCCAACCAGAAAATAACCCATCCATGCCAAAATGCTGCCCCCTATACCTTGAGCTTTTATTTTACGCAATAACCTTTGATGCGGCACCTTATCAAATGCCTTCTAGAAATCTAAGTACAGTATATCCACCGGTTCCCCTTTATCCACTGCACATGTTACTTCTTCAAAGAACTCCAATAAATTGGTGAAACATGATTTCCCTTTCACAAAACCATGTTGACTCTGCCGGATTGCCTTGAATTTTTCTAAATGCCCTGCTATAACGTCTTTAGTAATAGCTTCTAATATTTTCCCTGAGACAGATGTTCAGTTAACTGGCCTGTAGTTTCCTGCTTTGTGTCTTCACCACCACCCCCCCCACTTTTTGAATAAAGCAGTTACATTCGCTATTTTCCAATCTAGTAGAACCTTCCCCAAATCTAGGGAATTTTGGAAAATCAAAGCCAATGCATCGACTTTCTCACTAGCCACTTCTTTTAAGACCCTTGGGTAAAGTCCATCAGGACCAGGGGACTGGTCAGCTCGCAGCTCCAACAATTTGTTCAATATAATTTCCCTGATGATTGTAATTTTCTTAAGTTCCTCTCTCCCTTCCATTTCCTGATTTGCAGCTATTTCTGGGATGTTACTTGTATCCTCTATAGTGAAGACTGATGCAAAATACCTGTTCAATTCATCTGCCATCTCCTTATTTTCCCTTATTAATTCCCAGACTCACTTTCTATAGGACCAACACACACTTTGTTAACTTTTCTTTTTAAATATCTTAGAAACTCTTACTATCTGTCTTTATATTTCTCACCAGCTTTCTCTCGTACTCTAATTTTTCCCTCCTTATTAATCTTTTAGTTGTTCTTTTCTGCTTTTTATATTCTGTCCAATCTTCTGGCCTGCCACTCACCTTTGCACAATTATATGCTTTTTCTTTAAGTTTGATACTATCTTGAACTTTAGTTAATCATGGATGGCGGGTCCTCCCCTTGGAGTTTTTCTTTCTCTTTGGGATGTATCTATTCTGTGTATTCTGAAATATCCCCTTAAATGTCTGCCACTGCATCTTTATTGACCTATCCCTTAACCTAATTTGCCAGTGCACTTTAGCTAGCTCTGCTTTCATGCCCTCATAATTGCCCTTATTTAAGTTTAAATACTGGTCTTGGACCCATTCTTCTCTCCCTCAAACTGAATATAAAATTCAATCATATTATGATCGCTGCTACCTAGGGGTGCCTTCACTATGAGCTCATGAATTAATCCTATCTCATTGCACAATACCAGGTCTAGTATAGCCTTCTCTCTGGTTGGCTGCAGAATGTGCTGTTTTAAGAAACTATCCCGAAAACACTCTATATAAACTCCTCATCTAGGATACCTTTGCCCATCTGAGTTTTCCAATCTATATGTAGATTAAAATCGGCCATGATTATTGCCCTACCTTTCTGACAAGCACCCATTATTTCTTCCTTATACCCCGTCCTACCATGTGGTTACTGTTAGGAGGACTGTACACCACTCCCACAAGTGAATTCTTGCCTTTTATCATTTCTCATCTCGGCCCAAACTGTTTTCTACATCCTGGTTTCCTGAACTTAGGTCACCCCTCTTTATTGTGCTAATACCATTATTAATTAACACAGCCATCCCTCCACCTTTTCCTAGCTTCCTGTACTTCCTAAATATCATGTACCCTTCAATATTCAGGTCCTATTCTATGCCATCCTGCAGCCATGTCTCTGTAATGGCTATCATAGAGTCATAGAGAGATACAGCACTGAAACAGGCCCTTCGGCCGACCAAGTCTATGCCAACCATCAACCACCCATTTATACTAATCCTACATTAATCCCATTTCCCTCTCACATCCCCACCTTCCCTCAATTCTCCTACCACATACCTACACTAGGGGCAATTTACAATGGCCAATTTACCTATCAACCTGCAAGTCTTTGGCATGTGGGAGGAAACCAGAGCACCCGGAGGAAACTCACGCAGGTCACAGGGAGAACTTGCAAACTCCGCACAGGCAGTACCCAGAACCAAACCCGGGTCACTGGAGCTGTGAGGCTGCGGTGCTAACCACTGCACCACTGTGCCGCCCAAAACCTTTCGTTCTGATGAAGGGTCACTGACCTGAAATGTTAACTCTGCTTCTCTCTCCACAGATGCTGCCAGACCTGCTGAGTATTTCCAGCATTTCTTGTTTTTATTTTAGATTTCCAGCATCAGTAGTATTTTGCTTTTATTTAAGAACATTCTGCAAATTGGGTTTGCAGTTAGAACATATAACTGCTCATTGTCTTTCTGTATAACAGGAATGCATAAGGTTCTGATCCCTTACAACCCATTGGGAAGAGCCCTAGAGGTCACCATGTTGCTTAAAAAAATTTTAGGAGTGCAATTGAACCTTGCCAGGAGCACAAACCATGTAGCAGATTGGCCACATGTTATACATCATTGACTTCAAAGGAAAGTAAAATTAGGCAGGATGTGTAATGGGTGCTGGTCTACTATCACTGGATGGGTTATCCTAATTTCTGTAAACCTGCTTTGGGAATTAACTTTTTGTGAAGTTTGTGCTCATTGAGGGGAGGGATGTTGATGCTGGAGAATGGAGTGTGTTCCCATTTTAGTCACCTGGTCTCTGCATCAAACAATCCGAGGTGAATGTCTAATGCAATCTTATGAACCATGCAGCTCCCTCTACAGTGCACCAGTGACATGCCTCAATGCTATCCTAAAAGAGCACTTCCTCTATGCCAGCAGCGAAAGGCTTGTATCCAACCGACTATCATTCAGTCGTCACTGCTCTGCGAGTTTAATAGAATAGTTTTCCTATTGTTTTAAAAAGGGCACGAGAATTGACTGATAAGCTGTCATACTCATTGAATTGTGGCTGATAGAATGCAAAATATGATATATAGTTCAATCTAAGCAATAATTGAATGCCAAGTAGTACTCTGCCAGGGAAGGCAAGTCAGCTAAAGGGTAATATCAACAAGAAGGTTTTTGGTCTGCTTTCCTATCTCAGTATGTGTTGTCATCCGTTATTGCTATTTGGCACTTGCTTATTTCATTGATCACTCTCTAACTTGCTAGTTCTGGTAATTATACTTGCCAATGGGGAACTGTGTATTTGGTCTTTTGCCAGGAAGGTGTGGGAGGCGAGCATTCATACTGGTGCTTTAAGTCTTGAGCTGGAATATAACACCACAGTTAGTTCCACTTTACAAAATTACAAGGGACCTCAGCTGGCTATTTTTCACAATACCTCTGGATCTGTATTGATGGCTCCGATAGGATGCTGCCCACAACAAAGCACCTTTCAGTAACACTTGAGAAAGCACTGAAGCAAGCAAAACATTGTATTCTCCCACTGGTGTGAAATAACTCAGTGTTGGGGAAGCACTTTCCATTCAGAATCTCTGTAACCTCAAAAGTAGATACTACTTATATTGAAATATTGTGAAAACTTCTTATAATGGGTGAGTCTTGCATCACAAATATACAGTCAGGAGGATTGGGGTGAAGTATCATAAGTAATTTGAATACTGTAATAAAAACAGAAAATGCTGGAAAGACTCAGCAGGTCTGGCAGCATTTGTGGAGAGAGAACAGTTAATTGGTCATAAACCTTTTGTAGTGCTTCATTGAACTCTGCAGTCTCATTCATAAGAGAATCCAATACATAAAACCTACTGCAAACTGTATAGAATGTAGTTGCCTGTAAAAAACATAATTGCCATTAGTGTTTTAATCTAACAGTTACCAAATTCTTGAAAATGGCCCATGTCTGCTCAGACCTGACATGTATTTTTATAACACCTGAAGATTTCCATTCTCATTCTTTTTAAGTCTTTGGGCATTGGAAATCTGCTGCTAGGCTTTTAATATCAATATGCAGTTTATTGTGTATGTCATGTTCGTGATAAATATACTCACATTGCCTCTATTAGATGTTTGAAAGTCCCAGACTGTCACAGCAGCAATCCCATCTGTTGTTTTCATTACTTTCTCAGCTCTTTGTGGAATTACTCATCCAGAAAGATTTGCTTTCAGACAGTCCATTCAAAATCCATGGTTTAATTTGTTACATTAACATCACTTAAATCTCTGATATAAAGAACGCTGAACTGTATGTAAACCATTAACTGTTCCTATGAATACAACAGTAATGACAAAGTGAGATAACATTATCAGTTTTAATATCTCTCCACCTTGCATCAATCCTCTAACCACTGCAGAATAATCAAAAGGTCAGGTTCCCCGAATAATTCAGTGGGTATGGCCATTATGTATTCTGGGACTGAGCTGCACATAGCAAGATGCTTCCAGATTCGAACCCTGAGCTGTGCTGAATTAATTGATCTCAAGCTGTGAAGGGACATCATTGTCTTGAGCCAAGGAGGGGAAATTTCAGTCAGGGTTTCCACAATGATTGTCGAGTGGCTCCTGTGTGTGAATGTTGGGAGAAGACAATGTCATGCTCTTCTATTGACAAAATACCTTGCTCATTGTCAGAATTATTGGGAAATAACAAAAGAGGTTTTTCTTTCAATGAACAATGACAATCAAAGCCTGGCTACCCGACCCGAACCCGACCTTACCTGACGACATATGTCGGGTCGAAATTCAGTGTCCAGCATTTGGGCTCAGGTCAGGTCGGGCTGGACACTGCTTCCGGGAAGTCACGGGATCAGGCTTACCCATGATTCCCCACTACTCCATCTGCAGGAATAGCCTGCTGCCAGAACGGGTGAAGGAGATTTGTGTCGGGTCGGGCGCGAGAAAAAACTAAAAGGCTCGGGTCAAGTTTTAATTTTATACCCGAGCCAGGCTTTAATGACAATAACAACTTCTATTGTATTGTATTGTGCCTTTATGACAAACAACAACAAATTGCATTTATATCGTGGCTTTCAACATATCAAAAGTACTAAGACACTTCATAAAATAAATGAGGAAAACAGATGCCAAGGCAAGAAAGGAGAGATTAAGAGGGATGGTTAAAAGCCACCCCTAATAATAGGTTTTGAAGGTGTTTTTAAAGGAGAGAGAGGTTTAAACAGGGAATTTCAGTGTAGGATCCAGGCAGCTGAGATGTTCATCACATTCCAGTTATTCTGTGTGTATAGTGTCAGTTGTGGTGCTATATCACTTGAGATGATATTGCTTTGACATCATTTTTAATGAGCAGGATTGTGGTGTCAGACTGCAGCACCATTCACAATCACTACAGTAAGCTAATAAAGATCTTTAAAATTATGAAAGGTTTTGATAGAGTATATGCAGAGAGAATGTTTCCATTTGTGGGGTAGAACATAACTAAAGGCTATCAATATGAGATAGTCACCAAGAAATCCAATCGGGAATTCAAGAGAAACATCTTTACCCAGAGAGTGGTGAGAATGTGGAACTCGCTAACACAGGAGTAGTTGAGGTGAATAGTATCGATACATTTAAGAGCACACTGGATAAACACATGAGCTAGAAAGGAATAGAGGGTTCTGCTGATAGCGTTACATGAGGAAGGAGTGAGAGCATGGACTGGTGGAGCTGAATGGCCTGTGTGTGTGTTGTATACCCTATAATTCTAAGTAATGCCACTGAGCAAAAAGCCATTGTTACCATTACAATTCACAACTCCTCAGATACTGAAGCAGCCCATGTCCATATGGAGCAAGACCTGGACAACATTCAGGCTTGGGCTGATAAGTATCAAGTAACATTTGTGTCACACAAGTGCCAGGCAATGACATCTCAAACAAGAAAGAATCTCAGCATCTCTCCTTGACATTCAACTGCATTACCATCATTGAATCCCCCACTGTCAACATCTTGGGGGTTATCAGTGACTAGAAACTGAACTGGAGCAGCCACATAAATACTGTGGCTACAAGAGCAGGTCAGAGGCTGGGAACTCTGCAGTGAGTAAAAGCTCACCTCTTCACTCCGCAAAACCTGTCCATCATCTACAAGGCACAAGTTAGGAGTGTGATGGAATACTCTCCATTTGCCTGGATGAGTGCGGCTTCAAGAACACTGTGGAAGCTTGTGTTATCCAGGAGAAAGTAGCCCACTTGATCAGCACCCCATTTACCACCTTCAACATTCACTCCCTCCAACAGTGACACAGTGTCAGCGGTGTGTACCATCTACAAGATGCACTGCAGCAACTCACCATGCCTCTTTTGACAGAACCTTCCAAACCTGTGGTTTCTACCACCTAGAAGAACAAGGAGAACAGACACATGGGAACACCATCACCTGCAAGTTCCCCTCCAAGCCACACACCATCCTGACTTGGAACTATATCGCTGTTCCTTCACTGTTGCTGGGTCAAGATCCTGGAACTCCCTTCCTGACAGCACTGTTGGTGTACCTGCACCACATGGACTGCAGCGGTTCAAGAAGGTAGATCACCACCACCTTCTCGAGGGCAATTTGGGATGGGCAACAAATGCTGGCCTTGCCAGCGACACCCACATCCCATGAAAGAATTTTTAAAAAGCTCCATACATCAATATTATGTCAGTGCCTACAACCATCTTCTTTCAGGGGTCTTCCCTCTGTGACAGATAACTGCAAAATCAAATGATTTCCTCTGTAACTGGTAAGACCTTGCCACTTTGCCAAGCTGGTATATCGCAAAATATGCTTCAAAACTTAGCACACGTCCTTTCCTGCCCTGAAAACATTGGCACTGGCTGGGCTCGGCTGTCAGCTCTCTGCTACTACCTTGCTTAAGTGGCCTTGGATATATATTTGAAAAAGAAACATTTGCAGAGCTATGGGGAAAGCGTGGAGGAGTGGGACTAATTGGATAGCTTTTGCAAAGACCCGGTGCAGGTACTATAGACCGAATGCGGTAAAGTTCTCTGTACTGCTTTCTCTCGGCTTCAAACGCAAGCAAGCTATGAAGATGAAGAAAATAATCAGGAAGATGAGGCAACCATGAGAGTAGAATATATAACGATGCTACAGCTCTGTCTGCTACTGCCCACGTGATGCATGCAGCCGCTTTCTTTTAACCATATTTTGTGTGGTGAATCACGAGCTCACAGCTGAAATCTCATACCTAGGATTTACCTGATGTCGATATCTGTGCCAGTAAGAGAAAGCAAGAGAATTCTGTGAAAGAGCAGGACATGCTAATGTTCGCTGAGCAAGTAAAAAGGCTCGATTTGTTTTTTTTGAAAAAGGCTCTTACAAAAACAACAGCCAGCAGTTTCTTCCTGTAGCATTCACGCTGACTGTAAAAAAAAAAAACAAAAGAGCAAAAGACAGTCCCAAATATCTGACAACTTGTGGATGGGCATGGCACGTGGTGATGTGAAAGTTGTTGCATGGTCTGAGCAATAGTTATATACAACATTCCATTCCTTGTATTGGATGAATAAAAAGCATAAAGTGCATGAAATGGGGAGGCGGTGACGTACTGGTATTGTCACTGGACTAGTAACCCAGAGACCCAGGTATTGCTCTGGAGACATGGGTTCAAATCCCACCACAGCAGAAGGTGGAATTTGAATTCAGTTAAAAAATGGCCTGCGACGCCCACATCCCATGAAAGAATTAAAAGAATATAGTGGAAAATCCAAATGTAGAAGGTATATAATTAGTGGTGGTTTTGTTTGAGAGGGGCAGTGGGGGGGGGGGGAGGAGTATGAGGTGGGGGAAGCAGGAAAGTCATCGAGGAGCACATACATCAGAACAGGAGCAGGCATTCATTCAGCCCCTCGAGCCTTTCCTGCCTTATAACTAAATCATGGCTGATCTGTAACTGAACGCCATTTACTTGCATAGACTCCTTAACAACAACAGCTTATATTTATATGGCGCCTTTAACATCCAATAAAATATCCAAAGGCACTTCACAGGGGCATTATGAAACAAAATATGACACTGAGCTGCAAGGCAATGTTAGGGCAGATGGCCAAAAGCTTGATGGAAGAAGTAGGTTTAAAGGAGGATCTTAAAGAAAGAAAGCAATATAGTGAGGTTTGAGGAAGCAATTCCAGAGTTTAAGGCCCAGGCAAGTGAAGGCACAGCCATCAATGGTGGTGCGATTAAAATCGGGGATGCTCAAGAGGCCAGAGTTAGATGAGCACAGATATCTTGGAAGATTGTGGGGCAGGAAGAGATTACAGAGATAAGGAGGGGTGCGGCCATGGAAGGATGAGAATTTTAAAATCAAAATGTTGCTTGACCGGGAGCCAATGTAAGTCAACGAGCGCTGGGGTGGCAGGGGAACAAGATGTGGTGCAAGAACGAATACGGACAGCAGAGTTTTGGATGATCTCAAGTTTATGGAGAGTAGAATGTGCGAGAGCAGCCAGGAGGGTGTCGAAATAGTCAAGTCTAGAGGTAACGAAGGCACAGATGCAACAGATGAGCTGAGACGGACAAAGTCAGGCAATGTCACGGAGGTGGAAATAGGCAGTCTTCGGGATAGCCTGGAGATGTGGTCTCGGAATGCTGCTACTTTTAAAGGGATTGAAATCCATTTTGCCAGTTTATCTTATTTACGTTTCCTTCATTAGAATGTCAAATATTTTAAGCCAGTCAGATACATTCTCTCTGGTTTTTGATGTTCAGATTCCCATGTTACTGACTCTGTTACAGTTAACATCCTGCATGTAAACACCTTTTCATTTTGACCTTTCTGTTTGCCCCACTTTATTTCCATATTCTAACTAGAGCCACTGCTCCTACAGTGTTCATGTTTTGTTTTTGCTTCTCTATCCTAATGTTTCTTGCCCAGCTTTTCTAAAGAGGCTTTCAAACATTTTCAAAATCAAAACCGTTCTATTCTTCACTCAGTCCTTCACATAGCTTTGCATTCCTTTCTTTGTATTCTGTGGCTTCTCAATGTGCTTTGAAACTGGCCTGGGTGATTTCATGTGGGACTTTGGAACTGAAAGGGAATTTTCATCCGCACAGTCTGGTTGGACTTGGACTGATGTCCTGGGATGAAATGCTTTGATCAACTGTACAGCCCAGG
Source organism: Heterodontus francisci (assembly GCF_036365525.1). Taxonomy (NCBI): domain Eukaryota; kingdom Metazoa; phylum Chordata; class Chondrichthyes; order Heterodontiformes; family Heterodontidae; genus Heterodontus; species Heterodontus francisci. The sequence goes on along the minus strand of NC_090407.1, from coordinate 2,068,618 downwards.
TCCTATATACTTGGGATTTGTGGCTTGCTGCATAACTGCATGGGTTTCAAAGTCTGGATTGTCATTTGAAGTTTTTAGATACTGAGAGCACCGTCAGCTGAGCACCACATTGGTTCATGTAAATTGTAATCCGCACTGAAAAAATCACATCACGGAACGTAAGATCCAATGAATTCTTGATTTGCTACTGAATATTTGAAAGTGATACAAAAATTCATATTTAAGAACCTGCCTCTCGAGGATTGGCCTTCAAAGCCATCAGCAAAGGTGCACCAAGAGAAGACACCCCATCTAAATGGATTGTTTGTTGTGTGTCCATCATCTTTCATAGATGGAAGGATGCTAACCAACCAACCATTTTTTTCTGTATTTTGTGTTTAGCAACATGATGGCTGCTTGTCCTGGGAAATGCAATACCTCCCCATTGAGAATCAATGACACATATCGGGTGTAGCACCATGAGAACACAGTGCTCTTTACTCTCTCCCAGCAGCCTAAACCTCAGTAGAAAACTTCCTACTGCTGCTGCACACTCAGTTACTCTTGTCTCTTTGTCCAAAGGTAATAAAACCAGCTTCCCCACCCCCCCCCCCCCCCCCCTCCACCGAGATGGACTGATGGTCATATGGCTGCTTCAGGTTTTTTGGTACCTTCTAATGAAATTCAAGGTTAGGAATTTGCTCCAGAGGCCCCATGGTGCTGATTTACACTTGGAGGGTAATACCTGATACCCCTAGCTCTTTCAAAGTCAGTATGTTAGGATTGCCTTAACTGTCATGCTAATGAAACCATTTTAGGTAATTCAATCACTTAGAGCAAGCCATTGTTCTGGGTCCATGCTGCTCAAATCTCTGGCTCCGGGTGGATCTTTTGAATATGAAAAGGTGTTTCGGATGCAAACTGTGGTGACATATTGGCTGCTCGTTTTTTTTAACAGCTACTGTAGGATTTTTTCCATAAAAAGTCTAAAGTAAGTTCCCAACCAATTAAATTAATATTTGAGTATTGCTGAAAATAGAGACATGTTGTCGAAGCTTTTCGTCCTGCACTCATCAGGACAATCTGCAAGCATACCAATGTGAGGGAAAACATTAATATTTCTCATTTGACACATGGGGTTTTCTTCATACCAGTCATCCATTGATCTCGCTGAATGTGGTTGACAGCTCAGTGCTGAATTAGGACTGGATGTAGCTGACCCAGCTCATTTCACAGAGGGCACTTATTGCCACCGGATGGCAAAGATTTTTCATCCGATCAGTCTGGACTGAATTTAAATTGAAGCCGGCCAGCAATGTAAGGCCAGTTTCTAACCAGCTGCACCACCGAGTGTCCCATTGTTTGTACTTCAATGTATTTAAAAAACATGTATAGTTATATAAAGTTAAAAATCGGATCCTTTTGTTCATCTACCAGCCAATTTTCTGCAATCCCATTGGGTATAATAATTATACAGCCACTAATACTGATGAAAGTAACTCCATATCCTTTCAGTGAGCAATAAGCAGTGTCCAGCTTTCCTTTGGCCGCTTCAATTGTTTGGCTATTTTTAAAAAAAAATGAAAAATGCCTCTATGTCCCTTTCCTCAAACTTCGGAAGAGCTTGAATAAATTTAAACAGCTTTTCGCTGGGTCCTGGGCTGAATTCAGATTCTTCCTGACCAGAACTTTTCCTGGGTTCAAGACCATCCCTTTTGCCTTTGTTCCATCTCTTTTAACCTAAATTCCCTGTCTTCTCTTTCGCTCTGAAGTTCATGTTTTCTTATTGCTATTGCTTTTTCTTTTTCCTGTTGAAGCTCCTTGCCTCAACTGGAACTGAATTTTAGCTAATTCCACTGCATCACTGTCTGACTTAGTATCCTCTTGTTCCAATTTTAAATGTTAGACTATTACATCAAATATCTCTGCTTTTTTAGCACCGGATTTCAACTCTGAACCCAATTTTGCTGCTAGATCTTTTAGTTGAATCTTGGTTAAAGTTTTCAAGTCACTGAGGGACACATTCTCCTTTCCCAGAAACTCTGCTGCAACTGCTAATGCCATTCTGATGGTATAACCTTTACCCTATTATACAAGAAAACTGGTTCCTTTATTTTTTCTCTTCCAAATTATTACTCCCCTTATAATTCACGTAATTGACGTTGGATTTGGATCCCAGACAATTGAGCCCCCAATTAATATGCTAGGACCGAGGCGGAAGTAATGCACTGTCATTTCAGTCCCATTACTCCACAGCATATTATTAAAATTTCCCAACTACTGGAAATTGGCCAAATTAAACACTTTATTAGCCACCAGAATAAAACCAGGTATCTTTAAACAACAACAAATTAAGTATTTATTAATAAACCATATCTTAAACAATACTGAGATAAATCTATGTCTGAAAAGACTTTATAACTTCTTATTCCTCCTAACCCTCACGCGCACACACACATAAATTCAAAATAAACCAACATACGAACATACGAATTAGGAGCAGGAGTAGGCCACTCGGCCCCTCGAGCCTGCTCCACCATTCAATAAGTTCATGGCTGAACTGATTACTCCACATTTCCACCTACCCCCGATAACCTTCCACCTCCTTGCTTATTAAGAATCTATCTACCTCTGTCTTAAAAATATTCAAAGACTCCGGAATTCTCTTCTTCAAAACGCAGTGGAAGCAAAGACTCACGACCCTCAGAGAAAGATTTTCTTCTCATCTCTGCCTTAAATGGGCAACCCCTTATTTTTAAACAGTGACCCCTAGTTCGAGATTCTCCCACAAGGGGTAACATCCTTTCCACATCCACCCTGTCAAGACCAATCAGGATCTTGTATGTTTCAATCAAGTCACCTCTTACTCTTCTGAATTCCAGCGAATACAAGCCTAGCCTGTCCAATCTATCCTCATAAGACAGCCCACCCATTCCAGCTATTAGTCTAGTAAACCTTCTCTGTACTGCCTCCAATGCATTTTCATCCTTCCATAAATAAGGAGACCAGTACTGTACACAGTACTCCAGATGTGGTCTCACCAATGCCCTGTATAGCTGAAGCATAACCTCCCTACTTTTGTATTCAATTCCCCTCCCAATAAACAATAACATTCTATTAGCTTTTCTAATTACGTGCTGTACCTGCATACTAACCTTTTGTGATTCATGCACTAGGATACCCAGATCCCTCTGCATCTCAGAACTCTGCAATCTCTCACCATTTAGATAATATGCTTTTTTATTCTTCCTGCCAAAGTGGACAATTTCATACTTTCCCACATTATACTCCATTTGCCAGGTCTTTGCCCACTCACTTAACCTATCTATATCCCTTTGTAGCCTCCTTATGTCCTCTTCACAAGTGACTTTCCTACCTATCCTTGTGTCATCAGCAAATTTAGCAACCATACTTTCAGTCCCTTCTTCTAAGTAATTTATATAAATTGTAAAAAGTTGAAGCCCCAGCACAGATCCCTGTGGCACACCACTCATTACATCTTGCCAACCAGAAAATGACCCATTTATGCCTACTCTCTGTTTCCTGCTAGCTAGCCAATCTTCTATCCATGCCAATATGTTACCCCCTACACCATGAGCTTTTATTTTCTGCAATAACCTTTGATGTGGCACCTTATCAAATGCCTTCTGGAAATTTAAGTACAGTACATCCACCGGTTCCCCTTTATCCACAACACATGTAATTCCCACAAAGAACCAATAAATTGGTTAAACATGATTTCCCTTTCACAAAACCATGTTGACTCTGCCTGATTGCCTTAATTTTTTCTAAATGCCCTGCTATAATATCTATAATAATGGCTTCTAACATTTTCCCAAAGACAGATGTTAAGCTAACTGGCCTGTAGTTTCCTGCTTTCTGTCTCCCTCCCTTTTTGAATAAAGGAGTTGCATTCGTGATTTTCCAATTTACTAGAACCTTCCCCAAATCTAGGGAATTTTGGAAAATTAAAACTAACACATCAACTATCTCACTAGCCACTTCTTTTAACACGCTAGGATGAAGTCCATCAGGACCCGGGGACTTGTCAGCCCGCAGCTCCAACAACTTGCTCAGTACCACTTCCCTGGTGATTGTAATTTTCTTGAGTTCCTCCCTCCCTTCCATTTCCAGACTTGCAGCTAATACTGGGATGTTACTTATATCCTCAATAGTGAAGACCAATGCAAAATACCTGTTCAATTCATCTGCCATCTCCTTATTATCCATTATTAATTCCCCAGACTCACTTTCTATAGGACCAACGCTCACTTTGTTAACTTTTCTTTTTTAAGTATCTATAGAAACTCTTACTATCTGTCTTTATATTTCTAGCTAGCTTTCTCTCGTATTCTAATTTTACCTTCTTTATCAATCTTTTAGTCATTCTTTGCTGTTTTTTATATTCTGTCCAATCTTCTGACCTGCCTCCCAGCTTTGCACAATTATGGACTTTTTCTTTAAGTTTGATACTATCTTTAACTGTTTTAGTTAACCACGGATAGCGGGTCCCACCCTTGGAACTTTTCTTTCTTGTTGGAATGTATCTATTCTGTATTCTGAAATATCCCCTTAAATATCTGCCTCTGCATCTCTATTGACCTATCCCTTAACCTGATTTGCCAATTCACTTTAGCTAGCTCCGCTTTCATGCCCTCACAATTGCCCTTATTTAAGTTTAAAATACTAGTCTTGGAACCACTCTTCTCTCCTTCAAACTGAATGTAAAATTCAATCATATTATGATCGCTACTACCTAGGGGCGCCTTAACTATGAGGTCATTAATTAATCCTATCTCGTTGCACAATACCAGGTCTAGTATGGCCTGCTAACTGGTTGGCTCCAGAATGTTTTGTTCCAAAAAATTATCCCGAAAACATTCTATGTACTCCTCATTTTGAAATGTGTGTCAGCTTTGCTGATCAGTATTATGGGATTTTGAAACCAAAATTGCAACGACGTTTCTTCAGGAGCTTCTGGGTAGCAATTATGTTTAGATTCTGTAGTTGGATTGGAAAGGGAAGTTACTGCTCTTTCTATAGGTTTTCTATCAATGTAAATAGCTTTTGAGGCAATTTTCATTTTGAAAGAGACTGGGATCTCACCAGCCATTCACTTAATAATTCAACAAATTAATAAACAATTTCGCAATATTCTTGTACATCAGTAAAGTCTGAATCATATTCGGGCTCATGTTCGATAGGATGTGGCCTTTGATTAGTGCCTCTCCTGGGCCAGTAGAAGACTTTTTTCCATTTGGAAAATCTGTTACTGCATCAATGGGCAGAAAATCTATCCCCTTTTAAATTCCAATTGGTTTTGAGTTAGTAACCAGCTAGGGCAACAGAAGGGTGCAACAATTGTCTTCAGCACCCCTGGGGCTAAGGTTCCCTCTCATCACTACTCAGTGAGTCCTTTCTTGAAAGTATATCGATGTAGATGTCTGCTGAGAGCAAGATAACGCTCAGATCAATAGCTAAATAGCCGTGGAGGCTCAATATGGGCACATGGGTGAGGAATGGTCACTTGAGTGAGTTCTTGGAGGGCTGGCAGCAGCTCATAAAATGTCACCCAGCATGAGCCATCACTTATAGGAGGAAAGAGAATGGAAGGAAAAGAAATGACAGGAGCTGGTTCATAGGAACAGGTGGAGACCATTCAGCCCATCGAGCCTGTTCTGCCATTCAGTAAGATCATGGCTGATCTGTATGTCAACTCTCATTTTCCAGACTTTTCTCCAAATCTTGATACTCTTACCCAACAACAATCAGTCTTGAAGCTTCAATATTTACAGCCTTTTGCGGGGCAATGGAGTTTCAAAATTCCAGCAGCCCTTGTCTGAAAAAGTTCAGCACAGGTATAGACTCCTACTCATTCCAAAGTGATGCTGCTGCTGCCTTAGCTGAGGACCATAAATGGATTTCATAAAGCAGGAATCATTGTCTTCATTTATTGCTAGTTTAACAAACAACAGGTTTGCTTTTAATCTGTTGGAGATGCATTTCTTGTTCTTTTAAATTTGTAAACATGGTCAGAAAAGGATTCTGTGGTTAAATTTCATTTTTTATGTGAATCAATCTTTAATTGAAAATATTTCAGCAGAAGAAAAGTGACTTATGTTGTTGGTGAATGCACTTCCACAATAAGAGTGAAGTAAGTTGGAACAAACATCTTGTTGAACAAAGCAAGTACTTGCAAAAAAAAATCTTCCTTCAGTTCCCATGACAACTATTCCAACTTAAATTTAAAAGTCTTACAGATGAATTTGATCATACTCTTATTTCCTCTTGAGTGAAACCTGTTCTTTTAGCTTGATCATTCCTTTTATCACTGTAAATCTTTTCACACTATTTTCATCCTTCGCTCTCCAAGGTTAGTTTCTATTTAAGAGTTTCCTTTACTATATACTTTTACATTTTGTTCCAGCCAGTTTTCTCCCGGAAAATCCTGAAGGGACAGCATTCCACAGTTTCCCACACATCCCCACCCAACTGATCATTATTATCAATGTGTGAGGAGATTGTGAACAACACAGGCTTTTCAAATGTAGCATGAGGGTCATCACATGATAGCAGAACATGATTCTGCTCACGCCTGATGCTCAGACATGCACTTTCCATCAAGATCAGGGATTGGGATAGGAGCCTTGGATGAATGGCCTGGGAACTGTATGTCTAATTGAGGTAGTTCCTGCTGCAACCCTGACTGAGATCAGCTGTCTCAGCACAGATGACAGCCTTTCCCTTGTGAATGGCTTTGCTGTGATGGCTATGCAAATAGCTTTAGTTTCTATTTATGTTGATTCATGAAAAGGTCACCATGGTGAAACATGAATGTACTACCATCAGCCAGTAAAAGATTATCGAGGTCATCCTGTGCTGCCAGCAGATTGGCGGGGGTGTGGGAATCATAGCTTCAATGTTATATATCCAACTTCATTCCCTGAAAGTGCAATTACACATTTACCCCTGCATTTCTTATATTTTTTTTTACTATAAATGGGTACTATGCAAATGACGTGGTACAGAGAATGCCATTTGCCTATCAATGTAATCATGCCGTTATTGTGTATTACTGATGTACCCGTTTGTTAGCTGTTTTGGAAGCAATGCAGTAAATGCTTCTCGAAAAATATATTCCTGTCACCTATTAGTCTGATGACTCTTTCCATCATTTGCATGTAGGAATCATTTTCATGGGGAACCATTGTTCTCCGTGGAATATTTTGATGCTGCATACTCTTTGCTAAATAACAAATCAGTGCCTTATGAATTTAGGTAAGTTGTGGGTTTTTACATGGATTTTTTTTTTATTTCCAAAATATACTTTATTCATAAAAATCTGTTAAAAAAAAAATACATTACCAAACAGTTTCAAACAGCACCAAAGTCAAAGAATACAAACAGTGCAAAAGGGGTCCGTTTGCTTCAATACAATCATGAGTTGCCTCACAACCCTTCCATTTTACATTTGTCATGCCAGATACATTTTTACATTTTACAGCAAACGAAAATTTTCCCGATACAGTTCGAGGGGTTTCCCATGGATCCAGCCCCTCAGTCCAGCTTGGTGGGGAAACCTTACACAGTGGTCTTTCCCCATTGAGCCTTTGCTGCGGCTGCCCCAAGCTTTAGTGCGTCACTCAGCACGTAGTCCTGGACCTTGGAATGTGCCAGTCTGCAACATTCGGTGGTGGACAACTCTTTGTGCTGGAAGACCAGCATGTTTCGGGCAGACCAAAGGGCGTCTTTCACCGAATTGATAGTCTTCCAGCAGCAGTTGATGTTTGTCTCGGTGTGTGTCCCTGGGAACAACCCGTAGAGCACAGACTCCTGTGTTACAGAGCTGCTTGGGATGAACCTCGACGAAACCCACTGCATCTCTTTCCACACCTGCTTTGCAAAGACACGTTCCAGGAGGAGGTGGGCAACCGTCTCTTCCCCACCACAGCCACCGCGGGGGCATTGTGCAGAGGGGGTGAGACTTCGGGCGTGCAGGAAGGATCTGACGGGGAGGGCTCTTCTCACCACCAGCCAAGCTACATCTTGATGCTTGTTTGAAAGTTCTGGTCATGAGGCATTCCGCCAAATGACTTTGACGGTCTGCTCGGGGAACCATCCGACAGGATCCACCGTTTCCTTTTCCCGTAGGGCCTTGAGGACATTCCGTGCAGACCACTGCCTGATGGATCGGTGGTCCAGAAGTGTGATTTCCATGAAATCCCGAGAGTAGGGGTCTGTATCCTGTGGCTCTGGAGCTGCCTGTGACTCTTTAACACCTCATTTGTGGCTCCCAATCTTTTCCAGTGAGATCACACTAACATGAAAAAGCCTAAAAATGATTAAGTCAAGAAAAGTAAGAGCCATGTTTTTATTTAATTAATCATTATGTTGCACTTTACAGTTTCAAATTATTGTTTTAACGAAAACCATTATGTTTTAAATAAACCTGTTTGAGTGGTTATACATCATGGTAAGAGACAATGCCTTTGGATTGAGGAACAGGTTTTGTGGTTCTGACCATTATTGTTTCTATTATAGCTGAGACGATAAATTATTCTGAATGTGCTTTTCGAAGCTATTTTTTATAGAGTCATAGTTATACAGCACAGAAACAGGCCCTTCGGCCCATCGTGTCCGTGCCAGTCATCAAGCACCTAACTATTCTAATCCCATTTTCTTGCACTTGGCCTGTAGCCTTGGCGTTTCAAGTGCTCATCTAAATACTTCTCAAATGTTGTGAGGGTTCCTGTCTCTACCGTCTCTTCAGGCAGTGCGTTCCAGATTACAACCACCCTCTGGGTGAAAATGTTTTTCCTCAAATCCTCTCTAAACCTCCTGCCCCTTACCTTAAATCTATGCCCCCTGGTTATTGACACCTCCGTGAAGAGAAAATGTTTCTTCCTATCTACCCTATCGATGCCCCTCATAATTTTGTATACCTCAATCAGGTCCCCCCTCAGCCTTCTCTGCTTTAAGGATTCTTACCAGAATCAATAGCCAAAAAAATTCTTAATTCTATGCATCTTAAGTTATAGTTTGTTTTAACGATTACTGACAAAATTTAGTCAAAAAAATAGTTTAAAAAGTGATGATTCGGAGTTAGGTCTATTTTAATTTTGTTTTTTTTTCTCTTGCTACATACATTCAGTACATCTATTTTATTTATTAGAATGCATAATTTGCTTATATATCAGAGACACTTGGTAATTTGCCTAGTACTTGGCTTAGAAATGATTTTGCGGCTCCTAATAGTTAATATTTTCAGCAAACTAAAGGTTCTGACCCCTGCCTGGCGTTACAGGTTTAAAATAGTGCTTCTGTGCCTTTTAATTTCCTGCAGTTCTGCAGTAATACTTCATGAATTTCTATGTTCTATAGGGAAAAGATTAGATGAAGAAAAAATGTCTCAACATATTTAACATTCCAGAAAGGGTGTTTATGATTCTGAAATGTAGAGTATATTTATCTGATAAAGTATCTGATTGGACCTGTACGATGAACCATCTTTAAATGTTCCTTCCTTGTCTCATCTGTGAGGCATCGGTTGTGGGGATCATTTAAATCCTACTTTATCAAAGGCCCAGATTTTGTGGTGGTAATGACGGCACATCTGTCAGTGTTCTCCATCATTACTCCATTGAAAATGACAGCAGGTTCAGGAGTCTGGACATGTGCAGAATAATGTGGAAATCCAGAAGCTGCTATCAGTGATTCTATGCTCCTCCAGTGGGTGAGCTGTAGAGGTTCCCACAGACTGCAATCTCCATTGCAAACTTGAATTGATGAGAAGTTCCACTTCTACGCTGTTAGTCTTGCTATAAAAACCCTGGAAAAGTTACACCTTGTTAAATGAGGTGTAACTGGGTTTTTAACAGTGCGCTAACTTCATAATTATTGCTAAATACCCTCACTCGCCCTGAAATGCTAGTTTTATATTTGTGTAATGTCAATTTTTTTTATTTGTTTCATGGGCCAGCATTTGTTGCCCATCCCTAATTGCCCTTGTGAAGGTGGTGGTGAGCTGCCTTCTTGAATTGCTGCAGTTCATCTGGTGCAGGTACGCCCATAGTGCGTTAGGGAGGGAGTTCCAGGATTTTGATCCAGCGACAGTGAAGGAACAGTGATATATTTCCAAGTCGGGATGGTGTGTGGCTTGGAGGGGAAATTGCAGGTGGTGGTGTTCCCATGCATGTGCTGTCCTTGTTTTTCTAGTTAGTGGGTTTGGAAGGTGCTGTCAAAGGAGGCGTGGTGAGTTGCTGCAATACATCTGGTATATGGTACACACTGCTACTACTGTGCATCTGTGATGGAGGGAGTGAATATTTAAGGCAGTGGACGGGGACCGGGTAAAGCGAGCTGCTTTGTCTTGGATGGTGTTCAGGTTGCTGAGTGTTGTTGGAACCACACTCATCCAGGCAAGTGGAGAGTATTCCATCACACTCCTGACTTGTGCCTTGTAGATGGTGGACAGGCTTTGGGGAGTCAGGAGGTGAGTTATTCACCACAAATGTCCCAGCCTGTGACCGGCTCTTGTCGCCACAGTATTTATATGGCTGATCCAGTTCGCTTTCTGGTCAATGGTGACCCCCAGGATGTTGATAGTGGGGGATTCAGCGATGGTAATGCCACTGAACGTCAAAGGGCGATGGTTAGGTTATTTCTTATTGGAGATGGTCATTGCCTGGCACTTGTGTGGTGTGAATGTTGCTTGCCACTTATCAGCCCAAGCCTGAATATTGTCCAGGTCTTGCTGCATATGGACAGGGACTGCTTTAGTATTTGAGGAGTTGCGAATGGTACTGAACATCGTACAATCATCAGTGAACATCGCCACATCTGACCTTATTATTGAACAACGGTCACTGATGAAGCAGCTGAAGATGGTTGGGCCGAGGACAGTACCCTAAGGAGCTCCTGCAGTGATGTCCTGGGGCTGAGATGATTGACCTCCAATGAAGACAGCCATCTTCCTTTGTGCTAGTTATGACTAACCTGTGGAGAGTTTTACCCCTGATTCCATTGACCTCAATTTGCCTAGGGCTCCTTAATGCCACACTAGGTCAACTGCTGCCTTGCTATCAAGGGTAATCACTCTCAGCTCACCTCTTGTGTTCAGCTATTTTGTCCTTGTTTGGACCAAGGCTGTCATGAAGTCAGAAGTCGAGTAGCCCTGGCAGAACCCAAACTGAGCATCAGCAGGTTTTTGCTGTTTAAGTGGTGTGTGACAGCACTGTCGACGACCCCTTCCATCAATTTGCTGATGATCAAGAGTAGACTGATGGGATGGTAATTGGCCAGATTAGATTTGTCCTGCTTTTTATGGACAGGACATATCTATCCAATTTGCCACATTGTCAGGTAGATGTCAGTGCTGTAGCTGTACTGCAACAGCTTGGCTATGGGCATGGCTAGTTCTGCAGCAAAAGTATTCAGTACTATTGCCGGAATGTTGTCAAGACCCATACCCTTTGCAGTATCCAGTGCCTTCAGTCGTTTCTTGTTATCACATGGAGTGAAGCAAATTGGTTGAAGACTGGCATCTATGATGCTGAGGCCCTCAGGAGGAGGCCGAGATGGATCATCCACTGGGTACTTCTGGCTGAAGACTGTTGCAAATGCTTCAGCCTTATCTTTCACACTGATGTGCTGGGCTCCCCCATCATTGAGGATGGGGATATTTGTGGAGCCTCCTCCTCCAGTTAGTTGTTTAATTGTCCACCATCATTCATGACTGGATATGGCAGGACTGCAGAGCCTAGATCTGATCCGTTGGTTGTGGGATCACTTAGCTCTGTCTATCGCAATCTGCTTCCATAATAAAAAAAAATGTACACATTTTTAGAAACATTTTATCTTTTTTTACAAGTCTTGTTATCTTTATTTTAGCTTCTATCTTAATAGTCATACATTTATTTTGCTATTTTAAGTGCTTTGAACTTCCTCGTTAGCTGTGTGTGTACTTCAATTTGATTAGCTGCTTACCTGCTTGCTGACATCACTGCTGCTGCACACCTGGAGATCCTCTTGACTTGATGCCAGATTTAAACTGTCTCAGGAAAAGGGAAAACTGCACCAAAGAGATTTCTAGTTCTTTGCTGGCAGCTTTCTTCGCGATCAGCAGTGAGTGCCCTCACCACACTGCTGACTGCAACATTAAGGCCAAATATGCTTTTGTTGTAATAATTATATAATAAAACACAGTTAGTCAATTCTCAATCTGTGACAGCAATCTGAAATTCACAAAGACAGCCTAGTTTAAACATGAAATCCAACTCACTCTTGTTAAGTTCAGTGGGAAAGAAAACACAAAGAAGCCAGGGAACAATGTTGAGCAAAAGGTGCAGTGCTATAAAACCCAGTGTCATTTGGTGGATTATATATGTGTATATCAGGTTGTTCAACCTTGCCCGTCTAAGAGCGAAAACCAAAGTACGGAAAGTCCTCATCAGGGAACTCCTCTTTGCTGACGATGCTGCATTAACATCTCACACTGAAGAGTGTCTGCAGAGACTCAGGTTTGCGGCTGCCTGCAACGAATTTGGCCTGACCATCAGCCTCAAGAAAACGAACATCATGGGACAGGACGTCAGAAATGCTCCATCCATCAATATTGGCAACCACGCTCTGGAAGTGGTTCAAGAGTTCACCTACCTAGGCTCAACTATCACCAGTAACCTGTCTCTAGATGCAGAAATCAACAAGCGCATGGGTAAGGCTTCCACTGCTATGTCCAGACTGGCCAAGAGAGTGTGGGAAAATGGTGCACTGACACGGAACACAAAAGTCCGAGTGTATCAAGCCTGTGTCCTCAGTACCTTGCTCTACGGTAGCGAGGCCTGGACAACGTATGTCAGCTAAGAGCGACGTCTCAATTCATTCCATCTTCGCTGCCTCCGGAGAATACTTGGCATCAGGTGGCAGGACCATATCTCCAACACAGAAGTCCTCGAGGCGGCCAACATCCCCAGCATATACACACTACTGAGTCAGCGGTGCTTGAGATGGCTTGGCCATGTGAACCGCATGGAAGATGGCAGGATCCCCAAGGACACATTGTACAGCGAGCTCGTCACTGGTATCAGACCCACTGGCCGTCCATGTCTCCGCTTTAAAGACGTCTGCAAACGCGACATGAAGTCCTGTGACATTGATCACAAGTCGTGGGAGTCAGTTGCCAGCGATCGCCAGAGCTGGCAGGCAGCCATAAAGGTGGGGCTAAAATGTGGCGAGTCGAAGAGACTTAGCAGTTGGCAGGAAAAAAGACAGATGTGCAAGGAGAGAGCCAACTGTGCAACAGCCCCGACAACCAATTTTATCTGCAGCACCTGTGGAAGAGCCTGTCACTCTAGAATTGACATTTATAGCCACTCCAGGCACTGCTTCACAAACCACTGACCACCTCCAGGTGCTTACCCATTGTCTCTCAAGACAAGGAGGCCAAAGAAGAAGAAGAAGAATATCTCTCTTACCAGGAAAGTGCCTGTGTGTTCTGTGTGTGTGGCCTTACTTCCAGCTTTCATCTTTCCTAATAATTTACATTTAACCAAATGGAATCCCTCTCCCAAGTTATATCAGGTATCCTTAAAGGGAAATGTACCTGTGGGTTGTTTTAGGGCTATAAATGGAAGCAATGACAAAATTGCTTCTTGAGTTAAAGCATTCAAAAGTGCAGCTTTCTCTCTCCCTTTCTCTCGCTCTTTTTCTCCCTCTCGCTGTTTCTCTCTGTTTATTACCCATTTGGATCTGCCTTGGATTCATTAGCATCAGCTGCTCCCATAAATAGATCACATATTTTGCGTGCTAGAGTAGACTCCCACAGCCCAATATCAACTTACACAATAACCTAACCTAGAACTGTGACACTAGGTACCCCCTTTGTGATCTAAACTGATATCTCTGCTTTTATTAACAGCCCCCACATGCTTCTCCAAGCTTTTCGGAGGTGGATCAATAAAATACTCAGTAACTCGAGGCCAGATATAAATGGTTAAGCTGTTTTATTTCACAACATGAATATACAGAGCAACAATCATGTTTGGATTCACAGCATTCAATCAGTTCGACTTGTCTTCACACAATTTGCAGAATAATGAACCTGCCATGCAGTCAACAGAAAGAAATACGCACGGCTGGGGAGGTGGAAGATGAAAAAATGGTCAGTGCATTTTAGGGAAAAATATAGATTAGACTTGCATTTATATAGTGCCTTTCATGATCGTAGGATGCCCCACAGCACTTTACAACCAATGAAGTACTTTTGAAGTGTAGTCACTGTTGTAATGTAAGAAACATGGCAGCCAATTTGTGCACAGCAAGATCCCACAAACAGAAATGTGATGAGGACCAGATAATCTGTTTTTTGCGATGTTGATTGAGAGATAAATATTGGCCAGGACACCGGGGAGAACTCCCCTGCTCTTCTTCGAAATAGTGCCATGGGATCTTTTACGTCCACCTGAGAGGGCAGACTGGGCCCTAGTTTAATGTCTCATCTGAAAGATGACACCTCTGACAGTACTGTATGGGAGTGTCAGCCTTGATTTTTGTGCTCAAGCGCTGGAGTGAGATTGTTGCAAATTCATTTAGTCATAGAGTTATTTATGGCACAGAAGGAGGCCATTCGGCCCATCAGGATCAGGCCAGCTCTCCTCAGAGTAATCTAGTCAGTCCCACTCCCCTGCATGATCCCTGTAGCCCTGCACGTCTATCTCTCTCAAGTGACCATCCAATTTCCTTTTGAAGTCATTGATCATCTCCGCTTCCAGCACCCTGGTGGGCAACGAGTTCCACCCACTGTGTAAAAATGTTTTTTCTCATTTCCCGCGCATCTCTTGCCCAAAACCTACAATCTGTGTCCTCTCATCCTTGTAATATTTGTTAATGGGAACAGTTTTTCCTTAGCCTGTCATAACTTGTACGCTTTTATTAAATCTTCCCTCAATCTCCTTTGTTCGAAGGAGAACAAACCCAGTTTTTCCAAACTAACCTTGTAATTAAAATCCCCCACAATGGTGGATTTTCTGTCTTGTGTCTAATCACAGGATGTGACTTTTACTATATCTTATAGCTTGGCCAAGATTACTTGCTGGGAAATGGCAAGCTGCAGACTGGTGTATATCCATCATATGCAGAAACTAACCAACTCTTGATTAATCAAAACTAAAATAAATATTTTTGATTTGCGAGGAATTTCTGGGCAAGCAAAGTTTCTGAGAATGTTAGAAACGGTTAGTATTGGGTAGTATTGAGTTGTAGAGGTCAGTTACATCCCAAGTTAAACCCTCAACCTATGCTGAATTAGCTGTTGGATGCATTATAATTAGCTTCAATTATTGAGTATAAAGTGGCAGAAAAATCAGGTAGGGCTCCTGCACCTTACCACTTCCTGCGTAACACCTGCTGGAAAATGCATGTGCATGGACATTGGGCTAAGACAGTGGTGTGCAGACTGTAGTGTCCCTTTGGAGGCAAATAGTCTTAGGTCCAGGTTTACACAAGAAGAATGGCCACTTGTTTGCCTTCGAGGGGGAAGATGGGGGCTCCATACCCCAGCAAAAATTGATCCCTTCAAAAGAGAAACAGATAGCTTTGGAAGGGGTGGTGGGGATAGGGGCAGTTTGTGGTCAAAGGAGAGGTACTGTCAATACAATGAAGGGTTTTGAGGCAGGTGATGTTCGTGGAACAGCCAGCAGTTGCTCATTTCCCAGTAACTGCTATATTCATTATCTGTATGTCGGCTACCAGCCTTACCAAGCACCAATGCAGATCAGAGGTTTGTGGCGAACACTGCCCACAAATAGACATACATATGTTGGGAGGTCAAAATTGTAACCTTATTTCTCCACTGTGCTGCTAAATTGAGGTGTTAAAGTCACCTTCTGCTTTATCTCATTGGAAAGTGAAAGAAAGCAAAAAGTAATAGAGGTGAGGGTATCCCAGCATATTGACATTCCTGCATTAATCTATCAACAACTTTCAATGTTGCTATCAATACTGGAATAATGTGAAACAGCTACAGTGACAGTTCCTCACCCACTCCACTGTAAATTCCACGAAGGAACATTTACCACAAACACTTTATAGAAAGATTATCCTAAAATTAGCTGCAACTACTGAAATTTGCCTCCATGGTGACAATGATGCGGGAGTGCTGCATGTCACACTCTTCTGCTTTAATTGCCAGTATTTTAAAGGCAGAACTTTTTCAGATGAAAAATTAAACTAAAGCCTGTTCCTGTGGAAATAAAAGATCCCATCACAGAAAAGTAGTGACTTCTCTGTGTCCTGATTAACACTCCTGCCTTAACTAACACAGATGATATGATCATTCTTCATTTTGGCAGGAAGAATAAAAATCAAAGTATTTCTTAAAAGGAGAATTCCGAGGTGCAGAGGGATCTAGGTGTTCTAGTGCATGAGTCAGAAAAAGTTAGTATGCAGGTACAGCAAGTCATAAAGAAGGCTAATGGAATGCTATCCTTTATTACGAGAGGAATTGAAAGTAAAAGTAAGGATGTTATGCTTCAGTTATACAGGGCATTAGCGAGACCACATCCAGAATACTGTGTGCAGTTTTGGTCTCCTGATTTCAGGAAGGATATAAATGCATTGGACGTAGTTCAGAGGAGGTTTACTGGATTGATACCTGGAATGAGCGAGTTCTCTTACAAGGAAAGGTTGGACAGACTGGGCTTTTTTTCACTGGAGTTTAGAAGAGTGAGGGGAGACTTGATTGAAGTTTATAAGATCCTGAGTGTTCGTAACAAGGCGGATGTGGAAAGGATGTTTCCTCTTGTGGGTGAATCCAGAACTAGGGGGAACTGTTTTAAAATTCAGGGTCGCCCTTTTAGGACAGAGATGAGAAATTTTTATTCTCTCAGAGGGTTATGTGACTTTAGAACTCTCTGCCTCAGAAGGTGGTGGAGGCGGGGTCATTGAATATTTTTAAGGCAGAGGTAGATCGATTCTCATTAGGCAAGGAAATCAAAGGTTATTGGGGGTAGATGGAAGTGTGGAATTCGAGACACAAACTGATCAGCCATGATCTTATTGAATGGCAGAGCAGGCTCGAGGGGCCGAATGGCCTACTTCTGCTCCTAATTCGTATCTTTGTATTCAGCTCATGTTCTGTTTGTGGGCTATTGCTGAACACACATTGGCTGCTACATTTGCCTATGTGACAGTTGGTAACCCTTCAAAAGTAATTGATTAATTCTGAAGTTCTTTGAAATGTCCTAAGGACATGGAAACCATTTCAAAAATGATAGAATTGTTAAAGAAAAACTTTCTCACTCCCTGACATTTCCTGTTTTTTCCGGCCCTGAACAGACGAAGAAACAGACGAATCCCTTGAGGAATATAAAGACAGTAGGAAGGAACTTAAGCAAAGAGTCAGGAGGGCTAAAAGGGGTCATGAAAAGTCATTGGCAAACAGGATTAAGGAAAATTCCAAGGCTTTTTATACGTATATAAAGAGCAAGAGGGGAACCAGGGAAAGGGTTGGCCCACTCAAGGACAGAGAAGGGAATCTATGTGTGGAGCCAGAGGAAATGGGCGAGGTACTAAATGAGTGCTTTGCATCAGTATTCACCAAGGAGAAGGACTTGGTGGATGATGAGCCTAGGGAAGGGAGTGTAGATAGTCTCAGTCATCTCATTATCAAAAAGGAGGAGGTGTTGGGTGTCTTGCAAAGCATTAAGGTAGATAAGTCCCCAGGGCCTGATGGGATCTACCCCAGAATACTGACGGACGCAAGGGAAGAAATTGCTGGGGCCTTGACAGAAATCTTTGCATCCTCATTGGCTACAGGTGAGGTCCCAGAGGACTGGAGAATAGCCAATGTTGTTCCTTTTTTTAAGAAGGGTAGCAAGGATAATCCAGGAAATTATAGGCCAGTGAGCCTTACGTCGGTGGTAGGGAAATTATTAGAGAGGATTCTTCGGGACAGGATTTACTCCCATTTGGAAACAAATGGACTTATTAGCAAGAGGCAGCATGGTTTTGTGAAGGGGAGGTCGTGTCTCACTAATTTGATTGAGTTTTTTGAGGAAGTGACGAAGATGATTGATGAAGGAAGGGCAGTGGATGTTATCTATATGGACTTCAGTAAAGCCTTTGACAAGGTTCCTCATGGCAGACTGGTACAAAAGGTGAAGTCACACGGGATCAGAGGTGAGCTGGCAAGATGGATACAGAACTGGCTCGGTCATAGAAGACAGAGGGTAGCAGTGGAAGGGTGCTTTTCTGAATGGAGGGATGTGACAAGTGGTGTTCCGCAGGGATCAGTGCTGGGACCTTTGCTGTTTGTAGTATATATAAATGATTTGGGCTGATTAGTAAGTTTGCGGATGACACAAAGGTTGGTGGAGTTGCGGACAGTGATGAGGATTGTCAGAGGATACAGCAGGATATAGATCGGTTGGAGACTTGGGCGGAGAAATGGCAGATGGAGTTTAATCCGGACAAATGTGAGGTAATGCATTTTGGAAGGTCTATTGCAGGTGGGAAGTATACAGTAAATGGCAGAACCCTTAGGAGTATTGACAGGCAGAGAGATCTGGGCGCACAGGTCCACAGGTCACTGAAAGTGGCAACGCAGGTGGATAAGGTAGTCAAGAAGGCATACGGCATGCTTGCCTTCATCGGTCGGGGCATAGAGTATAAAAATTGGCAAGTCATGCTGCAGCTGTACAGAATGTTAGTTAGGCCACACTTAGAATATTGTGTGCAATTCTGGTCGCCACACTACCAGAAGTACGTGGAGGCTTTGGAAAGGGTACAGAAGAGGTTTACCAGGATGTTGCCTGGTCTGGAGGGCATTAGCTATGAGGAGAGGTTGGATAAACTCGGATTGTTTTCACTGGAATGACGGAGGTGGAGGGGCGACATGATAGAGGTTTACAAAGTTATGAGCGGCATGGACAGAGTGGATAGTCAGAAGCTTTTTCCCAAGGTGGAAGAGTCAGTTACTAGGGGACATAGGTTTAAGGTGAGAGGGGCAAAGTTTAGAGGGGATGTGCGAGGCAAGTTCTTTACACAGAGGGTGGAGAGTGCCTGGAACTTGTTGCCGGGGGAGGTGGTGGAAGCAGGTACCATAGAGACGTTTAAGAGACATCTTGACAAATACATGAATAGGATGGGAATAGAGGGATACGGACCCTGGAAGTGCAGAAGGTTTTAGTTTAGGCAGGCATCAAGATTGGCGCAGCCTTGGAGGACCGAATGGCCTGTTCCTGTGCTGTACTGTTCTTTGTTCTTTGTTATTCTCAGTGATTCAGTTTCAGCTCTGTCTCTGATAGTGCTCTTCAAAAATTTCTAAATCCACCACTGCAACAATTCTATGTACTTTAATTTCTCTTCTGATAGTATATCTGATGAAATTATTGAATATAGCTGCAGCTTAAGTCATGCCAGGTTTTGTCCCTCTGCACTGAAGTGTAAGTGTAACGACTTCATTTTGAAAGTCATGGGTGAAGCCATTACCTTTCAGTTTTTGCAGAAAACTGAGAATTGCAGAATGTGATCCCAGGATACTAAGTATCCTGAAATCCAGTGTAATAACAAAGGAATTGAACTTATTCAGTTGACTGAAGCAGTGTCTCTCATCATTGGCCTTTATTCAGGGTTTCTCAGTTGTATGCTGTTTTAAGTTGCCAACTTTTTGGGGCTGTCGTCTTTTTTAAAACTATTTTGTCAACTTTTCCAAGTTTGGTGGATTTTCGTACATGATACTTGAGATTCTTGCAATGCAATGCAGAATTTGCAGTGTACCTGTTTTATGAAGGACATAAGTCATATGTCATTGATGTTTGATTCTAGGTCCATGATAAGGATTCCTGAAGCAAATAATTCTTGATTGAATCTCAGGAAACTTTCAGTCGCCTCTGTGAAGATACAACTTGTTCATTGAAAGTTATCTTCTACTGCACTCATATTGTAACTACTACTTTTTAAATGTCAAAAGTTGAGCCACGGGTTTCAGTTTTCATAGAAAACCAACCTGAATTGCAGAATGTGATCCAAGGACACACAAAAATTGATATTTGACAATATCTTCATTGAATAACTAAAGATAGTCACTTCACACCACTGTGGCCATAGATCAAAGACCGAGTTTCTGCTTGAGATTGGAGTCAATAATATGGTCGATGAGATCCATCCGGCCTCATGCAGGTTGCTCGAAGCATCTTTTCTTTGTTGATGTAAAACAACATTGGCCTTCTCTGATTGCTCAGCAGGTAAAACTATATTGGTTAAAAATAGTGCTATCTCAAGTGGTTGTGAAGACCTTAATCAATTTTCCAACTGAAAGAAGCTACATGATGATAAGTACCTGAGTGTGCAATGGATATTGGGTAGGTGGGAAACAAAGCATAAGGCATAAAATTACCAAGCTAAATAAAATAAGCAAAATAATTGTGAAGGCAAACTCTTTGATAATTTATCTTCATGTATTTTTAGTTAACATTTCAGGCAGAATCCTTCTTTTGAACTGAAAGGAAAACAAGCACCTTACTAGAATTGTTCATATAAAAAAGGATGATTCTACTTACATGGGAATGGTCCAGGGTGACTTTCATTGTATTTTCCTGTTATATCAGTGGGGATTTTCTGGCCTCCCACAGTGGCATAGCTAAGATTGGGACCTATCATTTATGGAATGGTTGAACTTGCTGCCTACAGTACTGTACAGAGCTGTATGAGATCCCCAATGATGAAAACTGCAGTGGACCTTAATGCACCAGAGTTACTCAAACTTTGCCGACCCACACACCTGACCTAGATTAATAGATTACAAAAATAAGTGTCAAATGAAATTTAACACGCAAGAATATAAAATGGTGCAATTTTGGGAAGAAAATTAAGGTACTTAGTAAATGATAACATTTTAAAAGGAGCAGAGAGGTTTAGGAGTTCAGATAGACAATTTTTAAAAATGGAAGATGAAGTTAATAAAGCTGTTTTATTTTTTTAATGTTTATTAAAAAGCACATGAGATCCCAGGTGTTAGGAAACCGGTAATGCTAAACCTGTATAAGTCAATGGTTAGACTGCAGTTAAAATGTTACGTCCAGTTTTGAAAGTCTTATTTTAAGAACGACTTTAAGTCCAGGGAAACGGTGCAGAAAAGATTCACCAAAATGATCCCAGGACTGAGAGCTTTAGTTATGAGAAGAGACGAGAGAAACTGCGGTTCTTCTCTTTACAACAAAGAATATGAGAAGAAATTATAATAGATGTGTCCAAAATTGAGTGGTTTTGATAAAATAAATTAGAAAATAATATTTGCATTGATTGGTGAGTCAGCATGAATTTAAAATGTTCGATAGAATGATGGGTGAGGTTGGGATAATTCTGTTTATGTGGAGAGTTGTTGGGACATGGAATAGTACTTTAGAAATTGCAAAAAAAAACATTTTTAAAGGATATGGAGGGAAAGGGACTAAGTTGACCGCCCTTTCAGAGAGCCAATGCAATGGCCAAATTGCTGCCTTCTCGGTTATAAAATTCTTTGATTCTCTGAGGGTCCAACTTGTATATTGGTAACATCATCTTTTGGTACACCTGTTTTATACTGTGGAAATGAAAAGCCCCTATGCTTTCCCTGCTGGTTTATATTGTAAATGCCCAGTGTGGAACTGAGCTTTGTGAACCAGGAAGGATAATCTTTATTCTGCACTCAGTTAGCTGGTTTCAGTTGGGATAGCAATAGTGACATCACAACTGGCCTCAGCTCCCCAGATACGATGGGGGAAAGTTAGTCAGAGTTCCAACTGATGATCGCTATACTTTGTGACTCGTTGGAAAGTGTGATTGTGCGTTAGGATGTTGGGTGAGGACAGGATTAGATTTAGTTATGATGTTTCTTGTCCCTACTATTGCCAGGTAACCTGCTGACACACACTCTCGAGTTTCACAGATAAAGAATGGTCAGTACTGTAAGGTACCATGGGATTGTGCTCCATTGTGGGTCAGTAACTGCAGTACAGAAGACAAGAATGAATTTGTCTGTTGAACAAAATACTCACTTACCCCAATCAAAAAGGGTAAGTTCTGCCCTCAGAACTGTAAAGGTTTATATAGATTCCCATAATCTACAGCACAGAGTGAAGTCATTCAGCCCATCCCGGCAGTTACACTGCACGTGAGCCATTCAGCCCATCCCAGCAGTTACACTGCACGTGAGCCTGCTGTCACGCTTCTTCATCTCAGCCTATCAGTATATCCTTCTCTCCCTTTCTGCCTCTTTCTTATCAAGCTTCCCTTTTTTTGTTTGATACAGTCTGAAGTGATTCCACCTCTCACTAAAGGCAGATGTTTCATTATCCTCACCTTGATTTATTCCCGTTTTGTTTAGTTTAGTTTAGAGTTTAGAGATACAGCACTGAAACAGGCCCTTTGGCCCACCGAGTCTGTGCCGACCATCAACCACCCATTTTACACTAATCTCATATTCCTACCACATCCCCACCTGTCCCTATATTTCCCTACCACCTACCTATAGAAGTGGCAATTTATAATGGCCAATTTACCTACCAACCTTCAAGTCTTTTGGCTTGTGGGAGGAAACCGGAGCACCCGGAGGAAACCCACGCAGACACAGGGAGAACTTGCAAACTCCACACAGGCAGTGCCCAGAATTGAACCCGGGTCGCTGGAGCTGTGAGGCTGCGGTGCTAACCACTGCGCCACTGTGCCGCCCTTTTGTAGCTTGTGAACTTCTTAAGACCTCATTTAGATTTTTTTTTAAAAAACTTGCATTTATATAGCACCTTTTACGACCACTAGACGTCTCAAAGCACTTTTGTGTAGTCATTGTTGTAATGCAGGAAACGCAGTAGTCAATTTTCACACAGCAAGCTCCCACAAACAGCAAAGTAATAACGACCAGATAACTTTTTTGATGTGACATTGCTTGAGGGATGAATATTGGCCAGGACACCGACTCTTCTGCAAAATAGTGCCATGAGATCTTTTACATCCACCCGAGCATTTGGGGCCTCAGTTTACCATCTCATCCAAAAGATGCAATGCGGTGCGCCCTCAGTACTAACCCTCCGACAGTGCGGCACTCCCTCAGTACTGACCCTCCGACCTGACCCTCCGACAGTGCGGCACTCCCTCAGTACTGACCCTCCCACAGTGCGGCACTCCCTCAGTACTGACCCTCCCACAGTGCGGCACTCCCTCAGTACTGACCCTCCGACCTGAACCTCCCACAGTGCGGCCCTCCCTCAGTACTGACCTTCCCACAGTGCGGCACTCCCTCAGTACTGACCCTCCGACCTGACCCTCCGACAGTGCGGCACTCCCTCAGTACTGACCCTCCGACCGTGCGGCCCTCCCTCAGTACTGACCCTCCGACAGTGCGGCCCTCCCTCAGTACTTACCCTCCCACAGTGCGGCACTCCCTCAGTACTGATCCTCCGACAGTGCGGCACTCCCTCAGTACTGACCCTCCGACCTGACCCTCCGACAGTGCGGCACTCCCTCAGT
Organism: Heterodontus francisci; assembly: GCF_036365525.1. Taxonomy (NCBI): domain Eukaryota; kingdom Metazoa; phylum Chordata; class Chondrichthyes; order Heterodontiformes; family Heterodontidae; genus Heterodontus; species Heterodontus francisci. The sequence goes on along the minus strand of NC_090407.1, from coordinate 2,045,140 downwards.
ACTGACCCTCCCACAGTGCGGCACTCCCTCAGTACTGACCCTCCCACAGTGCGGCACTCCCTCAGTACTGACCCTCCGACCTGACCCTCCGACAGTGCGGCACTCCCTCAGTACTGACCCTCCGACAGTGCGGCACTCCCTCAGTACTGACCCTCCCACAGTGCGGCACTCCCTCAGTACTGACCCTCCGACCTGACCCTCCGACAGTGCGGCACTCCCTCAGTACTGACGCTCCCACAGTGCGGCACTCCCTCAGTACTGACCCTCCAACAGTACGGCACTCCCTCAGTACTGACCCTCCCACAGTGCGGCACTCCCTCAGTACTGACCCTCCGACCTGACCCTCCGACAGTGCGGCACTCCCTCAGTACTTACCCTCCGACCTGACCCTCCCACAGTGCGGCCCTCCCTCAGTACTGACCTTCCCACAGTGCGGCACTCCCTCAGTACTGACCCTCCGACCTGACCCTCCGACAGTGCGGCACTCCCTCAGTACTGACCCTCTGACCTGACCCTCCGACAGTGCGGCCCTCCCTCAGTACTGACCCTCCGACAGTGCGGCCCTCCCTCAGTACTTACCCTCCCACAGTGCGGCACTCCCTCAGTACTGACCCTCCGACAGTGCAGCACTCCCTCAGTACTAACCCTCCGACAGTGCGGCACTCCCTCAGTACTGACCCTCCGACCTAACCCTCCGACAGTGCGGCACTCCCTCAGTACTGACCCTCCGACCTGACCCTCCGACAGTGCGGCACTCCCTCAGTACTGACCCTCCGACTTGACCCTCCGACAGTGCGGCACTCCCTCAGTACTGACCCTCCGACAGTGCGGCCCTCCCTCAGTACTTACCCTCCCACAGTGCAGCACTCCCTCAGTACTAACCCTCCGACAGTGCGGCACTCCCTCAGTACTGACCCTCCGACCTGACCCTCCGATAGTGCGGCACTCCCTCAGTACTGACCCTCCCACAGTGCGGCACTCCCTCAGTACTGACCCTCCCACAGTGTGGCACTCCCTCAGTACTGACCCTCCGACCTGACCCTCCGACAGTGCGGCACTCCCTCAGTACTGACCCTCCCACAGTACGGCACTCCCTCAGTACTGACCCTCCGACCTGACCCTCCGACAGTGCGGCACTCCCTCAGTACTGACCCTCCCACAGTGCGGCACTCCCTCAGTACTGACCCTCCCACAGTGCGGCACTCCCTCAGTACTGACCCTCCCACAGTGCGGCACTCCCTCAGTACTGACCCTCCGACCTGACCCTCCGACAGTGCGGCACTCCCTCAGTACTTACCCTCCGACCTGACCCTCCCACAGTGCGGCCCTCCCTCAGTACTGACCTTCCCACAGTGCGGCACTCCCTCAGTACTGACCCTCCGACCTGACCCTCCGACAGTGCGGCACTCCCTCAGTACTGACCCTCCGACAGTGCGGCACTCCCTCAGTACTGACCCTCCGACAGTGCGGCCCTCCCTCAGTACTGACCCTCCGACAGTGCGGCACTCCCTCAGTACTGACCCTCCGACAGTGCAGCACTCCCTCAGTACTGACCCTCCCACAGTGCGGCACTCCCTCAGTACTGACCCTCCGACCTGACCCTCCGACAGTGCGGCACTCCCTCAGTACTGACCCTCCGACCTGACCCTCCGACAGTGCGGCACTCCCTCAGTACTGACCCTCCCACAGTGCGGCACTCCCTCAGTACTGACCCTCCGACCTGACCCTCCGACAGTGCGGCACTCCCTCAGTACTGACCCTCCCACAGTGCGGCCCTCCCTCAGTACTGACCCTCCGACAGTGCGGCCCTCCCTCAGTACTGACCCTTCGACAGTGCGGCACTCCCTCAGTACTGACCCTCCCACAGTGCGGCACTCCCTCAGTACTGACCCTCCCACAGTGCGGCACTCCCTCAGTACTGACCCTCCGACAGTGCGGCACTCCCTCAGTACTGACCCTCCGACAGTGCGGCACTCCCTCAGTACTGACCCTCCGACAGTGCGGCACTCCCTCAGTACTGACCCTCCGACAGTGCGGCACTCCCTCAGTACTGACCCTCCGCCAGTGCTGCACTCCCTCAGTACTGACCCTCCGACAGTGCTGCACTCCCTCAGTACTGACCCTCCGACAGTGCGGCACTCCCTCAGTACTGACCCTCCGACAGTGCGGCACTCCCTCAGTACTGACCCTCCGACCTGACCCTCCCACAGTGCGGCACTCCCTCAGTACTGACCTTCCCACAGTGCGGCACTCCCTCAGTACTGACCCTCCGACCTGACCCTCCGACAGTGCGGCACTCCCTCAGTACTTACCCTCCCACAGTGCGGCACTCCCTCAGTACTGACCCTCTGACAGTGCAGCACTCCCTCAGTACTGACCCTCCGACCTGACCCTCCAACAGTGCGGCACTCCCTCAGTACTGACCCTCCGACCTGACCCTCCGACAGTGCGGCACTCCCTCAGTACTTACCCTCCGACAGTGCAGCACTCCCTCAGTACTGACCCTCTGACAGTGCGGCACTCCCTCAGTACTGACCCTCCAACAGTGCGGCACTCCCTCAGTACAGACCCTCCCACAGTGCGGCACTCCCTCAGTACAGACCCTCCCACAGTGCGGCACTCCCTCAGTACAGACCCTCCCACAGTGCGGCACTCCCTCAGTACTGACCCTCCGACAGTGCGGCACTCCCTCAGTACAGACCCTCCGACAGTGCGGCACTCCCTCAGTACTGACCCTCTGACAGTGCGGCACTCCCTCAGTACTGACCCTCCCACAGTGCGGCACTCCCTCAGTACTGGCCCTCCAACAGTGCAGCACTCCCTCTGTCATAGAGTTATACAGCACAGAAACAGGCCCTTCGACCCATTATGTCCATGCCAGCCATCAAGCACCTAACTATTCTAATATTTTCCAGCACTTGGCCCGTAGCCTTGTCTGCTGTGGCGTTTCAAGTGCTCATCTAAATGCTTATTAAATGTTGTGAGGGTTCCTGCCTCTACCACCTCTTCAGGCAGTGTGTTCCAGATTCCAACCACCCTCTGGGTGAAAAAATGTTTCCTCAAATCCCCTCTAAACCTCCTGCCCCTTACCTTAAATCTATGCCCCCGGTTTTTGACCCCTTCGCTAAGGGAAAAAGTTTCTTCCTATCTAACCTATTAATACCCCTCATAATTCTGCATACCTCAATCAGGTTTCTCCCTCAGCCTTCTCTGCTCAAAGGAAAACAACCCACGCCTTTTCAGTCTCTCTTCATAGCTGAAATGTTCCAACCCAGGCAACGTCCTGGTGAATCTCCTCTGCACCCTCTTCAGTGCAATCACATCCTTCCTATAGTGTGGTGACCAGAACTGTACACAGTACTCAAACTGTGGCCTAACTAGCGTTTACTACGGCTCCCTGCTCTTATATTCTCTGCCTCGGCTAATAACGGCAATATCCCATATGCCTTCCTAACCACCTTATCTGCCTGTGCTGCTGCCTTCAGTGATCTATGGACAAATGCACCAAGGTCCCTCTGTACTTCCAAGGGTCCTACCATCCATTGTATATTCCATTGCCTTACACTCCCTCACTGCTGTACTGCAAGCATCAGCCTTGATTTTTGTGCCCAAGCTCTGGAGTGGGACTTGAACCCGGATCCTTGTGACTCTAATGCAAGTGTGCTCCCCACTGAGCCACAGCGAACACAATTAGCAATGTATCACCTGAGAAAGGTGCCTGTAAGAGTGACGTCACAATCAACAGAGAGAGCGGGAAAGAAGCTACCTGTTTGGTGAATATCTGGTAAGTGATTAAGGTCCATTCTAATCCTAACATTTAAAATAGTAAAGTGGTAAGCTTAATAAAATAAATAATTGAATAAAATAATTAAGTAGTTAATTAAAACACATTAAGGATGGCAGGTCAGGTGATGTGTCACGGCTGCAGCATGTAGGAGCTCCTGGATGCCAGTGTGATCCAGGGCAAATACGTCTGCAGTAAGGGTTTGCAGCTCAAAGAGCTTCGGCTCAGAGTCATTGAACTGGACTCTGAGCTGCAAACACTGCGACACATCAGAGAGGGGGAAAGTTACCTGAACACCTTGTACCAGGAGGCGGTCACACCCCTTAGGATAGGGTCTTCTGATTTGGTCAGTGGTCAGGGGCAGGAGAGTGTGGCTGCAGCTGAGGCAGGTAAGGGGACCCAGAGGGCAGGAGTGCAGGATCCTCAGCCTTTGTGATTGTCCAACAGGTTTGAGGTTCTTTCAGAAACAAGAAATGCTGGAAATACTCAGCAGGTCTGGTAGCATCTGTGGAGAGAGAAGCAGAGTTAACATTTCAGGTCAGTGACCCTTCATCAGAACTGGCAGATATTAGAAATGTAAAAGGTTTTAAGCAAGTAAAGCAGGGGTGGGGCAAGAGGTAACAAAAGAGGTGTTGATAGGGCAAGGTCACAGAGAATAACTGACCAGAAGGTCATGGATCAAAGGCAAACGGTATGTTAATGGTGTGGTGAAAGACAAAGCATTAGTATAGAGAGGGTGCTAATGGCCAGAAAACTGAGCAGCCTGGCCCCACCTCTTCTGATCTGACCCCTTGCCATGTATTCACTATACCCTCTGACCTTCCCCTCTCTGACGCTGAACATTCTGTACTCAGCAAAGGACTCGGTTTTATTCCCTTACGACTCCACCTCAATGAATTTCGCACTCAGCATGACATTGAGCTCTTCTTCCGTCCCCTCTGCCTCCGGGCTCACTTCTTTGACCAGGAATCCTCCCCCTGCCCAGCAGACCCATTCACCCGCCTCCAGCATTCTCCTTCTACCTGGACCCCTCCCCCTGGCCTCTTACCCGTTCTTGATCTTTTCATTGAAAACTGTCGGCGAGACATCGGCCATCTCAATTTCTCTGCCCCCCTCACTCACTCTAACCTGTCCCCCTCTGAACCTGCTGCACTCCGTTCTCGCAGGTCTAACCCTGACATTGTAATCAAACCTGCAGATAAGGATGGTGCTGTTGTTGTCTGGCGTACCAACCTCTACCTTGCAGAGGCTCGGTGCCAACTCTCAGACACTTCTTCCTACCTCCTCCTGGACCATGACCCCAACACCAAACATCAAGCTACTGTCCACAGGACTGTCACTGACCTCATCTCCTCTGGAGATCTTCCCTCTACAGCTTCCAACCTCATAGCCTGCAACCACAGACAGCCCGCTTCTATCTCCCTCCTAAAATCCATAAACAGGACTGTCCCGGCAGACCCATTATTTCAGCCTGTTCCTGCCCCACTGAACTAACTTCTTCCTATCTTGACTCTGTCTTTTCTCCGCTGGTCCAATCTCTTCCCACCTACATCTGTGACTCTTCTGACACCCGACGTCATTTTGACAATTTCCAGTTTCCTGGCCCCAACCGCCTCCTCTTCACTATGGACGTCCAATCGCTCTACACCTCCATCCCCCACCAGGACGGTTTAAGGGCTCTCCACTTCTTCCTTGAATAGAGGCCCAACCAGTCCCCATCCACCACCCACCTCCTCCGCCTGGCTGAACTTGTTCTCACATTGAACAACTTCTCCTTCAACTCCACTCACTTCCTTCAAGTAAAAGGTGTTGCTATGGGTACCCGCATGGGTCCTAGTTATGCCTATCTTTTTGTGGGCAATGTCGAACATTCCTTGTTCCAGTCCTGCTCAGGCCCCCTCCCCCAACTCTTTTTCCGGTACATTGATGACTGTTTCGGTGCCATTTCCTGCTCCCGCCCGGAACTGGAAATTTTTTATCAACTTTGCTTCTAATTTCCACCCTTCTCTCACCTTTACATGGTCCATCTCTGACACTTCCCTTCCCTTCCTCGACTTCTCTGTCTCCATCTCTGGGGATAGGTTGTCTACTAATATCCATTATAAGCCCACCGACTCCCACAGCTACCTCGACTACACTTCTTCACACCCTGCCTCCTGTAAGGACTCCATTCCATTCTCCCAGTTTCTCCGTCTTCGACGCATCTGCTCTGATGATGCTACCTTCCATGACGGTGCTTCTGATATGACCTCCTTTTTCCTCAATCGAGGATTCCCCCCAACAGTGGTTGACAGGACCCTCAACCGTGTCTGGCCCATTTCCCGCACCTCTACCCTCATCCCTTCCCCTCCCTCCCAGAACCGTGACAGGGTTCCCCTTATCCTCACTTTTCACCCCACCAGCCTCCATATCCAAAGGATCATCCTCCGCCACTTCCGCCACATCCATCGTGATGCCACTACCAAACGCATCTTCCCCTCCCTTCCCCTGTCAGCATTCCAAAGGGATTGTTCCCTCTGCGACACTCTGGTCCACTCCTCCATTATCCCCACCACCTCATCCCCTTCCCATGGCACCTTCCCCTGCAATCGCAGGAGGTGTAATACCTGCCCTTTTACCTCCTCTCTCCTCACTATCCCAGGCCCCAAACACTCCTTTCAGGTGAAGCAGCGATTTACTTGCACTTCTTTCAATTTAGTATACTGTATTCACTGCTCACAGTGTGGTCTGCTCTACACTGGGGAGACCAAACACAGACTGGGTGACCGCTTTGCAGAACACCTCCACTCAGTCCGAAAGCAGGACCCCGAGCTTCCGGTTGCTGGCCATTTCAACACTCACCCCTGCTCTCATGCCCACATCTCTGTCCTGCTGTGTTCCAGTGAACATCAACGCAAGCTCGAGTAACAGCATCTCATTTACCGATTAGGCACACTACAGCCTGCCGGACTGAACATTGAGTTCAATAATTTCAGAGCATGACTGCCCCCCACCCCCCCTCCCCTTACGTTTATTTTTAGTTACTTTTTCTTTTTCTTTTTTGTGTTTATTTCATTTTAATTTGTTTAGTTTGTTTCTACTGTGCCTACCCACTGTTTTTTTCATGTTTGTGCTTGGGGCCAGGTTGCTCAGTTTTCTGTCCATTAACACCCTCTCTGTACTAACGCTTTGTCTTTCACCACACCATTAACATACCGTTTGCCTTTGCTCCATGACCTTCTGGTCAGTTATTCTCTGTGACCTTGTCCTATCAACACCTCTTTTGTTCCTCTGCCCCCTTCGTTCTTCACCCCGCCCCCTCCCCCCCCCCCCCAGCTTTACTTGCTTAAAACCTTTTACATTTCTAATATCTGCTAGTTCTGATGAAGGGTCACTGACCTGAAACGTTAACTCTGCTTCTCTCTCCACAGATGCTGCTGGACCTACTGAGTATTTCCAGCATTTCTTGTTTGTGTTTCAGATTTCCAACATCTGCAGTATTTTGTTTTTGTTGAGGTTCTTTCAGCTTGTTTGGATGAGATGCAGGGTGGATGAGCAGACTGACCATGGCACCATGGTACAGGAAGCCATTCAAGTGGAGGGAGAAAAAAGGAATGTCGTGGTAGTAGGGGACAGTATAGTGAGGGGGATTGACACTGTTCTCTGCAGCAAAGAATGAGAGTCCGGACAGCTGTGTTGCCTGCCCGGTGTTAAGGTTCAGGACATCTGAACTGGAGAGGAACCTACAGTGGGAGGGGGAGGATCCAGTCATTATGGTCCATGTAGGTACCAACAACATAGGTCGGACAAGAAAAGAGGTTCTTCATAGTCAGTATGAGGAACTAGGTGCCAAATTAAGAAGCAGAACCTCAAAGGTCATAATCTCTAGATTATTTCCTGAGCCACGTGAAAATTGGCATAGGGAAAATAAGATTAGAGAAATTAATGTACGTCTCAAAGACTGGTGTGGTACTGAACAAATTGTTGGAGCTGCGATCTGACAAGTCCCTGGGTCCTGATGGACTTCATCCTCGGGTGTTAAAAGAAATGGCTAGTGAGATAGTTGATGCGTTAGTTTTAATTTTCCAAAATTCCCTAGATTTGGGGAAGGTTCCATTAGATTGGAAGATAACGAATGTAACCCCTTTATTCAAAAAGGGAGGGAGACAGAAAGCAGGAAACTACAGGCCAGTTAGCTTAACACCTGTCTTTGGGAAAATGTTAGAAGCTATTATTATAGATGTTATAGCAGGGCATTTAGAAAAAATCAAGGTAATCAGGCAGAGTCAACATGGTTTTCTGAAAGGGAAATCATGTCTAACCAATTTATTGGTTCTTTGTGGGAGTTACATGTGTTGTGGATAAAGGGGAACCGGTGGATGTATTGTACTTAGATTTCCAGAAGGCATTTGATAAGGTGCCACATCAAAGGTTATTACAGAAAATAAAAGCTCATGGTGTCGGGGGTAACATATTGGCATGGATAGAAGATTGGTTGGCTAACAGGAAACAGAGTATGCATACATGGGTCATTTTCTGGTTGGCAAGATGTAACGAGTGGTGTGCCGCAGGGATCTGTGCTGGGGCCGCAACTTTATGCAATTAATATAAATGACTTAGATGAAGGGACGGAAGGTATGGTTGCTAAATTTGCTGATGACACAAAGATAGGTAGGAAAGTAACTTGTGAAGAGGACATAAGGGGGCTACAAAGGGATATAGATAGGTTAAGTGAGTGGGCAAAGATCCGGCAGATGGAGTATAATGTGGGAAAGTATGAAATTGTCCATTTTGGCAGGAAGAATAAAAAGGAAGCATATTATCTAAATGGTGAGAGATTGCAGAGCTCTGAGATGCAGAGGGATCTGGGTATCCTAGTGCATGAATCACAAAAGGTTAGTATGCAGGTACAGCACATAATTAGGAAAGCTAATAGAATGTTATTGTTTATCACGAGTGGAATTGAATACAAAAGTAGGGAGGTTATGCTTCAGCTATACAGGGCATTGGTGAGACCACATCTGGAGTACTGTGTACAGTACTGGTCTCCTTATTTATGGAAGGATGTAAATGCATTGGAGGCAGTACAGAGAAGGTTTACTAGACTAATACCTGGAATGGGTGGGCTGTCTTATGAGGAGAGGTTGGACAGGCGAGGCTTGTATCTGCTGGAATTTAGAAGAGTAAGAGGTGACTTGATTGAAACGTATAAGATCCTGATTGGTCTTGACAGGGTGGATGTGGAAAGGATGTTACCCCTTGTGGGAGAATCTCGAACTAGGGGTCACTGTTTAAAAATAAGGGGTTGCCCATTTAAGACAGAGATGAGGAGAAATATTTTCTCTGAGGGTCATGAGTCTTTGGAATTCTCTTCCTCAAGTGGCAGTAGAAGCAGAGTCTTTGAATATTTTTAAGGCAGATGTCGATAGATTCGTGATAAGCAAGGGGGTGAAAGGTTATCGGGGGTTAGGTGGAAATGTGGAGTAATCAGTTCAGCCATGAACTTATTGAATGGCGGAGCAAGCTCGAAGGGCCGAGTGGCCTACTCCTGCTCCTAATTCGTATGTTCGTAATGTATCACTTGAGAAAGGTGCTTGTAAGAGTTAAGAACAACAACCTTATATTTATATAGCACCTTTAATGTAATAAAGGTCCCAAGGTACTTCACTGGTACATTATGAAACAAAATCTTACACCAAGCCACATAAGGAAACTTTAGGGCAGATGACCAAAGGCTCGGTCAAAGTGGTAGGTTTTAAGGAGCATCTTAAAGAAGGAAAGAGAGTTGGAGGTCAAGAGGTTTAGAGGTTATTAACCTGGAAACTGCCGCACACAAGTTGTTCCCTTTAAAATATCACGCATCTGTGCAAATAAATGGAAAGGTACCACGCTTTGAAATGAATTTTTGTCATGGAGGTGATGAGAGAGATGGGCAAGGGCCAGGCTATAGAGGGATTTGAAAACAAGTATGAGAGTTTTAAAATCAAGTTACTGCTTTACTAGGAGTTGGTGTGGGTCAGTGAGCACAGAGGTGATGGGTGAACGGAAGTTTGGAGTTAGGACACGGGCTGCAGAGTTTTGGATGATCTCAAGTTGATGGAGGATAGAATGTGGGAGGCCAATCAGGAGTGCATTGGAATAGTCAAGTCTAGTAGTAACCATGCTCTCCCATTGTTTAAAATGTTCCAATAAAAGCTTTGGGCTGCATTCAGTGAAGGGATAAATGATTAACCTGGTCACAGGTTTTCAAGTAGCTGGGAAAAATGAATGATTTTTGTGGCTCACTCTTAACTTTTTTTTGTGCTGACTTTAAAGCACCATTGTTGCAACATGCTGTCATTTGCCAGATCTTGCAGTCAGTTCAGTTGTTCTGGCGAGGAGCCAGAAATTTCACACTGTGATCCTGCTCGATATGGCAAATGTGCATAACCACTGGGAGAAAAAAGTTCAAACTAATGACCTTAAGGAAGGAAGACTGGTAACTTGTGCTACTCTGATCTAGCAGGCTAGATATGGTTGTTGTGAGGAGGAATAGTTAGACATTCCAGGTCAATTAAACATGCCGAAAAACCAACTGCTGCAGCTGAGTGCAGACATGGAGGGTGCTTCTGCCGTTCAGTTCCAATACTGGACTGATGATGTGAGTAGAAGCTTGTAAATACGAGTCGCTTTCAATCACTAAATCTCTGCCTGTTTGCTTGCAAAATGTGTACTTGAAGGTAGATAGTTACATTCATTTAATGTATTTGAAGAAGCATTTAGTATGCTTTCATGTGTTTGTTCTGTCCTTGGCTTTAGTCTCTGGCTGCACTGAAAGTTAATAGCTCGGCATGTTTTTTTTCTTAATAACACTGCTGAATGATGTGATGTTACTGAGAAGGGATCAGTATTGAAATATATGTTCTGCAGAAAATGTTCCAACTGCAAAGTAACAGCTTCTAAAAACACTAACACAATTGCCTTGTAATGTTGCAAAGGAAAATTAAAAGCGATTCTGCCAAATTCTATATGAGTGGCACTTGTTAAGTGTCTGGTGTGGCTAATAAATCCCTTTGTAATATATAATCCACCCAAAAACACACACTTGATAGAAAATTACAGTTTAAAAATGTGGGAAAGTCTGAGGGACTTTTAAAAATTCAAATATTCAAATCTCTGTAACAAAAACATACAAATATATGCAATGTTGCAAGCCCTCTATTGAAACTATTAGCTCATCTCCCATGATGTTGTATTTGGATAAAAACTGAAGAGTAGTAGCAAGTGTTGAAGCATCTTCTCTTATGAAGGTACATCCTAGTTCACATCAAGTCCCATTCACCTATCACCCCTGTGCTCGCTGACCTACATTAGCACCTGGTATGACAGCAACCCAATGTAAAAATTTTCATCCTTGTGTTCAAATCCTTCTGTGGTCTCGTCCCTCCCTATCGTTGTAATCTCCTCCAACCTCACAACCCTCTGAGATCTCTGTGCTCCTCCAATCTGGCCTCTTGCTCATCCCTTATTTTAATCGCCCCATCATTGGCGGCCGTGCCTTCAGCTGCCGAGGTCCTAAGTTCTGGAATTCTCTCCCCAAAACCTCTCTGCCAATCTAACTCTCCTCTTTTAAGACACTCCATAAAACCTACCTCTTTGACCAAGCTTTTGGTCACCTGTCCCAATATCTCATGTGGCTCAGTGTCAAACTTCATTTGCTAATGCTCCTGTGAAGCACCTTGGAATGTTATGTTAAACTTGTATAAAACACTGATTCAACCTCAACTGGAGTAATGTGTCCAGTTCTGGCCACGGCACATCAGGAAAGATGTGAAGGCGTTGGAGGGGGTTCAGAAAAAATTCATGAGAATGGTTCCAGGGATGAGGAACTTCAGTTACGTGGACAGATGGAGAAGTTGAGACTGTTTTCCTTGGAGAAGAGAAAGTTGAGAGGAGATTTGATAGAGGTGTTTGAAATCATGAGGGGTCTGCACAGGATAGATAGGGAAAGACTGTTCCCATTGGCGGAAGGATCGAGAACAAGAGGCCACAGATTGAAGGTAATTGGCAAAAGAAGCAATGGCGACATGGGGAAAAACTTTTTCATGCAGCAAGTGTTTAGGATCTGGAATGCACTGTCTGAGAGTGTGGTGGGGGCAGGTTCAGTGAGTGTTTAGGATCTGGAATGCACTGTCTGAGAGTGTGGTGGAGGCAGGTTCAATCGAGACATTCAAGAGGGAATTGGATTGTTATCTGAAAAGGAAGAATGTGCAGGGCTGTGGGGAGCAGGAGGGGGCGTGGCACTATGTGAATTGCTCTTTGAGAGCCAGCACAGACACAATGGGCCGAATGGCCACCTTCTGTGCTCTGTTTTACTGTGTTAAAGGTGCTATTTAAATGCAAGTTGTTGCATCCCTTCACAGTTGTATTGTGTTCAGGTACACTGCTGTGATGCAGTGTGACTTCTTTGGTGTGAGGCAAGGCGCTACCATAGTGACTTAGGGGTGTGAAGGAAGAGACTCCAATGGATTCTCGAGTGGGTGGAGAGATGGAGATCACAGCGAGTCTTGGGAGGTGCCCTCAGAACAGGCATTGAGAAAAGTTAGTGAGGCTCGTGTTTTTTTTTTAGCAATATCATGCCAAAAGGACATTTGAGCCAATGAGCATGCTTCATGCCTTTGGGGAATTTTGCTGCATTTTACAGGCACCTCTCTATATAAAGGCAGAGCCTTTAATTTGACACATAGACTTAGGCTGCCCAGTGCGAGGGAACAAGAAAAACTGCAGTCAAGTGCCACGGGGTAGGCTGTCTGTGAAGAGAAATACAGAAAATGGGAGAGGGAAAATAGGATGACACAATGGAGGATTATAGAGTGGGTACATTACCATCACTTGGCCATCCCCTCTGGGCTCTGTGACACAACTGGTCTTCCTCTTTTCACCTTGTTTGCTGTTTTCTCCTTCCCCTGATTTTCCACCAGAGTTTCTCACCACCTCCTGCTGACTCCATAGGATTTGATCACCTTCTTACCTCACCTGAGAAGTCGGTTTTCACGTGTGAGCAACTCAGTCAAGGTGCTAGACTATTCAACATTGGGAACCTCATTACCCAACCTGATTCTACCCTCAGCCAACAGCAACATGCACATATTTTCAGGAACAGCAATCAGGAAAGGGAATGGAGGAGCTCTTCCCCAAGCTTAGGGGTACTGGGGTAAACTGTCGTGCCCCTACCACTGCCTCATTAACATCTACTTCAACAACAATAGGGGATTAAATCTGCACGTTTCCTGGTCTATCTGACTCAGCTATCACTGTTTTAATAACATAAATCATCAAGGGATGGCATGTTTTTATTTTTGGTAAGAATGGTTACGTTGGCCTTGTATATTCATAGATTCTGTTTCACAGTGAAAATGAAACAGAGCAAGGTCCTCGCCTCCTGTTTTTGCTGGGGTCAGAGGGGAGTCATCGCAGCGAGACCTGGGTGTCCTTGTGCACCAGTCGCTGAAAGTAAGCATGTAGGTACAGCAGGCAGTTAAGAAGGCAAATGGTATGTTGGCCTTCATAGCGAGAGGATTCGAGTACAGGTGCAAGAATGTCTTGCTGCAATTATACAAGGCCTTGGTGAGACCACACCTGGAGTATTGTGTGCAGTTTTGGTCTCCTTATCTGAGGAAGGATGTTCTTGCTATAGAGGGAGTGCAAAGAAGGTTCACCAGACTGATTCCTGGGATTGCAGGATTGATGTATGAAGAGAAATTGGGTTGATTAGGCTTGTATTCACTAGAGTTTAGAAGAATGAAAGGGGATCTCATCGAAACCTATAAAATTCTAACAGGCCTGGACAGACGAGATGCAGGAAGGATGTTCCCGATGGCAGGGGTGTCTAGGACCAGGGGTCACAGTTTATGGATAAGGGGTAAGCCATTTAGGATTGAGATGAGGAGAGATTTCTTCATCCAGAGAGCGGTGAACCTGTGGAATTCTCTAACACGGAAAGCAGTTGAGGCCAAATCATTAAATATATTCAAGAAAGAGTTAGATATAGTTCTTGGGGCTAAAGGGATCAAGGAATATGGGGAGAAAGCGGGAACAGGGTACTGAGTTTGGATGATCAGCCATGATTGTATTGAATGGTGGAGCAGGCTCGAAGGGCCGAATGGCCTACTCCTGCTCCTATTTTTCTATGTTTCTTTCTCATTATAGTATTGCTGGCTCTTGCAATGTAAGAGGTCCCAGTTGTTGGGTGGACTTGCAAGAGACATCAAGAACCTGTCTTTGAAGAATTGAAGGAAATAATGTTGTCTGATGTAGAGGATTTAGTCTAAGGTGCAGTGATTCAGTCATTGTACTGTGAAAAGAATGGAGGTTGAAGCACAGAGAACTTACAATCTGAAGGAAAGCGATCAATGTAGAGAATTGAATGACGGAAGTTTTTTTTATTCGTTCATGGAATATGGGTGTTGCTGGCAAAGCCAACATTTGTTGCCCATCCCTAACTGCCTTTGAGAAGGTGGTGGTGAGCTGCTGCCTTGAACCGCTGCAGTCCATGTGGTGTAGGTATACCCACAATGCTGTTAGGGAGTCCAGGATTTGGATCCAGTGACACTGAAGGAACGGCAATAGAGTTCAAAGTCAGGATGGTGTGTGACTTGGAGGGGAACTTGCAGGTGGTGGTGTTTCCATGCATCTGCTGCCCTTGTCCTTCTAGTTGGTAGAGGTTGCAGGTTTGGAAAGTGCTGTCGAAGGAGCCTTGGTGAGTTGCTGCAGTGCATCTTGTAGATGGAACACGCAAGTAATTGATATGCAGAAATAACTGAGTTGAGCAGAACTTTGATTAATTGTAACAGTCAGAGAATGAGTCATCAGCTGCAACATAAACTGAGCCATCTGACAGGAATCTAGATAGTGATGGGAGATCATATTCGAATGGCTAGTTTGGAATTTCACAATGCCAGGTTCTGCTAAATGCTTATAGAGGAGTGGCCAAGACAGTTCACTGGAATATTTAAGATTAGTGTCACAGAGCTTCATGAGATGAGGAACAAGATCACCAATGGTCATGTGAAAATCATAATGCCGATCATAGATTATGTCAGGGTAGATTGAGTCCGACAGACCGTGAAGGTTCCCATTTTGATCCCAGCATGATCTCAACTGAGATGCATGTAGGACTACTACAGTCAGCCTTGCTATCCCAGAGCCAAAGGGAGGAAAAGGGTCACCCATTCCTGGAACCTAGTGACTGAGGCCAGTTGGAAAGTATATCTGTGGACATAGGTTTGAGGGCAAGATCAAGCTTGATTGTGATGTCCATAACAGGTGAATTGCCTCTGAACTTGCCATGCTAGGCAACTGTACAAAGATGGATAAAATATGAGAGGGATGCTGCCAATTGTGGAAATGTATCCCTGTCAAAGCTGTCAAAGGAAGAGTTAAAAAAAATAGTACTGAACTCTTTGAAATTGTAAGAGGAGAGTTAACAAGATTTGTAGCTATGAAACAGCACACAGGTCTAAACATAACAGAACATGCTTAAGGATAAATTCCATGTGTCTCCCTCGCCCATGGTTTGAGAACGAGGTGCACAGATTAACTTGCCTGAATCACATTGCTCCCAGTTTTCCAGGTGCACTGACCTGTGTGTTCCGATCCACACTCCAATCACTCATAGCTCTACAGTGAGAACCTCACCTTGGAGGCTCATTCAGTGTGATTTTATTGTTTCTTCAAACTGATATTCTATCTTTTTCCTCCCTCAGAACACTGATTTCTTTGAAATGATTGAAAAGATGCAGGTAAGTTGCTGCTCTCCAACACACTCGCTCAATAATTTAACATTTAGAAAATACAATTGCATTTGTTCTGTGTAATATCTTGGAATTGCTTTTTAGCAGATGGCTCTGACTCTGTCATAAACTTCTCAAATCAAATAAATGATTTATCATTTTTTAGCATCTAAAATATGATAAAGCAGCAGCCATATTTACTCATACTACGTGTGCACTTCAAATAGCACTGTATAATCTCAAGGTACTTCTGCATCTGTGATTCTCAAGCTCCTGGTTCCCAATGAGGAAAACTGGAGACCAGGGGCCGAAAATCCTCCAGCAAGAAATCGGGGCTCACTTTTTCTAACCAGCGAAGTAGATTGGGGGGCAGAAACCTTATTTCCAACTGAAGATCAATCTTCCTTTCCCCCCCACGCCCCCAACCCTTCATTCCTGCTGAATTTCCGAGTGTAAATTGACCCTTCCTGTGAGCTGACTGCTGAGAATTCCTTAGATTCTCGAACAGTTCCCAAGAATTGGAAGGTAGCAAACAGAACCCTGTTATTTAAGAAAGGAGGAAGAGAGAAAGCAGGAAACTATTGGCCAGTTAGCCTAACATCAGTAATAGACAAAACACTCGAATCTATTATTAGGGACATGTTAACAGGGCACTTAGAAAATCAAAATATGATTAAGCAGAGTCAACACAGATTTATGAAAGGGAAATCGTGTTTGACAAATCTGTTAGTTTTTTGAGGATATAACTTGTAGGATTGATATGGAGGAACCAGTGGATGTAGTGTATTTGGATTTTCAAAAAGCATCCAATAAGGTGACACAAGTGATTCTTACATAAAATTAGGACTTCTGGGATTGGGGATAATATATTAACATGGATTGTGGATTGGTTAATGGACATCAAACAGAGAGTAGGAATAAACGGGACATTTAGGATTGTCAGGTTGAAACTAGCAGGGTGCCGTGTGGATGAGTACTTGGGCCTCAACTATTTAAAATATATATTAATGACTTAGATGAAGGGACTGAGTGGAATGTATCCAAGTTTGCTGCTGATATAAAGTTAGATGGGAAAGTCAGTGTTGAGGAGGATGCAAAGAAGCGTCAAAGGGATTTAGACAGGTTGTGTGAATGAGCAAAAACATGGCAGATGGAATATAAAGAGGGAAGTGTGAAATTGGTAGGAAAAATATAAAAAAAAGGAATATTCTTTAAATAATGAGGGATTAGGAAGTGTTTGCATTCAGAGGGGCCTGGGTGTCCTTGCACATGAATGACAGAAATTTGAGTATCCTGAAAATAGAGACATTGTGTCGAAGCTTTTCGACTTGCACTCATCAGGACAATTCACAAGAATGCCAATGTAAGGGAAAGCAACAAATCTATACTATATGAGAAGAGAGTGCTGATTGGTTGGCAAGTGGACTCTGGTAGAGATTTTGCCATGGAGAATGTAACAGTTTATGGTGCTCTGAGGAATGAACCAGCGAATGGCTGTCACTCATTTTGTTGAGCTGAAACTGGCGCAATGTGTATACATGTTCTTTCTGTCTGCAAAGAACAGGGCCCTGTGTATTAATATATGTAGCTTCCAATATGGAGAGCCCTGCTCTTTGCAGACAGAAAGAACATATTGTCCTGATGGACTTCATCCTCGGGTGTTAAAAGAAGTGGCTAGTGAGATAGTTGATGCGTTAGTTTTAATTTTCCAAAATTCCCTAGATTCGGGGAGGGTTCCGTTAGATTGGAAAATAGCGAATGTAACTCCTTTATTCAAAAAGGGAGGGAGACAGAAAGCAGGAAACTACAGGCCAGTTAGTTTAACATCTGTCTTGGGGAAAATGTTAGAAGCTATTATTAAACATGTTATAGCAGGGCATTTAGAAAAAATCAAGGTAATCAGGCAGAGTCAACATGGTTTTGTGAAAGGGAAATCATGTTTAACCAATTTATTGAACATACGAATTAGGAGCAGGAGTAGGCCGCTCAGCCCCTCGAGCCTGCTCCACCATTCATTAAATTCATGTCTGAACTGATTACTCCACACCACCCTCATGCTTATCAAGAATCTATCTACCTTACCAAAACCTTTGACCTCGTCAGCAGACGTGGTCTCTTCAGACTACTAGAAAAGATTAGATGCCCACCAAAGCTACTCAGTATCATCACCTCATTCCATGACAATATGAAAGGCACAATTCAGCAT
Organism: Heterodontus francisci; assembly: GCF_036365525.1. Classification (NCBI taxonomy): domain Eukaryota; kingdom Metazoa; phylum Chordata; class Chondrichthyes; order Heterodontiformes; family Heterodontidae; genus Heterodontus; species Heterodontus francisci. The sequence goes on along the minus strand of NC_090407.1, from coordinate 2,027,400 downwards.
AGCGGCACCTCATCAGACCCCTTTCCTATCCTGAGTGGCGTGAAACAGGGCTGTGTTCTCACACCTACACTGTTTGGGATTTTCTTCTCCCTGCTGCTCTCACATGCATTCAAGTCTTCAGAAGAAGGAATTTTCCTCCACACAAGATCAGGGGGCAGGTTGTTCAACCTTGCCCGTCTAAAAGCGAAGTCCAAAGTACGGAAAGTCCTCATCAGGGAACTCCTCTTTGCTGACGATGCTGCTTTAACATCTCACACTGAAGAGTGCCTGCAGAGTCTCATCGACAGGTTTGCGGCTGCCTGCAATGAATTTGGCCTAACCATCAGCCTCAAGAAAACGAACATCATGGGGCAGGACGTCAGAAATGCTCCATCCATCAATATTGGCGCCCACGCTCTGGAAGTGGTTCAAGAGTTCACCTACCTAGGCTCAACTATCACCAGTAACCTGTTTCTAGATGCAGAAATCAACAAGCACATGGGAAAGGCTTCCACTGCTATGTCCAGACTGGCCAAGAGAGTGTGGGAAAATGGCACACTGACACGGAACACAAATGTCCAAGTGTATCAAGCCTGTGTCCTCAGTACCTTGCTCTACGGCAGCGAGGCCTGGACAACGTATGTCAGCCAAGAGCGGCGTCTCAATTCCTTCCATCTTCGCTGCCTCCTGAGAATCCTTGGCATCAGGTGGCAGGACCGTACCTCTAAGTCCTCGAGGCGGCCAACATCCCCAGCATATACACCCTACTAAGCCAGCGGCGCCTGAGATGGCTTGGCCATGTGAGCCGCATGGAAGATGGCAGGATCCCCAAGGACACATTGTACAGCGAACTCGTCACTGGTATCAGACCCACTGGCCGTCCTTGTCTCCGCTTTAAAGACGTCTGCAAACGCGACATGAAGTCCTGTGACATTGATCACAAATCGTGGGAGTCAGTTGCCAGCGATCGCCAGAGCTGGCGGGCAACCATAAAGGCGGGGCTAAAGTGTGGCGAGTCGAAGAGACTTAGCAGTTGGCAGGAAAAAAGACAGAAGCGCAAGGGGAGAGCCAACTGTGTAACAGCCCCAACAACCAATTTTATCTGCAGCACCTGTGGAAGAGTCTGTCACTCTAGTATTGGCCTTTATAACCACTCCAGGCACTGCTTCACAAACCACTGACCACCTCCAGGCGCTTACCCATTGTCTCTTGAGACAAGGAAGCCAAAGAAGAATCTACCTCTGCCTTAAAAATATTCAAAGACTCTGCTTCCACCGCCTTTTGAGGAAGAGAATTCCAAAGACTCACGACCCTCTGAGAGAAAGCATTTCTCCTCATCTCTGTCTTAAATGAAACTACTTTGAGGGAGTTACATGTACTGTGGATAAAGGGGAACCGGTGGATGTATTGTACTTAGATGTCCAGAAGGCATTTGATAAGGTGCCACATCAAAGGTTCTTGCAGAAAATAAAAGCTCATGGTGTAGGAGGTAACATATTGGCATGGTTAGAAGATTGGCTAGCTAATGGGAAACCGAGAGTCGGCATAAATGGGTCATTTTCTGGTTGGCAAGATGTAACGAGTGGTGTGCCACAGGGATCTGTGCTGGGACCTCAACTTTTTACAATTTATAAAAATGACTTACATGAGGGGACTGAAGGTATGGTTGTTAAATTTGCTGATGACACAAAGATAGGTAGGAAAGTCACTTCTGAAGAGGACATAAGGGGGCTACAAAGGGATATAGATAGGTTAAATGAGTGGGCAAAGACCTGGCAAATGAAGAATAATGTGGGAAAGTGGGAAATTGTCCACTTTGGCAGGAAGGATAAAAAATAAGCATATTATCTAAATAGTGAGAGATTGCAGAGCTCTGAGATGCAGAGGGATCTGGGTGTCCTAGTGCATGAATCGCAAAAGGTTAGTATGCAGGTACAGCACATAATTAGAAAAGCTAATAGAATGTTATTGTTTATTGGGAGGGGAATTGAATGCAAAAGTAGGGAGTTTATGCTTCAGCTCTACAGGGCATTGGTGAGACCACATCTGGAGTACTGTGTACAGTATTGGTCTCCTTATTTAAGAAAGGATGTAAATGCGTTGGAGGCAGTTCAGAGAAGGTTTACTAGACTAATACTTGGAATGCGTGGGCTGTCTTACGAGGAAAGATTGAACAGGGTAGGCTTGTATCTGCTGGAATTTAGAAGAGTAAGAGGTGACCTGATTGAAATATATAAGATCCTGATGGGTCTTGACAGGGTGGATGTGAAAGGGATGTTTCCCCTTGTGGGAGAATCTAGAACTAGGGATCACTGTTTAAAAATAAGGGGTCGCCCATTTAAGACAGAGATGAGGAGAAAATTTTTCTCTGAGGGTCGTGAGTCATAGAGTTATACAGCATAGAAACAGGCCCTTCGGCCCATCTTGTCTGTGCCGGCCATCCAGCACCTAACTATTCTAATCCCATTTTCCTGCACTTGGCCCGTAGCCTTGTATGCTATGGCGTTTCAAGTGCTCATCTAAATACTTCTTAAATGTTGTGAGGGTTCCTGCCTCTACCACCCCTTCAGGCAGTGTGCTCCAGATTCCAACCACTCTCTGGGTGAATAATTTTTTCCTCAAATCCCCCAAACCTCCTGCCCCTTACCATAAATCTATGCCCCCTGGTTCTTGACCCCTCCAATAAGGGAAAAGGTTTCTTCCTATCTAACCTTTCAATGCCCCTCATAATTTTGTATACCTCAATCATGTCCCCCCTCAGCTTTCTCTGCTCCAAGGAAACAACCCCAGCCTATCCAGTCTCTCTTCATAGCTGAAATGCTCCAGCCCAGGCAACATCCTGGTGAATCTCCTCTGCACCCTCTCCAGTGTAATCACATCCTTCCTGTAGTGTGGTGACCAGAACTGTACACAGTACTCCAGCTGTGGCCTAACTAGCATTTTATACAGCTCCATCATATATTCTATGCCTCGGCTAATAAAGGCAAGTATCTCATATGCCTTCCTAACCACCTTATCTATCTGTGCTGCTGCCTTCATTGATCTGTGGACAAGTACACCGAGGTCCCTCTGACCCTCTGTACTCCCTAGAGTCCTGCCATCCATTGTATATTCCCTTGCCTGTTAGTCCTCCCAAAATGCATCACCTCACACTTCTCGGGATTAAATACCATTTGCCACAGCTCCGCCCATCTTCCCAACCCATCTATATCTGCCTGCATTCTAAGGATTTCTTCCTCACTATTTACAACACCATCAATTTTCGTGTCATCTGCGAACTTACTGATCATACCTCCTATATTCACGTCTAAATCATTAATGTACACTACAAACAGCAACGGTCCCAGCACCGATCCCTGTGGTACACCACTGGTCACAGGCTTCCAATTGCAAAAACAGCCCTCGACCATCACCCTCTGCCTCCTGCCACTAAGCCAATTTTGGATCCAATTTGCCAAATTGCCCTGGATCCCATGGGCTCTTACCTTCTTAATCAATCTCCCATGCGGGACTTTATCAAAAGCCTTACTGAAGTCCATGTATACTACATCAACTGTTTTACCTTCATCGACATGTCTATTCACCTCCTCGAAAAATTCTATCAAGTTAGTTCGACACGATCTCCCCTTGACAAAGCCATGCTGATTATCCCCGGTTAATCCCTGCCTCTCCAAGTGGAGATTAATCTTGTCCCTCTTTGTCTTGGGAATTCTCTTCCTCAAAAGTCGGTGGAAGCAGATTCTTTGAATATTTTTATGGCAGAGGTAGATAGATTCTTGATAAGCAAGGGGGTGGAAGGTTATTGGGGGTAGGTGGAAATGTGGAGTAATCAGTTCAGCCATGAACTTATTCAATGCGGAGCAGGCTCGAAGGGCCGAGTGGCCTCCTCCTGATCCTAATTCGTTTGTTCTTATGTGTTACCAAACTTTTCATTTCCCACAGCTGGACCAGTGGCTCCATGGTTTGCTCCTTGTGGGAAATGCATCCTCCAGTCTCCTTCCACCTGCCACAATTTTCACCCATCCTTGTCCATTTATAGACCACACCCTAATTTCCAAGCACCCCCAGCACATGACACTCACTTCAGTGGATATGTAAATAAGCCAACCCATGAAACTCTGGCAGAATCAGCTCTGCAGAACATGGGCAGGCAGGACTCCATTTTCATTGGTGCAAATCCAGCATAGTCCATTCTGTGGAATTTTGGGGCCAAGGCAGGAATTACAGACCAATAATAACCCTACAAAACCAAAAGTTCTGTCAAACAACAGCGCCTCATTTTAATGGCATTCTTTCAAATTGCTGGGTGGTTTCTGGACTGACCTTGCTTCGTTATAGCATCCCTTGGTGTATATCATCATTCAGTTCCCAGTATAATTGTACACCTGTTTTATAGTGCGGAAATAAAAGGCCTCTATGCTCCCTTTGCTGGCTTTATGGTAAATACCCAGTGTGGAACGGAGCTATGTGAACCAGGAAGATCAAAGGTTCAATCTTCAGTCTGCACTGAATTAGCTGACCTCAGCTGGGACAGCAATAATGGCATCACAACTGGCCTCAGTTCCCTAGATACGATGGAGAAAAGTTCTAGCTGATCATCTTTATCCTCTTAGCCATTGGGAAGTGCATGTCGGTTAGGATGTTGCATGAGGACAGGATTAGATTCAGCTTTGACGTTCCCCTGCCTCATCAGCCCTCCCCTCCCAAACACCTTCCACCAACAAGCATCTTCCCACCTCATAGCACCTCTTGCTTTCTCAGTGGCCACCCTCGTGCAGAGATCCAGCAGCTGAATTCTAGCTCTGACAGGAGATCTTTCAATCAGACAGGCCTTGAATAGACACCCAGGGGCACATGTAGCAGCAAGTCAAGTTGAAGTGTGCCAGAAGTGGCCTCCTGGCATGAAATCCTGTGAAAATTGATTGGTATCGGATATTTCACTTTTGTTGAAGTGCAGGGAAATTGTAATTTATTATTATTTTTGATTATGTTTTTCATTATATCACTATCTGGGGCCTTCATCACCTTCCATACCCAAATTAAAGCCAGTTGGTTGCTGTGATTTGTTGCTGAACATCTGCCAAATTGACATGTCCCAAATTCCCTTCGAACCTTTCAGTTAAGCTTTATTAAGCCAACGATCACAGTCATGGTGTTTTACCACATTCATTTTACTTCTGTTAGACAGGTTCAGTTGAGTGACACCTTTTATTGGACCAACATTGGAGTTCAAATCAAGTGTCCAGGGTTGCATAGCATCCACGACCAGCTGAGGAAAAGGGGGATTGACAATTACTTGCAAGTTATCCTTAATATTCCAAAGAGTAAGATAAAGTGCACTTTGGTGAGACTTGAGGGAATTGATGTCAAGCACATAAGATGGGTGAAGTGATAGCATTGTGAAGATATTTAAAGGAAGGGTAAGGGAGGCCAAGAGGTTTAGGGGGATTTTCAGGGAGCAGGACCTGGGTGGTAATGATTCTTCAACATTACCTGCACTCCCGCCCCACAATGATGGGGCAGAGAAGAGGGTGTTGGGGTGAGGTGGTGTGGAGAAATGCAAAATAGATCATTGTCAGAGAAATCGGAATGATCAGAAGGGAAATAGGATTAGAGAAGATTGAAGAGATGGGCCTTGGAGGAAGTAGAAGCCAATGGTGAAGACTTTCAACTTAATGGGTTAAGGAATGAAGAGCCAATATAGGTCAGTGATAATGGGGGATGTGGGCAAACAGGGCTTACTACACCCCCCCCCCCTCAACTCCCCCCCTCAACTCCCCCCCTCAACTCCCCCCCTCAACTCCCCCCCTCAACTCCCCCCCTCAACTCCCCCACACTACTCCCCCACGCTACCCCCACTAAACTCCCCCACGCTACCCCCCTCAACTCCCTCACACTACCCCCGTCAACTCCCCCACACTACTCCCCCACGCTACCCCCACTAAACTCCCCCACGCTACCCCCCTCAACTCCCTCACACTACCCCCGTCAACTCCCCCACACTACTCCCCCACGCTACCCCCACTAAACTCCCCCACGCTACCCCCCTCAACTCCCCCACGCTACTCCCCCTCAACTCCCCCACACTACTCCCCCACGCTACCCCCACTAAACTCCCCCACGCTACCCCCCTCAACTCCCTCACACTACCCCCGTCAACTCCCCCACACTACTCCCCCACGCTACCCCCACTAAACTCCCCCACGCTACCCCCCTCAACTCCCCCACGCTACTCCCCCTCAACTCCCCCACACTACTCCCTCACGCTACCCCCCTCAACTCCCTCACGCTAACCCCCCTCAACTCCCTCACGCTATGCACCCCCCAACTCTCCCCCCACACGACCTACCCATCCCCCACACTACCCCCCCTCAACTCCCCCACACGACCCACCCATCCCCCACACTTCCCCCCCCTCAACTCTCCCACACGACCCACCCATCCCCCACACTACCCCCCAACTCCCCCACACTACCCGCCCCCCCAACCCCCGCACACTGCCCACCCCCCCCCAGCTCCCCCACACTACCCCCCAACTTCCCCACACTACCCCCCCCCCCAACCCCCGCACACTGCCCACCCCCCCCAACTCCCCCACCAATCCCGACATGTCTTGCTGATGGTCGGGCAGTCTACAGCCACCCGCTATGGGAGCAGCCTGGAGCTGGTGCGCTGGGTGATGCTGCACGTTTGCCGCCCTTGGCTTACCAGTTCAATCTAAATGAGGTCAGGGCTTCCAAATGGCTCCAACATTCTTGATCTGTGGGAACAAGCGAACTACCAAGCACTTTGCCAGTTGCCTACCCGAAAGGTAAATTGAGTGTTTTTTTATCTGTCATTGCAGTTGCTGATCTGAAATGCAAAGTTTAGATTTGACTGGGAAATTGCTTATTGTTTGGTTGCTGTGGCACTTGTATATAATTCATGAGCTGCTTTGTTTTCTTTCCCTCTTGTGTGGTTTATCATCTAGGGATGCAGAATGGATGAACAGAGATGCCCTCTTCCACCACCTCTTAAAGTACGTGCAGTCTGCTGCTCTACCTTGCCAGAGTTGTGATCAAATGCTTTCTAAGATGATGTTAAACACATTGCCATTTAATACACAATAGTTAAGAGCTGACCAACATGTACTCAAGCTCCCCGATTTCACAAACAACTTTTACATGGAGCAGTTGTCAGAGTTCTGAGACAGGAAGGGCTATTTTGGTTTGGTTACCAGGGACAAGTTTCAACACCTCCCTTAAAAGGGAAATGAATTGGAAGTGCGAGTACCTGGGTTGGTATAATGCTGTGGTGTGTTGGAGTTCCAATGTCCTCTGCATTGAGATTTGCCATGTGGTGAGTTGCCAATCTTGGCTTTGTTGTCTTGGAAACTCCTGGGGGGAGAGGAAACATTCTGTTCAGAGAAGGTGGACAAATCAGGTGTCAGTCACTTTGGGTTGCTACTGTGCATCTCTTAGCAGCCAGTTGTAGAATAGCATTAGACCAAAGCTAAGAACAGGTCTGCAGGAAGAGAAGTTGTATAACATGGGAAGGTTTCCTCAGAGGAAAAAACAATTTTCATGAAATTCATCGTCTTTTAATTTCATTCTTGCAATGTTGGCATCGCTGGCATCTATTACTCATCACTAGTTACCCTAATTAACTGAGTGGCGAATTCAGCTGCTTCAGATGGCAGTTAAGAGCCAACCACACTGGTGTGGGGCTAGAGTCACAGACAGGCCAGACTGGGTAATAACAGCAGACTTCCTTCCCAGTTGGGTTGTTACGACAATCCGACAGCTTCACGGTCACTTTTACTGATAACTAATGTTCCCTCTAAGCTGCGGTGCGGTGCAGAAATTTGGATTGTGCCACGCAGGGAACAAACGGGCTGCACATAAGCGACGTTCCCTTTAAGATGCACGGCCACATGTCTATCTTAAAGGGCCTACGCAGTCCAACAAGCCGACTGCATACAGCAGACAGATGATAAAGGGAGCATTGCTGAAAACCAACTTTTTTTATTTCCAATTTTTTTTAAAAATTGGATTCAAATTCTCAAATTACCATTGTAGGATTTGAATTCGTATTCTCGAGATTACAAGGCCTGTCACATAACCACAACAATATTGTGGTAAAAAAATTAAATAATCAGAATCAAACACTTTCCAGAGCAATTTTGCTGTGCTGGGAGATTTTCAGGAATAGCGACCCTGGTTGATTTCCTTTCTGCCTCCTCCTAAGCAAACTCAGCTTAGATCAAGGCTTAAACCAGGAACCTCCCTGCACTTTAGATTCAATACTGCGCTGATCAGTGCATTGACCGGTAAACCATCATGGCGAGTTTTTAATATGAAATTGTCTTCAAAAAATTTGCTTGAAACATCACGCACAAAACTGTAGTGATCATGTAATAAAATTACATTGTCTTATCTTCCAGACAGAAGAAGATTACATTCCTTACCCCAGTGTTCATGAGGTATGGCATTCTGATTGTTTTTTTAATAACATGCAGCTAATGTTAATTGCCACAAAATGCAATTTCTTCTGCAACTGGAAACAATTCCAGATGTGGAGCTGTGTTGTAAAAGGGGTCTCCAGTTTTGTTGCAAATTAGCACTGGTTTGGATGCTTTATCTACCAAGAGTCATAGAGTAATTTACAGCACAGAAGGAGGCCATTCAGGCCATCGACTCCATGCAGGCTCTCCACAGAGCTATCCAGTCAGTCCCACTCCCCTGCTCAATCCCTGTAGCCCTGCAAGTCTATTCCCCTCAAGTGGTCATCCAACTTCCTCTTGAAGTCATTGATCATCTCCGCTTCCACCATCCTTGTGGGCAGTGAGTTCCAGGCCAGTACCATCCACTGCATAAAAACATTGTTTCTCATATTCCCCCTGCCCAAAATCTACAATCTGTGTCCTCTCATCCTTGTACCATTAGTTAATGGGAACAGCTTTTCCTTGCCTAACTTATCTAAGCCCGTCATAATCTTGTACACTTCTATTACCTCTCCCCTCAATCTCCTTTGTTCTAAGGAGAACAAACCCAGCTTTTCCAATCAAACCTTGTAACTAACCTCCTCTATTCCTGGAACCATTCTGGTAAATCTCTGCACCATCTACGCTTATTAAAGAAAAATGTATAGGTAGTGTGGTCAGTGGTGCCAGATAGCTTTTGAAAAGTTGAAGGCAATTTCATCAACCTGCTGCTTTCATCTTTCTCAGCATTAACAAACAGATGCTCCTACTTTTATGAAATGAGTCCTTTGGCCAAGCTCTAGAACAGACTGATTGGAGATATTGGGAGATTATCTTGCACTGTTGCTGGCTGTGCCTTTGCTTTCGAGACCGTTATTGATTGGATTCCAGCACCAGTAAAGACTGCAATTCATTAGAAAAGGTTCTGAATTCTATAAATGGACCATAAGTTCTACACTTCACAAATTTTAATGAGAGCATTAGGGGTGCACTAAATTTTACTACTTGTGGTACAGCGTCCTGAGAGCAAAGCAGGGAGTAAGTGCACTCTGTTAAATGCTTTTCGTCATTGTTGGAATTTAAATCTAAACAACTACCATTGTGGGCATGACTTCAGTGCTACTGTTTACAGCCAGAGGTGAAACTTATTTTATATAGAAAAACTCTCAACATTGTGCTGTGTATATAATTAGATTCACTGTTTAGACTCTGGTGTACAAATTCACAATAATTGCAAGAAGAATGGAAGATGAAGTTTTAAAAATAATCTTTACACAGTGACGGTTCATATTATGAAATTCTATCCTACCAGTGATTGTTGAAGCAGATTTCATAAATTCTTTTAAAAGACAATTAGATAGCTGCTTGAAAAAGAGGAATGTTAAAAGATTATAGGAGTTACCGGCACACCAGCACAGATGATGGGCCGAATGACCTGTTTCCATGTTGTAACATTCAGTGATTCTAAAAGACAGGAAACAAACAGCCGGGATTAATTCTGACTTTGATTTCTAGGCCAACAGGCAGAATGTTTAGGTCCACAGCTTAAAGCAGATGCAAAAAAAAATGTTTCCTAAAATGTTCAGTTTGTCTTCAAGCACTCACTCACTTGCATACATTTAATCAAAATAGTTTCACTGGCAAATTTATTTGTTTTATGTAACGCATGTTACTTGAAAGAGATTCTGGTGAACATATATATTTATAAAATTCCTGTCATAGTTGCTCCAATGTTTTTGACACTGATGATATAAAGAAATCGTAGGAAAAATTCTGAGATTTCAGAAATACTCCATAGAAGAGAATTCTAGCGATGATCATGATTCACAGCACTTACCTTATGTCTCTGAAGGTACCTGTTTTTAGTCAGTCAGGTTTTTAAAGATCAACATTTGTAATATTGTAGGATGGTTCTCCCAGCCTCTCGCCAATACCACATTGTTAAAGAGCTGGGTAACACCCGAATAAACAGTGTAAACGGCTAAAAGGAGACATTGCCACTATTTCTCTGGGGATTTCTCTGATGTTACAGTCGGAGATCGAGAGAAACCTGCGGAAATTCGCCCATCAAATCCTTCTCTCGCCTCTGGTCTCTAAATTCATTTTCTCATCCGCAACTTTTCTTGTCTCCCTGTTTTATTTGTCCCATTGTACTAAAGTATAATTTATATTTATATAACACCTTTAATGTAGCAATGCCTGCAGAGTCTCATCGACAGGTTTGCGTCTGCCTGCAATGAATTTGGCCGAACCATCAGCCTCAAGAAAACGAACATCATGGGGCAGGATGTCAGAAATGCTCCATCCATCAATATTGGCGACCACGCTCTGGAAGTGGTTCAAGAGTTCACCTACCTAGGCTCAACTATCACCAGTAACCTGTCTCTAGATGCAGAAATCAACAAGCGCATGGGTAAGGCTTCCACTGCTATGTCCAGACTGGCCAAGAGAGTGTGGGAAAATGGCGCACTGACACGGAACACAAAAGTCCGAGTGTATCAGGCCTGTGTCCTCAGTACCTTGCTCTACGGCAGCGAGGCCTGGACAACGTATGCCAGCCAAGAGCGACGTCTCAATTCATTCCATCTTCGCTGCCTTCGGAGAATACTTGGCATCAGGTGGCAGGACTATATCTCCAACACAGAAGTCCTTGAAGCGGCCAACACCCCCAGCTTATACACACTACTGAGTCAGCGGCGCTTGAGATGGCTTGGCCATGTGAGCCGCATGGAAGATGGCAGGATCCCCAAAGACACATTGTACAGCGAGCTCGCCACTGGTATCAGACCCACCGGCCGTCCATGTCTCCGTTATAAAGACGTCTGCAAACGCGACATGAAATCGTGTGACATTGATCACAAGTCGTGGGAGTCAGTTGCCAGCGATCGCCAGAGCTGGCGGGCAGCCATAAAGACAGGGCTAAATTGTGGCGAGTCGAAGAGACTTAGTAGTTGGCAGGAAAAAAGACAGAGGCGCAAGGGGAGAGCCAACTGTGCAACAGCCCCAACAAACAAATTTCTTTGCAGCACCTGTGGAAGAGCCTGTCACTCCAGAATTGGCCTTTATAGCCACTCCAGGCGCTGCTTCACAAACCACTGACCACCTCCAGGCGCGTATCCATTGTCTCTCGAGACAAATTCTACATCTTACCTTGAATGCTACGAAGCAGCTGTTTACATTTTGTTTCTTCCTGTCTATCTAGATGTTCAGTCCTAACTGTGTTTAAGGTCAGTTCCCTTGGCTGGTTCTCCATCTCTTGAGGTGAGGGTGTTGGTTGAGTGTTGTGCTTTTTATTTTAGGTCCTCCAGCGTGAGACTCCTTATCCTATCATCCTGCTACCTCAGTTTGGAGGTTACTGGATCGAGGGAACAAACCACGAAATAACAAGCTCCCCTGAAACAAAGCAGCTGTCATCTCCTTCCAAACTCAAGCTGGAATGTAACACAATAGCCAAACTCTACAGGAAACAGTTCTTGGGAAAGGTATGGAGAAACTGATTGAGTTGTAACACACAGAACAGTCCATTAATCATAAATAAATGAACCATTTCTACAACAGAAAATAAATAGGATTACATTCTAAGATTACAGAACTACTATATGGAAGTCTAGGGAGATCACATTCCACAGCATATAAGCAGTCACCCTTTTCACCTCATGTCCCCAAAGGTGTCTCTTTCTTTTTAGTAAGTCAGGTTTTAAAGGCCAACATCTACAATGTTGCATGGTAGTTCTCCCAGTCGCCAGTAATAAGTACATCGTAAATGCTGGGGAACCCCAAAGAAACAGCTAAAAATGAATGTTGTTGCTGTTTCTCTGAGGGTTCCACTGAAGTTACAGGAGGAGATCAAGAGAACCTTGTGGAAATTCTCCCATCAAATCCTTCTCTCACCTCTAGTGTCCAAATGCATTTTCTCTGCCACAGTGTTTCTTGTCTCTGTTCTATTTATACTAAGTAAGCCCACTGTTCAATTAGCAAATGCACTCTATGGTGTTGTGTATGGAAGGAAGTGACAGAGAGGTGCTGTAATTTTATGGAATTCGGAAACGAAAGCATGAAAGAGGTTTAAATGACATGCACAGAGTTGCCAGTTGATGGATACAGCCCATTGCTTGTCAGGCTATTTCATTTGGAATGTGCTATCAATGGGTTTAGATCTTGATGAAAATCTCCTTCTGAATATTTAATTCAATCTTTGTTCTTTTTGAACCAGGAACATTTTAATTATTACTGCATGGACAGTGCACTGGGTCACTTAGTATTTTCCCTCAAGTATGATGTCATTGGTGACCAAGAACATCTCCGACTCTTGCTAAGGTAGGTCTGTGTGCAGGAAGAAGGCCCTGCATTTTTAAATTATATGGAAATACTGCCCATCAGTGACATAATCCATGCTTGTCACAGAAAGCTGCTTGGATTGGACAAATGGTGCTAACCATTTCCCAACGAAGACCATTTCAAAGGCACCGCTTACAACTTATTAATTGTGCCAACTATTTCGGGCAACTCAGTATATACTTCTGTACCCCTGGGCTTACCCATTTAAAACGTTCTGTTGATTTCATTCAAAGATGGCTTTTCAAGCAGCTCTAATCAGCTGTTCACACCTTGTTAATGTGTGTGATGGGAGACTGGCAACATAGGAAATAGGAGAATGAGTAGGCCATTCGGCCTTTCAAGCCTGCTGCACCATTCAACCAGATCATGGCTGATCTTCTACCTCAATGCCATTTTCCCACACTATCCCCATATCCCTTGATATTTTTACTATCTAGAAATATATCGATCTCTGTCTTGAACATACTCAATGATTGAGCCTCCACAGCCTCTGGGGTAGAGGATTCCAAAGATTCACCACCCTCTGAGTGAAGAAATTCCTCCTCATCTCAGTCCTAAATGGCCTACCTCTCATTCTGAGACTGTATCCCCTGGTTCTAGATCCCCGCACCCCCCCCCCCCCCCCCCCAGTCAGGGGAAACATCCTTCCTGCAACAACGCTGTCGAGCCCTGTAAGGATTTTTTTATGCTTCAATGAGATCACCTCTCATTCTTCTAAACTCTGGAGAATACAGGCCCTGTCTCCTCAATCTCTCCTCATAGGACAATCCCAGAATCAGTCTGCTGAACTTACATTGCACTCCCTCTATGGTAGGTAAAGAGACCAAAACTGTACACAATACTCCAGGTGCAGTCTTGCCAAGGCTGTATACAATTGTAGCAAGAGTTAGTTACTCCTGTACTCAAATCCTCTTGCAATAAAGGCCAACATACCATTTGCCTTCCTAAGTGCACCTGTGTGTTAGCTTTCAGTGACTTATGAACAAGGACACCCAGGTCCCTTTGGACATCAACACTTCCCAATCTCTCACCATTTAAGAAATACTCTGCATTTCTGTTTTTCCGACCAAAGTGGATAACTTTACATTTTTCCACATTATATTCCATCTGCCATGTTCTTGCCCACTCACTTAGCCTGTCTAAATACCCTTGAAGCCTCTTTGGATCTTCCTCACAACTCACATTCCCACCAAGCAAACTTGGAAATATTACTTTGGTCCCCACACATTAATCATTGATATAGATTGTGAATAGCTGGGGCCCAAGCACTGATCCTTGCAGTACCCCACTAGTCACATACTGCCAACCTGAGAATGATCCTTTAATTCCTATTCGCTGTTTTCTGTCCATTAATAAATGCTCAATCCATGCCAGTATATTGCCCCCAATCCCATGTGCTCTAATTTTGCTTACTAACCTCTTTTACAGTCTGTTTTTATGTTTCTTGCTAGTTTACTTTCATATTCTGTTTTCTCTTTATCACTTTGTTGGTCCTGCATGCTGAATTCTAAAATGCTCACAATCTTTAGACTTGCTACTTTTTTTTTTAGCAACTTTGAGCCTCTTCCTCTGACCTAATACAATCTTGAACTTCTCTTGTCAGCCATGGTTGGATCATTTTTCCTGCTGGGCTATTGTGCCTCAAAGGAATGTAAATTTCTTGTAAACCATGTACTAATTCTTTTAAATGCTAGCTATTGCTTGTCTAACATCAAACCTTTCAACGTAGTTTCCCAATCTACCACAACCAACTTGCCCCTCATACCTTAGTAGTTTCTTTTGTTTAGACTTAAGACACCAGTTTCGGATTGAACTACATCACTTTCAAACTTAAAGTAAACTTCTATCATATTATGGTCACTCTTCCCTAAAGGCCCTTTTACAACAAGATTATTAATCAGCTGTTTCTCATTGCACAATACCATATCTAAAATAACCCGTTCTCTAGTTGGTTCCTCAACATACTGCTCTAGAAAACCATCTCTAATACATTCCTGGAATTCATCCTCCACAGCATTAGTGCTAATTAGATTTACCCAGTCTATATGTAGATTACATTCCCCCTTGCTTACTGCATTACCCTTGTTACAGAAGGCATATGATAAAGTGCCACATCAAATGTTATTGCGGAAAATAAAAGCTCATGATATAGGGGGTAACATATTGGCATGAATAGAAGATTGGCTAGCTAACAGGAAACAGAGAGTAGGCATAAATGGGTCATTTTCTGATTGGCAAGATGTAACAAGTGGTGTGCCGCAGAGAGCAGTACTGGGGCCTCAACTTTTTGCAATTTATTTGAACGTCTTAGAAGAAGGGGCCGAAGTTATGGTTGCTAAATTGCTGATCACACAAAGATAGGTAGGAAAGTAAGTTGTGAAGAGGACGTAAGGGGGCTACAAAGGGATATAGATAGGTTAAGTGAGTGGGCAAAGATCTGGCAAATGGAGTATAATGTGGGAAAGTGTGAAATTGTCCATTTTAGCAGGAAGAATAAAAAAGAAGCATATGATCTATGATTGCGGACCTCTGAGATGCAGAGGGATCTGGGTGTCCTAGTGCATAAATCACAAAGGTTAGTATGCAAATACAGCGGGTAATTAGGAAAGCTACTCGAATTTTATCATTTATTGCGAGCAGAATTTAATACAGAAGTAGGGAGGTTATGCTTCAGCTATACAGGGCATTGGTGAGATCACATCTGGAGTACTGTGTACAGTACTGGTTTCCTTATTTATGGAAGGATGTAAATGCATTGGAGGTAGTACAGAGAAGGTTTACTAGACTAATACCTGGAATTGGCGGGTTGTCTTATGAGGACCAGTTGGACAGGCTAGGCTTGTATCCGTTGGAGTTTAGAAGAGTGAGAGGCAACTTGATTAAAACAATTAAGATTCTGAGGGGTCTTGACAGGGTGGATGTGGAAAGGATGTTTCCCCTGTGGGAGAATCTAGAACGAGGGGTCACTATTTAAAAATAAGGGGTCGTCAGTCTTTGGAACTCTCTTCCTCAAAAGGCAGTGGAAGCAGAAGTTTTGAATATTTTTAAGGCAGAGGGGTAGATAGATTCTTGATAAGCAAGGGGGTGAAAGGTTATCAGGGATAGGCGGGAATGTGGAGTTGAGGTTACAATCCGATCAGCTATGATCTTGTTGAATGGCGGAGCAGGCTCGAAGGGCCGAGTGGCCTACTCTTGCTCCTAATTCATATGTTTGTATGAACATGCACCTCTAATTTCCTGATTTATGCCATGCCCTACATTACCACTACTGTTTAGTGGCCTGTAAACAACTCCTATCAATGTTTATTGCTCCTTGCTGTTTCTTAGATCTAGGCCAAACTGATTCTACAATTTGATCTTTCGATCTAAGATCTCATCATCTTTTAAGAGCACGACCCCAGCTCCTTTTCGCCTATCCTTCCTAAATGTCAAATACCCTTGAACATTCAGTTCAACATGCAGCTGCTAACCGTTACTATTGACATCACTGTGTAAACCAATGAGTTGAAGGTGGGAGCGTGGTTAGCAGCTGGCAGGACTGGGTTAAAAACAATGTCAGTCACACAGCAGGGCATGATTGGCAGGGGAATTACCCAATCATCCTTCTGACGAGGAATAATGGGGCCACTTTATGGGCAAAATACTGGGGTCACTCTGACAGGGTATGCTGGGTCACTCTCTAGGCTGGGAATGCCACAGTCACTCTGATTGGGAATACTGGAGTAACCCCATTGATTGTGCCTATCCACAAACATTCATTCCCTCCACCACCGACACACAGTGGCAGCAGTGTGTACCATCTACAAGATGCACTGCAGCATGGTTGGAGTCATACCTAGCACAAAGGAAGATGGTTGTGGTTGTTGGAGGTCAAGCATCTGAGCTCCAGGACATCACTGCAGGAGTTCCTCAGGGTAGTGTCCTAGGCCCAATCATCTTCAGCTGCTTCATCAATGACCTTCCTTCAATCATAAGGTCAGAAGTAGGGATGTTTGCTGATGATTGCACAATGTTCAGCACCATTCGTGACTGCTCAGTTACTGAAGCAGTCCGTGTAGAAATGCAGCAAGACCTGGACAATATCCATGCTTGGGCTGATAAGTGGCAAGTAACATTCACGCCACACAAGTGCCAGGCAATGACCATCTCCAACAAAAGAGAATCTAACCATCTCCCCTTGACATTCAATGGCATCATGATTGCTGAATCCCCCACTATCAACATCCTGGGGGTTACCGTTGACCAGAAATTGAACTAGAGTAGCCATATAAATACAGTGGCTACAAGAGTAGGTCAGAGGCTAGGAATCCTGCGGCGAGTAACTCACCTCCTGATTCCCCAAAGCCTGTCCACCATCTACAAGGCACAAGTCAGGAGTGTGATGGAATACTCTCCACTTGCCTGGATAGGTGCAGCTCCAACAACACTCAAGAAGCTCAACACCATCCAGGACAAAGCAGCCCACTTGATTGGCACCCCATCTACAAACATTCACTCCTTCCACCACCGACGCACAGTGGCAGCAGTGTGTACCATCTACAAGATGCACTGCAGCAATGCACCAAGGCTCCTTCGACAGCACCTTCCGAACCTGCGACTTCTACCACCTAGAAGAACAAGGACAGCAAATGCATGGGAGCACCATCACCTGCAAGCCACACACCATCCTGATTTGGAACTATATTGCCGTTCCTTCACTGTCACTGGGTCAAAATCCTGGAACTCCTTCCTAACAGCAGTGTGGGTGTACCTACCCCACATGGGCTGCAGTGGTTCATGAGGAAGCTCACCACCACCTTCTCCAGGGCAATTAGGGATGGGCAATAAATGTTGGCCTAGCCAGCAACGCCCACATCCCAGGAATTAATAAAAAAAAGTCACTCTGACTGGGAATACTGGGGTCACTATGGGCCAGAATGTTGTGGTTCCTTTATGCAGTGGGGCAGTTGCTAAGTGAGACGTCCTGATTTTTAGAAAGATGTTGGCTACTTCCCTTTTTGGTTTTACTCTGTAAAGTGGGAAAATCTCTTTCACACCAATTCACCCACGAATGCGAGGCTATAATCTTATCTCGAGAGTTTAGTTAAAACTGATCTTCATTGTCATGAACTTTGCTGATCCTTGGAATCCAAAGCTACTGCTTCAAAGTAACCATTATGCTGTTTCATCCTTTTACACTGACGTTTGTTACTCTGCATATGTTTGATACTTGAACCTAATTTCAAGTCAAGTTCTATTGGTTTCACAAAATGTAACAAAGAATTTTGTAATTCAGACATTCAAATATTTTGCTTAAAGGCTTCATTAAAAAGTGTTTGGCAAAATAGTTCTCTTTTGTTTAAAAACATAAAAGGGAATAAAATTAATCATCTGGAGCATATCTTTATTGATTTAAATTATTTTCTCCACAGAACCAAATACAAAACCTATCAGGATGTGATCCCCATATCTTGTCTCACTGAATTTCCTAATATAGTTCAAATGGCAAAGGTATGTAACTGCACTCGCATCTTTCTTTAGTAACAAGGTGTACCCTGGTTAAGTGTTTAACTCTCAGTTGGACACACTGGATATGAAGTGGTGTCAGCATGTTGTACCCAAATGTTTTGGGATCTGTAACCACGGCATTTCAGAACCATTTGTTCTATCTGAAGTGTTTAGTAACCTTTCTGAGAGGTGTGATAGTGCTATAATCATTGTGAATCTTCTCCTTAACAAAGTCACAATGGCCAAGTTATTACGATACAAAAGCTAATGTGTACACATGAAATGTATTGTAATGGTATGTTGTAGGGCCAAAGCAGCATGAATCCAGATCATAATGGTGCTTCACTGAGAGCTCAGTGGTTTGCCTGGGCAGTGATTTGGTCTGGGTCTGACACCAGTGAGCAGCACAAAGGTGGCAGTTTGTTGGATAGGGACAGAAGGTGCTGGTCCAGTGGCAGTTTGATAGAGAGAGGAGGTCTAGCTGCAGCATGACTGATTGTTAAAAAGAGGCACAGACTCATAGCTAACTCCTCAACTGATCGCTCGCTCCCGTCTCCGGCTGCGCCACGCTCCCGTCTCTGGTCAGTTTGGATGCTGTACAGTTTGTTAAGGAGGCAAAAACACAAAACGGTCGAGGAGTTGGAGCAAATTTTATCCAGTTCTAGCACTGCAAAATCATTGTTCGAAACTGTTCCCAGAGGAATGTGATATTGCCTGTTCAAGTTCCAGATAAAAGAGATAAAGAGGACTTGTCTGTATCTGTTTTTGTAAAGCTATGATTTATTTATACTGAGCTTTCTGGCAGTACTCTGGCAGAAAATGGTAAACAGTTCTTGCAGTTCTGTGTTAATCTTGGAAAAATCAGATGTGCTCCATATTTTGCTTTGTTGGAAGAAGTTTTAACTCTTCAGCAATGTCAAATGTGTAGTTTAATTAAAGCTGATTCAATCTTAGTTTGGGTGTCAGAGGAAATCTCACATCATTCCTGCTTCTCTGCTGCTGAAGTAAAACCACAGCTTTTAAGTTGCAAACTTTCCAAAGCTTAATTTAAATGCCAGAAATTGCTATTGGTGACGGTAGTGAACTTAATGAGTTTGTACGACATCTCACCCCATTTTAAAAAAACAAATAGAGGACAGTTAAAAGCTATTCAAAAATACTTTAAGCATTTTAACTGTTATCAGAATAGCCTATAATTTTAGGAAGTTCCCATTACTAAGTTTTTAACATTGGTTTTCTGAAGACAGAATTGGATTTTCAGTAACAATTCAAGGAAGCCAGCGCTGTGACCCTGTGTAAGGATCCATCACAGTAAAGTGTATTCCCCTGATGTTGAGCCTGAATGCTGGCTTTTAGCATTCTGAAGCAATATCACCCTGGCACCTGTGGTATAAAGGCAGCTTTGTATACAACAGAATTCAAGATGGTTTCCACTTTGATTAGTGGGCATAAAGGAACCAACTCTGCTTCTCTTTCCACAGATGCTGCCAGACCTGCTGAGTGGTTCCAGCATTTCTTGTTTTTATTTCAGATTTCCAGCATCCGCAGTATTTTGCTTTTATAAAGGAACCAACCTTCTGCAGTGTTTCAAGCCATTTCTATGAAATCTCATCAAAACATTTCAAGTGCCTTTCATGAGAATGAGATAGCTTCAGATTGAAATCATTTAACAAGCAACAACTCCATCTATTAAATATCCAGTTCCTTGGAACTATGTCTGTCTCTCACCCTCCATCTCTCTCTCTCCCTCCCACCCTCTCTCTCTCTCTCTCTCTCTCTCTCTCTCTCTCCCTCCACCCCCTCTCTCCCTCTCTCTCTCACCCCGTCCCTCTCTCTCTCTCTCTCTCTCTCTCACCCCGTCTCTCTCTCTCTCACCCCGTCTCTCTCTCTCTCACCCCGTCTCTCTCTCTCTCTCACCCCGTCTCTCTCTCTCTCTCACCCCGTCTCTCTCTCTCTCTCACCCCGTCTCTCTCTCTCTCACCCCGTCTCTCTCTCTCTCTCACCCCGTCTCTCTCTCTCTCTCACCCCGTCTCTCTCTCTCTCTCACCCCGTCTCTCTCTCTCTCTCACCCCGTCTCTCTCTCTCTCACCCCGTCTCTCTCTCTCTCACCCCGTCTCTCTCTCTCTCACCCCGTCTCTCTCTCTCTCACCCCGCCTCTCTCTCTATCTCTCTCCGCCTCTCTCTCTATCTCTCTCCCTGCCTCTCTCTCTATCTCTCTCCCTGCCTCTCTCTCTATCTCTCTCCCTGCCTCTCTCTCTATCTCTCTCCCTGCCTCTCTCTCTATCTCTCTCCCTGCCTCTCTCTCTATCTCTCTCCCTGCCTCTCTCTCTATCTCTCTCCCTGCCTCTCTCTCTATCTCTCTCCCTGCCTCTCTCTCTATCTCTCTCCCTGCCTCTCTCTCTCTCTCTCCCCCTGCCTCTCTCTCTCTCTCTCTCTCCCTGCCTCTTTGTCTCTGTCTCTCTCTCTCTTTCTCCCTGCCTCTTTGTCTCTGTCTCTCTCTCTCTTTCTCCCTACCTCTCTCTTTGTCTCTGTCTCTCTCTCTCCCCGCCTCTCTCTCTATCTCTGTCTCTCTCTCTCCCCGCCTCTCTCTCTATCTCTGTCTCTCTCTCTCCCCGCCTCTCTCTCTATCTCTGTCTCTCTCTCTCCCCGCCTCTCTCTCTATCTCTGTCTCTCTCTCTCCCCGCCTCTCTCTCTATCTCTGTCTCTCTCTCTCCCCGCCTCTCTCTCTATCTCTGTCTCTCTCTCTCCCCACCTCTCTCTCTATCTCTGTCTCTCTCTCTCCCCACCTCTCTCTCTATCTCTGTCTCTCTCTCTCCCCACCTCTCTCTCTATCTCTGTCTCTCCCTGCCTCTCTATCTATCTCTCTCTCTCTCCCCGCCTCTCCCTCTTCTGGACAGGGATGTTGGTGGATTCTGAGTTTTGGCAACAGGAAAGGAAACTGGATCCGAGAGGGAACAGGGATTCCAACATCAAGTCGAGGAAAATCAGAAAGCAATCTCCAGGCCTCAGACTACCTGGGAGATCTACCACCTAGTTTAAACATTCTCATTGCAGTAGGGATCCTGGTGTAGTTAGATTAATCAGTGAAGGAAACTTGACACCATGAACTCAAATGATCTTTTGTTCCTCTATTTCCAGCTTGTTTGTGAAGAAGTAAATGTGGATCGTTTTTTCCCAGTTTTATACCCTAAGGTAGGATTCTGTCATGCTTAGTGTTTTCAATTCCTTTCATTCCTTTGATCCACCTTTCATCATCTCATTTCTGCAACTGTTATCTGTACTCACTGTTAATGTTAATTACAAAATTCAGGGAATGCTGTTGATGGAAATGAATGCATTAGGCTTTCAGCAAGCTTTGCTTTGAAGAGACTTTGTTACACTTTCTTATGTCTCTTTCAGGCCTCTCGGCTGATTGTAACATTTGATGAACATGTCATCAGCAATCATTTCAAGTTTGGTGTTATTTATCAGAAGCTTGGCCAGGTGAGTGCCTTGTACAGTCAGTCAGCCGGATTCCCCCATTGGATTAATGATGTACAGTGTGATTATTAGTGATCTATTCATTGCTGTTTGTGGGAGCTTGCTGTGGACAAATTGCCTTCCTCATTTCCCTACATTATTACAGTGACTACACTTCAAAAAGTGCTTCATTGGCTGTGAGGTGCTTTGGGTCACTCTGAGGTCATGAAAGACACTATATAAAAGCAAGGTCTTCATTCTTTCTGGGCAACTGCCATTCTTGCTCAGAGTATTGTGTAAATTTTGGTCTCCTTATCTAAGTAAGGATATACTTGCCATAGAGGGAGTGCAACGGATGTTCACCAGACTAATCGCTGGGATGGTGGGATTGTCTTATGAGGAGAGATTGAGGAAACTGGGCCTGTATTCTCTAGAGTTTCGAAGATTGAGAGGTGATCTCATTGAAACTTACAAAGTTCTTATGGGGCGTGACAGGGTAGATGTGGATAGGATGTTTCCTCTGGCTGGTGAGTCTAGAACAAGGGGCTACAGTCTTAGAATAAGGGGTCGGCCAACTAGAACTGAGATGAGGAGAAATTTCTTCACTCAGATGGTGGTGAATCTTTGGAATTCTCTATCCCAGAGGACTTTGGAAGCTCAATCATTGAGCATGTTCAAGACAGAAATCGATGGATATCTGAATACTAATGACATCAAGGGATTTGGAGAGAGCGCGAGAAAGTGGCATTAAGGTAGATGATCAGCCATTATCTAATTGAATGGCGGAGCAGGCTTGATGGGCTGAATAGCCTGTCCCTGCTCCTATGTTTCTGTGTCCTAGATGGTTACCACTACACTTGACTATTTCAACGCACTCCTGGCTGGTCTCCTACATTCTACCCTCTGTAAACTTGAGGTCATCCAAAACTCTGCTGCCCATGTCCTAACTCGCACCAAGTCCTGATCACCCATTACTCCTGTGTTCACTGACCTACATTGGTTTCTGGTCAAGCTACATTTTGATTTTAAAATTCTCATCTTTGTTTTCAAATTCCTCCAAGAATTCACACCTCCCTATTTTGGTCAACTGACATAATATCTTATGATGTTGCTCAGTATCATATGGTGCTCCTTTGATCTGCCTTGGAATGTTTTATTACGTTAAAGGCACTATATAAATAGAAGTTGTTGTTGCGAGGAGGGTGCACATCCATCCTTTTGTTTATAGTGTTAGCACTTCCAAACTGTATCGCCTGTCATTCAACAAAGCTGTCTCATTAGTGCTAAGGATACTGATACAGCATACTCCATAGCAATCTCTCACTAAAGACCATCAGCTGACAATAAATGAAACTCATTTAAATTCTTCCCCCCCCCCCCTGTTTTCTTCCCTGTTCTAAGTACTGACCCATACCTTGCTATTTTCCCTGAAGTAACTTGTCCAAATGCACATTATTCACGTGTAAGCATTTGTAATAATTATTAGTGGTTTTTGATCTGTGAGAGCTCTCATTTGGTGGCTGTAATGGCAACTCCATCTGATATCCACATGCATGCACCTTCTCCAGAATGAGATTATCTGCCGATTCTTCCACTGTGAAATGGAATGATGCTGATCTGGAGATATGAGCGCCACACTTTTCAATGCACTTAATAATTGCATCACTGAAGAAACTAGAATTTTGCTTTCTTTTAATTAAAGTCCCCAGCTTTACCCTCGAGCTTCCCACCACCTCCTACACATTAGCATAGCTAGCATAAGACAGAAAAAAATGGCAGTCTAGTTGAGTAGATTATCTTGGGCCATTGAACACGTCCAGCACCATTTTAAAAGGAGAGCTCAATTCACAACAGAAATTGACCAAAAATGGACTAAATGTGAAACTCAATTCATCCAATTGTAATCACTTCAGAATGGACTTCCAATCAGACCTCAGTTACAATTGAGTTGAATGTGATGAGTGATTGTTTATACTGTATCGACCTCATCTTTTATCTAAACATGTGTATGTGCACTTGGTAGAAGGTGTTTGTTGGAAATGAAGGCACTCATTATATTTTAAAGAGTAGGAGAACAAAGTGGTGCAAGGAGTGTTGCACATTTCCTTTTTCAAATTTATTTTTGTATGGCTGCAACCTATTATAAATAGCACTTCAGCATTTCAAAGAAGCCTTTGAAATCTGAGTGGCATGAAGATTTTCAAATGTAAACAGCAAAATAATTGATTTTTTCCCACTTAACTGCACTTTTGTGGCAGCCTCTCTCCGCAGTCCTTCCATAGTCTTTTTGGGTGACAATGGGTCTCCCACCAATTCAATAGGGTGTAAAAAGCATTTCATTTGTATTAACAGAGATGCACCCAACAATAAAAGTGTCTGATTGAGAGTTTAATTAAAAATAATTTGAATCTGGAAAACTGCATGGAGTGGAGTACTAAAATCATTTCTTCAACATTATTAATAAATATGAATTTCTGTACAATGCCAATCAGTCTCACATACTTTGTGCGGAATATTGAAAGCTAGTAACAAATCTATTTTAAAATTTGAAGACAGAATAGCTTATTCAGTTTTTTATTAAATAAAGTATTCAACATATCCTTAATAAGAAACATTTAATAACTTTAATTCACTTTATTATTAGCTGACATACTTGATTACATTTTGTAGGAAGTAAATGTAGGAAAGGACTTTCACAGTGCATTTCAGATGCCCCAAATGAAGTATTCACAACCAATGAAGTATTTTTGAAGTGTTATCACTGTTGTAATCTCAATTTGTTAAAAGCAATCTCTGATTCCACGATGTAGACTGTGGCTTAGAAATCACTTATTACTCAGCTCTGCCCTTATATTTTGTTAATGTGACATGATTTATATAGTGTAATCTCCTCCAACCCCACAACCCTCGGAATCTCGGTGCTCCTCTGATTCTGGCCTGTTGCGCATCTCTGACATTAACAGCTGCACTGTTGTCGGCCACGTCTTCAGCTGCCTCGGCTGTAAGCTCTGGAATTCCTTCCTAAACCCCTTTGCCTCTATATTTCTCCTCCTTTCAAACGCTCCTTAAGACCTACCTCTTTGACCGATCTTTTGGTCACCCTGTCCAAATGTCGCCTTATGTTTGATAACACGCTTATGAAGTGCCTTGGCATGTTTTACTATGTTAAAAGTGCTATATAAATACAAGTTGTTCTTGCTATAACTATTATAACCAAAGAGTGAAATGGCCAATCTGAGTGCACTGAAATTAGACAAGTCATGTGAAAGTGTCTCATAGCAGCTAAAATACAACTCGCTAAAGTTACAAAAGTAAGACTTTCAAACATTTTAAATATTACATTTAAAATGTATCCGTGTTAAAAAGATCAGCAGGTCAGTTGGAGCACTTCTATGTTTTTCATCTTGGTGAGAAGACAAAGATCTGCTTTTTATTAAATTCCACATTTTATCCAGCATCCTAAATAGAGGTCCTCCCCTCTGTTTATGTGATGTAAAATCAGCTGTATAAATCTGGGCTACTAGCCTCTCATTCTAAATCAGGTCCATCTAGGGCAGGTCCGAACTCAAGTCTCACATGTAAGATTCTTGAGCTATTTACTCAAGAAAGAATGGCTCCGGTGGTTTCTTGTTGCCCTCCTCATGGATTTCATCTTTGGAGGACCTTTCCCTAGATGGATGCTCACAGCTCTGCTCCCTCCTGGAGTGGGCCACCCTGTTTAGTGTTCCTATAGTGCAGGAATGCTCCCACTGTTGAGGAGATAAAAACCACCGAAATTCTTCTAACCCGAAAGCTGTAGGTTTAACAAATTACAAATGGGTGACCTGAAAATATCCAAAGATAATTCTGTTTTTTTTTATAATTGTGGGTACCACTGGTTCATGTTTATGTATTTGATTTGAATATTTGGCCAGGCTTAATGAACATTAAATTCTTGTAAACAACCATGTGGCGGCAGCAATAGCCAATATTGCTCTCTTTTGTACAACAGACCTCAGAGGAAGAATTGTTTACCAACAATGAGGAAAGCCCCGCCTTTGTTGAATTTCTGGAACTGTTGGGAGAGAAAGTTGAGCTGCAGGACTTCAAAGGGTGAGTGCTATTTGCTGCTGTACTGACCCAATTTGTAACTTTTTTATATCTCCATTGACACTTGATTTGAATAGTGCAATATTGCAATATGCTCCCTGAAGAGGGGTCTTTTAGCTCAATAGAGGATGTGTTGATAATTGTTCTACTACATTGACTGGATATCCATACAGACAATTATGAGGGTTGAAATTGTTGCCATCTCTGACTTTAGTGAAAAACTGGAATGACGTGGTATAATCTGTGAAAAGTGTGCCAGCAAACTAACCATTCTGTTTAGTGCTTCTTTGAGAATTCATACCTACCCCGTCAAAATTCAATTAATAAACCTGAGCAAAAAGCTAGGAAAAGAGCTGTTTTGTGCTAGTTAAAGCCTTCTTAATGCAGCCATAGAATCAACATTAACAACTACATCAAGAGCCAATGGCTCAGGGAGTAAACCCAACAAAATCTGGAGCGGAGTCCCATTAGACAGTTAGTGTTTGCCTCGAGTTAGCACCTTCTGGCAACTCCTGCAACCGAATAGGCCCCAGACATATAGGCTTTTGTCTTTCCTCTGGATACAAACCAACGAGGTCGAGAAGGGTGCAGATGCTACCAGCAAACAAAGAAAGGTGACCTTTCAGTTTGGAAGCTGGAATGTGAGGACTAGTTGTCCTGGAAGGAACAACGACTCACACTCCACAGCAAGTGTATGTAAGACAGCCCCCGATTGGCCGTGAGCCACACAAGCTCGGTATTGACATTGCTGCTCTACAAGAAATCAGATTAGCCATGACAGGCTCTATTCGAGACGCTAATTACACCTTCTACTGCAATGGAAAGAGTGCTGAAGATCGCCGTGAGCATGGTGTAGGCTTCAGAGAGAGCAACTGGCTGACACAGTTAATTGAGCCACCAGTAGCAACCTTGGAGTGTCTCATCTCCCTAGGGCTGTTATCTGATGGAGGCACAGTCAACATCGTATGTGTCTACGCACCAACTCTGAACGCCAGCATCTCAGATAAAGAGCATTTCTATGACTCCCTAGGTGGCGTTCCAAATGGAACTTCCCAAATGGTGAGGGGCTATTCATCCTATTTGACTTCCACGCACATGTTGGGGCAGACAGTGATTCATGGCCAACGTACCTCGGTCGTCATGGAGTGGGCAAGATCAATGATAACAGATGACACCTTCTTGAGCTTTGTGCCCTGAATGAACTCCATCACCAACACCTTCTTCCAGGGCATACATCGCCACCGGGTATCATGGCATCACCCAAGGTCTGGTAATTGGCACCAACTAGACCTGGTCATCATGAGGAGGCGCGATCTGCCCAGTGTTCTTCACACCTGCACCTGCCATAGAGCAGATTGTGACACTGACCACATTCTCATCAGCAGCAAAGTGAAAGTGCACCCCCGAAAGTCCCACCGCTCCAAACGTGATGGTCTGCCACATGTCGACATCCCTTGCGCAAGCAATGATGCCAAATACCAGCACTTCGCACTGCTGCTAGAACACTTAATATCCACCAAAGCCTTAACGGGAAGCACTTCCACAATTTCTGGTCGTGGATGAGTTAGATGAAGAGCCCTCATCACTGGAGCTCGAGAAGGCCATAGACCGCCTAGTGAACAGAAGGGCACCAGGCAAGGATGGAATTAGCCAAACTGCTCAAGCACAGAAAGTCCCATCTATTTCCACTCTTTTATAATCTTCTCCTTCTCTGCTAGAAACTTGGCTCTGTTCCACAGGAGATGTGTGACACCAAAATCACCACACCATAAAAGCAAAGATGACAGAGGAGACTGCAACGACGACAGGGGTATCTCACTCCTTAGTGTCACAGGGAAGGCCTTTGCTAGGGTCATACTTAAAAGATATCATTTGCTAGCAGACCGAGTGTATCGGGAAGCACAGTGTGGTTTCCATGCCAGCGAATCTACTGTGGATACGATCTTCTGCATACGCCAGCTACAAGGGAGGTGTAGAGAACAGAGTTTATCCCTTTACCTTACTTTTGTAGATTGCACTGAGGTATTCGACACTGTCAGCAGAGCAGGGCTCTACAAGACTTTGGGAAAAATTGGCTGTCCACCAAAACTCCGTCTCATCCGCTCCTTCCATGACAACAATGCACTGCACTGTACAGTTTGATGGCTCTACGTCCGACAGTTTCGGAGTGAAGAATGGAGTGAAACAGGGTTGTGTCCTAGCCCCCACTCTGTTTGGCATCTTCTTTTCCATGCTCTTAACCTTTGCCTTCCCTGCAGATAGGGAAGGAGTCTACTTGCACACTAGGTCAGATGGCAAACTCTACAATCTATCAAGGCTGAAAGTGAAGACAAAAACACATTGCGTCCTGATCGGAGAACTCCTCTATGCTGATGATGCTGCTCTAGTCGCTCACATGGAAACTCAGCTACAAAGACTCATGGACTGTCTCGCCAGTGCCTGTAACATGTTCTCCTTGACTATAATCATCAAGAAAATCATGGTCATGGGACATGGTATTGCATCTCCACCCCGATCACGCTAAATAACACCCCACTGGAAGTCGTTAGAAAATTCTGCTACGTCAGGTCCACGGTGACAATCTGTCCCTTGATGCAGAGCTCGATACGTGCATAGGGAAAGCAGCTACCACCTTTGGTCCACTTGCGAAACGCGCATGGATTAACACCAAGCTGACCCTTAGGACCAAGCTGATAGTTTATAAGGGCTCTGTTCTCAGCATCTTGCTGTATGTCTGTGAAACATGGGAGACTTAGATCTACCAGGAAAAGAAACTCAATAATTTCCATCTTCCCTGTGTCTGCGGCACATTATGGGTGTATCCTGGCAGGACAAAATCACAATGTGGCAGTGCACTCAGAGGTAGAGCTCCCAAGTGTGTTGGCACTAATCAAACAGAGGCAGCTTCAGTGGATCGGACATGTCCGCAGGATGGAAGATGGTCACATAACAAAGGACCTCCTGTATGGGTGAGGTAGCCGGAGCCAGACGATCAGTGGGGCACCCAAAGCTCCGCTTCAAGGATGCTTGCAAGTGTGACATTAAGGCCCTAAATGTCGACTGTCGCAGCTGGGAGTCTCTTGGCTGGCGAAAGAGGGAAATAGTGACGCGTCCTGTGAACTGGTGTGCACTACCACAACAACCAGTGGCTACAGCAGCTTGGCAACAGGCGCCAATACCGAAAACAACAACTCACAGCGTCACTTGGCAGCTTCACGTGTGGCACTTGTGGCAGAACCTACCTCTCAAGGATTGGCCTTCACAGCCATCAACAAAGGTGCACCAAGAGAAGACACCCCACCGAAATGGATTGTTGCTGTGTGTCCATCATCTTTTGTAGATGGAAGGATGTCAACAACAGAGCCTTGTTAAAGACTATTCAGAATGACCCTGTGCACAATTACACAGCGTTGGAGACTCTTGAAATAGTGAATGATTTAGGTTGATTTGACAGCCAAGAGTACAGAAGGCTCATGACACGCACCAAGAATGACACTGGGCCATGGGTCTACCCTATGGAGCTAGCTACCTGAGCATGAATGGAGGACAATCAGAGGGGAGGAAAATTAGATCAGAGTAGGGCCGCTCATTAAGCCTCTCGAAGCAGTTCTCCAGTTTAATTAGATCATGGCTGATCTGTATCATCATTCCATTTATCCACCTTGGTCTGTAAACCTTAATACCCCTGCCAAACAAAAATCTAACAATATCAATTTTGAAATTTCCAACTGACCCCCGGAGCTTCAACAGTTTTGGGAAAAGTTTTCTAGATTTCCACTACCCTTGTGTGAAGAAGTGCTTCCTAACATCACCCAGCTCTAATTTAAGGTTCTGCCCCCTTGTTCTGGACTCTCCACCAGAGGAAATTGAGAGAAACTATTTACCCTGTCAAATCCTTTAATCACTTTATATCACCCCTTAGTCTTCTATACTTGAGGGAAAACAAATTTAAGTTAGCCAACACAACCTGTCCTCATAACTTAGCATTTTAGTTATAGTCAGACCTAATCTTGGTGCTTTTCCTCACTGAGTGACGAGACCCCTTAGTTCTTGAGATAGTGTTTGCCATCTGGGTGACACACTCCTGCACATCTCCTCCTCTGTAGATTTGGGTTCCCCACACACACCAGAAATGTTGCTGGTTCCACTACTCTGTCAACAGAGATCCAATGGGGCAGAATTCCCAGCTAAGCTGACCCATCTCAAATTATTAGGATGGAGTCATTTCCATAGACTGGGATGGGTGTAGGGATGATGGGGAAGGGGTGGCGGAGTGAGGAAGATTGGGGATTAGCACAGATGGGTGGGTGGGGGTTAGCCAGGGATAAGGGGATAGCAGGGAGGTGGTAGCGGGTGCAGGGGTGGGTGATGCATTAAGCACCTGCATGACATTCTTTTACCTTCTGTTTTAGCAGAGATGCTAACCCCATTCAACAGGTTAATGACTGCATTACAAAATGACACAGGTGAATGGTACATCAATGATGCACCTTGTTGTACTACTCAAATCCTTTGTTCTCCAGCTTTCGAGGGGGCCTTGATGTTGCACATGGCCAAACAGGGACAGAGTCTATTTACTGCAAATTCAGAAGCAAAGAAATAATGTTCCACGTTTCCACAAAGCTCCCATACACTGAAGGCGATGCACAGCAAGTAAGTCTGTATCTCCATGGCTTAGGCAAGTTGCACTGCGGGAAATGGTACTTGGTCATTCTTAAAGTTTACCTATCAGGACCTGTTCTGTGGAAAGTACTGAGCAGACATTTTGGGCTGAATTTTCACACTGGGGGAAGGAAATGGGAGTTGGGAGTGTCTCCAGGTCCTGAACCTGCCCGGCAAGCAACAGTCACTCATTGGAATTTTGTCTGGGGCGCCCCCTTGAACGGCATGGAGACAGGTTTCCTCTCCAGTTAAGGGCAGCAGGTGGGCTCGAGGCTGGAGGGTCAATCAGAGGTCTTCCAGCTTCAGAGGAGCATCTGGCTGCAGCACAAGGTAAGTAACTGAGAGAGTGCCTCAACAGGAAGGTGCCCTCTCAGCCACCTTTCTAAAAATGTAGTTAAAAGTAGAGAAAGCAGCCAGGACACCATTGTGGAGGGATGGGGAATCCCTCTACAGGGCATCCTTTGGCTGTATCTCTACCGAGGCAGACAGGGAGGGTCTGTAGGCCTGCCTGGAGCACTGGCTCCCCCGTCTGCTGCTGGGTGCCCGCTTCCATAATGTTGGGAAACTGGAGGCTGACTGGAAAATCCCACTCAGCCTCCTTAACTCATTTTTAACAAGACTCTTAATGAGCATAATTGGCTGCCCGCCTAGACCCTGCCTCGGCCAAAATGGCCAACGCAGGAAAAGGGTTGGGAAATTGTCACACCAGCTGGTTCCAGTATTTTCGGGCCCCATTCACCTCCGTTCCTGACGTCGGGGCCTGAAAATCTTACCCTTTGTTTCAATCCAGTGAAATACGTTGTGTTCCCTCCCTCCCCATCTCTAAAAGCCCTGATGACTCAATGGGTAAATGCATTGTTTGATGTTGTACTGAGCTACGTGAGCAGGTATTGGGTACGTGAGCAAATCTGTACCGCGTTAGCTGACCTCATTGACCCTGGACTGAGAGTTGAGGGGTGAGGATAAAGTCTGCACCAAATGATGCTCAACTGGGCTTTACCTTGTCGCTGTCCAACAGACTTCTGAAAAGTGTCTACCTGGGTTATTGCTGCCTGTGGGACTGTAACCAATCATAAAGCTCTGTTTGAGGAGCAGATTACAAAGGGAAAAACAGAAGAATGGTGTGTTTAATATTTAAATCAAAGCAAAACCAGTTACAATTTCATTTATTCTAAGAGACTGGTCTAAGTGCTGGAGAAGGGCAGGAGGAGTTCTGATTAACTAGGTTATAAAGTTTAGTGGTTTTGAACTCAAGGATTAGTCTAATTCTCTTTGCTTTAAAACTCTACCTGGTTTAGTGAGTAAATTTGTTAGAATGATTTTACCTCACCAATTAGTCTAATCTTTTCAGTAGTGTCTGTGTGAGAGTGTAGCACAATTCAGTGTGGAATAATTGTTAGTTTCTGGCTCCATGCTCGGGCCGAGTGTGAATGTGCCGAGATCAACTCGGGACAGTGAGAGGCCGAGGTGACTTCACAAGCTCTGCCACGCACCGCAAGAACCAGCCGGGAGGTTTGTGCGTAATTGGTTCTGATCAGTAACTTGCTGATTCTCCCTCACTCTTTCCATGTGCTGAACAACTTTGGTATTCGTCAATGAATGGTATAGCCATTATCAGAACCAATAGATTGCCACTGAATGGCACAGTAGGCTGGATGCTAGCTCACTCTACTTCCACTTTTCCTTTTATCTTTCCTCTATCTTCCAATAGCGATTCTGACATTGCTGGAGTAAAACTTGACACAGACAGAGTAAATGGCCAGTAATATACTCGTACTTACTTCTGAAAGTCTAGACTGCTTACAGCAGAGAAGACTAAGAGATTTGATAGACATGTTTAAAATCATGAGGGGTTTGGATAGAGTAAATAAAGAAAAACTGTTTCCAATGGCTGAAGCGTCGATGATGAGCGGGTACAGATTTAAGATGATTGGCAAAAGAACTAGAGACACATGAGGAATCTTTTTAATGCCACGAATGGTTAGAATTTGGAATGCACTGCGTGATAGGGTGGTGGAAACAGATCCGATAGTCCCTGATAGTCGCCTTCAAAGGGAAGTTGGATAAATACTTGAAGGAAAAAATATTAAGGATATGGGGAAAGAGCGGGGAGTGGGGGAAAAAAAAGAGTCCAGGGGCTGAATAGCCTCCTTCTGTGCAGTGTGGTGCTATGATTTACTTGGAGTGGTACTGTAATGTGCAGGACTCCCAGTACACTGCTTCTGTTGGGTAGATTTGGGTGCAGCACTGACAGCAGTGAAGAAATCACTGAGTATTTATAAATTTTGGTTTCCTGGCTGTGGACCATCTCACACAGCAGGCTGAATGGGCTGAGAGCCCACCAGAACAGGAGCTCCCATTCTAATGTCTGTTCTACGCGAGCTCCTACTGTTTCTGTGATGAGTGATGTTCTTGACTTGAAAGAACAATATTCCACACTAGTGATATAATGTGCTGGGTTATGGGCATTAAATACACGTGTGCATTAATGCACAATGTGCGCATTCACTCAAAATACAAGATATCTTACTGGGCTGATTCCATGCACTCCGATGTATTGCTCAATCCAGTAAGTAAACAATACACTTCATGATGTGTTTGATTTATATTTATCAATGTATGTACACATGGCTTGTTTCTTTATTTAGCTTCAAAGAAAACGACACATAGGAAATGACATTGTGGCCATAGTCTTCCAGGATGAGAACACCCCTTTTGTGCCAGATATGATTGCGTCAAACTTCTTACATGCTTACATTGTTGTCCAGGTGGAAAACCCCTGCAGTGAGAACACAGTGTACAAGGTAAGTGCAATTTGTAGCCGTAATCTGTTTACTGGTGATGGACAATTGCTTAATAAAAGGAAACATTATTTGTCCATTCAATGTGACCGACTTTTTTTTGTTGAGGCCCACAGTCCCAATATTTCATTTCTAAAGGGTTACTCTCAAGAATGCTACACAATACGTTGACATGATTCATCCTGAGTTCAGTAATGCCAGAGTGAAAAATTATTAAATGCCTCTTTTATTGTGTTGTGGTTGCTGGTCAGAGCCAGAAAGAAGAGGGTACAGCACTAAATCCCAACTCCAGCATCCTCTGAGAGCCCAGTGAGCTACAAACAGAGAATCAAAGACAAAAGGAACAGCAAGTTTGTCCAGGACCACAGGCCGATGCAAGGTTGGCTGTAAGTGGCCACCTGGCCTTTTTATGAGGACCACTGATGCCTAATCCGAATTGAAGATAAAAGCCCAATAATCGGCTTCAGCAGACTTGCTATCTGGACGGAGAACTTTTCCAGGAATCGTCCTCCTAATCACTTTCCAGTTAGTCCTGTTGGAAAAGTGTGTATGTGCACACCCTTTTGAGACAGTGTCCAGCTTGGCTGGGATGCTCCATGGATAAATAATCTATGGTTACTCATTGTCCAGCTTTATATGTTAAGAAAAACCACATGGCAAGAAAGCGGGTGACAAGAGCCCCTAGAATCGTCTGCTATTGTTTAAATTAATGCTTCCAGAGAGGAGAAACTTGGAAAGAGAGTAAGAAAAAGAAAATGTAATAAATTGACTAAAGCAATTCTCTGCCTCTACTCCAATCGGACTCCCTGGTGGAGGCAGACGAATATGCCAAAATGATTCTGAGGTCAGAAGAACAGCTAGGATCGTGTCTGTGCTTTGATGGGAGTTGCAACATGGTGGAGATGGGCCCTATTCCACAGAAGTAGAAAATCTGGGATTGCAGTTCTTCAACAACTATGTTTTGCCCCTTTGTTGCTACAGCCTAACACAACACATGCAGGCAGGGTCAGCAAGAAAATGATACCAAATTAATATCATTGGATTGGAATTCTTGCCTATTGTAAAGAAATGAAAGATATCTGGCAGTAATTGAATCTCTGTGAATCTCCTAACACTTGGTCTTCAATCACACATTGTATCATCAGAGGTCACTTGCTTTAGTGGCTGCCTTAGTTTTGACTGCCTGTTAGTTTCCTGATTATATCTCCCTAAACTCTCCCACCAATTCCTCCATTTCCCAGGTCTCTGTCACAGCGAGAGATGATGTTCCGTTCTTTGGTCCGGCACTTCCCGATCCGGCCGTGTTTAAAAAGGTAACTTGTTTATACACATCTCGATTGCTTTGACCTTGAAATTACTCTGGGCACCAATGCTTATGAAAACCTAATGGTTTGTTTGGAATTATCCTGCTGCTTAATGTCATGATTTTTAATCTTCAAGCTTTTTCCAGCTTTCCATCTTGGAGATTTTAAAAATAAGAGCATGAATTTTGTAAAACCTGCAACAAGTAGGTGTGAGGGATACACTGTGTTGGAGCTTTGTCATGGAGGAACCCTGATTCCACCAGCAGGCTGTATATGAATTAGTGGATGCAGACACTTATCTCGAATGATGGTCTCTCACATCATCATAAACAGCTGCCTTCTGCCACCAATATTTTTCTAGCCACAGATGGACAGATTTCAGGACCATATTTAAAAGATTGCCGATTCCTGGTGCTGTTGTAGAAAACCAGCTACCAGAGACACAGCAGACTGGAGGGCAGTGTTGGTAATCCAACAGATTAATTGATTTTTGTTATTCTGTGTTGACATTTGTGAAGCTTGAATTGTTCATCATGTGCTGAGACTGCTGATACTTTCATATTCATCCTGTTTATGTTTTAACAACAACTTGCATTTATATAGCACCTTTAATGTAATAAAATGTCCCAAGGTGCTCCACAGGAGCATTATCAAATGGAATTTGGTACCAAGCCACGTAAGGAGATATTACGAGAAGTGACCAAAAGCTTGGTCAAAGAGTTAGGTCTTAAGTGACTAGAAGGAGGAGAGAGAGGTAGAGAGATTTAGGGAAGGAATTCCAGAGCTTAGGTCCTAGGCAGTTGAAGACAGGGCCACCAATGGAGCGATGGAAATTGGGATTTAGAGCATCGCCTCTGGCCACAGACTGGTCCTGAACTGGGGGAAGACCTGTTGGAGCAGCAATGCACAAATCACACTATTGGCCTCAACTGGGTGACTCCTTCCTTGACGCAAGGTCAGATTGAAAACTGAACATAATGCTTTTGAAACTGCTTCCATGTATTATGTTACACTGCGCATTAGTGCTTAACTCCCAAACATCCCATAACTTCTGTGCATTGCGTAACGTTGGGTATATCCCAAGTGCAATAAGAATGAATTATTATGTTGCTGTCCTCTGCAACCTGTTTTCCCCCTTGGTTCCCCTTTCTTAGGCTTTCTGTGATCCTTAGTGTTCATCCCATGAATACTCCACTGCCAACCATGCATCACGGATGAGTGTCTGAGGGGATGAGAGGGAGAGGTACAGAGGAAGACACTGCAATATGGCTAGTTGGGGCAAGCTGTTTTAGTCCAATCATACTAGATTATATTTTCTCAGTCTTCAGTCTACAGTACTAAAGAGAATAATCAGAGGTCATTTTTTTTTTAGCTCATTTGCAGACAATATTTTATCTTAAGCTTTTTTTAATATAGTAAATGGTTCTCTTTCTCCTCCAGTGTATTACTGTATTCAGCTGTGCTACCTTTTTTGTTTTAATATTTTACCAGGGTCCCGATTTTCAGGAGTTCTTGCTAACAAAACTCATTAATGCAGAATATGCTTGCTATAAGGCAGAAAAGTTTGCTAAATTAGAGGTAAGATCCGAATTTTTCATAGTCCTTTGTGTAAATAATACATAATGTGTGTGTGCGTGGTCCAACAATGAGCTCAGAGCATGAGTTAAGATGCAAAAGGACAATTGAATATATCTATTATGTACTGATAACTTTAAATATTCACAAGTGTGACATGCATTTCAATTTAAAACATATGAGCTCATCTACCTCCTCCTAAAGATAGACTGTGTGTTTGTAATTTATAAAAGAAGGGACTTGAAAAGAAACACTGCAGGTCTTGGGAAAGAGCAGAGGTGTGGGATTAATTGGATATCTCTTTCAAAGAGCCAACACAGGCACGATGGGCTGAATGGCCTCCTATACTGTGTTACAACTGAGGTGGGAGTAATGCACTGCTAATTCAGTCCCACTACTCCACAGGCCACAACATATTTGTAAAATATCCCACCTACTGGAAAAATAGCCAAATTAATCACTTTATTTATCCCCAGAATAAAACATGCCAAACCAGTTTCTTTAAACAACAACAAAATTAACTATTTATTAATCAACCAAGTTTAAAATGATAATGAGATGAATCTATGTATGAAAAGACTTTATAACTCCTTAATCTTTCTAACCCTTATGCACACGCATACATTCAACTACCAATGGTTAACCGGGGAAAATGGAAATATGGTCTTTACAACAGATTCTCAGGAATAATAAAATAACTGCGTTGTAACTTCTGGTGGTATTTTCCAATTCAGTGAGGTGACCCAGAATCGAATAGTCAGATGCCACTCGATGTCTCTCCGGGTGAAATTAATGAACAGTCTATGGTGGGTAGGCGTTCAAGGTAGTTCGTCTGCAGCAGGCATCACAGGTTGTAGCAACAGATCTATTTAAACTTTAAAGTCGCAGTCTAACAGTAGAAACTTTCTTGAGAGTTCAGGAACTTCCAAAAATGCAAAAGTCAACAGGACTTACTCTCAAAGTAAAGATTTTTCAGAGACTGGAGACTGCCTTCAACAATGCAGGCTTCCTTTCAGCAAAGGAGCCTCTCTCTATCGAGCACAGCAATTACAGAACTCACTCTTCAGACAGAATTCTTCAATGGAGGCAACAGCAACTTTGCCACACCCAAAACACAGGCTTTCTTTCTCCAAAGCAGTGATACTCCATAGAGTGTAGCAATTCCTCTTTTCTCTGGGTCTTTTCCTCTCTTCAGGCAGAGCATAGCCTGAACTCAAATGTAAAATTCCTTAATTTTTTACAAGAAAGACAAGCATTCCTTCCAGGGAGAGTTCTTTTCCTTGTCTGCAAACCCAGATCTCCAGCAGCAACTCCTTCAAAGTTATTTTTACTTCATCAAGAAATTAAAATTTTATTTGATACAGGAATTATTTTTCAAGAGAAAGCATTTCTGAGCTGTATTCCTGGCCAGTTTCCAGCAGTAACTCGTTCAGCTGCTCACAGCCCCCTGGTTTCTTCTTTTACTGCCAACATGGAACTGAAAACTTCTCAATAGGAGTCATAAGACTATTGTAAAGGTTTCTGGTTGCTTGGATACAAATTGCCCTGCAGCCTGGATTCTTCAAACACTAAACCTCTGCAGTTATTGTCCAGAGTTTTTTCAGTCTTAAAGGCACACAGACCTCCTAGTTTAAAACAAAAAATGTGCTTATGACAACTGTAAGATTCTATGAAAAGACGACTAACAATAGAAGGGGCTGGCATTGCTGATGAGAGGTAAGGCATCAAAAGACTGAGGATGTCTCACCAACAGAATTAATACATTGCAGTGTGGATCTGAGACATACGGGAACAAAGTTTAATCTGAATTTAAGTTGCTGCAATTGACCTCGTTGGCAGTTAGGTTGGGAGAATAACTCTGAGAGTTTTAATTCACTGCGTGTGGTTTTTTTTTTATTCCTTCGTGGGATGTGAGCATCACTAGCAAGGTCTGTATTTGTTGCCCATCCCTAATTGCCCTTGAGAAGGTAGTGGTGAGCTGCCTTCTTGAACTGCTGCAGTCCTTGGGGTTCCAGGTTTTTGATCCTGCGACAGTGAAGGAACGGCGATATAGTTCCAAGTCAGGATGATGTGCGGCTCGGAGGGGAACTTGCAGATGATGGTGCTCCCATGCGTCTGCTGCCCTTGTCCTTGGTAGAGGTCGTGGGTTTGGAAGGTGCTGTCTAAGGAGACTTGGTAAGTTGCTGCAGTGCATCTTGTATAAGGTACACACTACTACCACTGTGCATCACTGTTGGTGGAGGGAATGAATGTTGATGGTGGTGGACGGGGTGCCAATCAAGTGGGCTGCTTTGTCCTCGAGCTTCTTGTGTGTTGTTGGAGCTGCACTCATCCAGGCAAGTGGAGAGTATTCCATCACACTCCTGTCTTGTGCCTTGTAGATGGTGGACAGGATTTGGGGAATCAAAAGATGAGTTTTTATTCACCACAGAATTCCCAGCCATTGTCCTGTTCTTGTGCCACAGCATTTATGTGGCTGGTCCAGTTCAGTTTCTGGTCAATGGTAAGCCCCCAGGATGTTGCTAGTGGGGATTATGCCATTGAATGTCAAGGGGAGATGGTTAGATTCTCTCTTGTTTGAGATGGTCATTGCCTGGCACTTGTGTGGCATGATTGTTACTTTCCATTTATCAGCCCAAGCCTGAATGTTGTCCAGGTCTTGCAGCATGTGGCTATGGGCTGCTTCAGTATCTGAAGAGTCATGAATGGTACTGAACACTGTGCAATCATCAGTGTGATATCAATCAGTGCTGGAAAGCTATTGAAGTATGAGGAACATCATAATGAAGCCTATGCTGTCCTCGACTAATGTCTGAAGCTGTTGTTACGACCGAGGTGGGAGGAGTGCCCTGTTAATTCAGTCCCACTTCTCCACAGGTCAGAACATATTAATAAATTTTCCCACTTACCGAAACTATCAATTAGATACTCTATACCCAGAATAAAGCACACCAACCAGGTTTATTTAATAAACAACAAAGTTTATTATAAACCAAGTCGTAACCAATAATGAAGTAAATATATATGCAAATTGAAATATTAAAGTTCCTTATTTTTGTATCCTAGTCCTCAAGCACACACTCACATACACAACTGGTTAACAGGGAAAAAAATAAATTTTTGTTTACAACTGTTACAAAGAAATAGAAGGAATATTTACAAAGAAATAGAAGGAATATAAAAGAATTTAGACACTAAAGAGGATATGGAAAGAAGTTCTTTGTTTTGGCGAGGTGTCCCAAAGTTGAATAGGTGGCTGCCACTAGGAATCTTGCCAAGCGATATTGATGAATGGTCTGTTTGGGTAAGCGTTCAAAGAAATTTAACTAAAGAAGGCTTCTCATAGGTCTTACAGCAGGTGTGCAGCAACAAAGGTTTCAGTTCTCACATTTGATGCAAAGTCCTTTTAAAGATGCAGGGTTTCTGCAAACATTCAGGATGCCTTCAAAATACAGGAGGCAAGAGTACAACTTCATACAGCTTTTGCTTTTCAAGAGCAGGAATTCTTCAAAGAGAGGTAACAGTTGTCTTTTTTTTTTCTGACCACCTGGCAGGTCAATGATCAAATTCCTCATTTAGTCTAAAACCAGCTGGCTTTTTAACAGTTCAAAATGAAATTCAACTTTGTCCAGGCAAGCCCCATGATGATCATAAATTCTGTCTTGTCACAACACAACCCCCCTGCTATGTTTACTTGAAATCAAATGTTTTCCAGTAATTGTTTACTGGTCAACCATTTGTTCACCTTTCTTTAAACAAAAATACCCAAAGTTCATTCTTTTCAGTTTTAAAATATATATTCCAAATGAGCCAGTGTCCACAATCCAACTATAGTTTCTCAAAACATTTTACACAGAAAAACGGAAGTGCTGACGTAACATTGTGCACTTGCCAAGAGTGGAAATCCAGGTTGATATTTCTCTGCCATTCGCAGGTGCAGTTAAGGATGATTGTAATATTCTCACCAACACCCCAAGTGGGATCAGGTTACTCAGTGCAGAAGCCAGATTTCTGTTCCCCAGTCAGCCCCTTAAAAATGTAATGTTGCCGTGATATAAATTATCAGTCAAATGGGAAATCTAGTTTGTCACATAGAACCAAGGTTACCAATTGACATAGAAACAAGAAATGCTGGAATCACTCAGCAGGTCTGGCAGCATCTGTGGAAAGAGAAGCAGAGTTAACGTTTCGGGTCAGTGACCCTTCTTCGGAACTGACAAATTTGTCAGTTCCGAAGAAGGGTCACTGACCCGAAACGTTAACTCTGCTTCTCTTTCCACAGATGCTGCCAGACCTGCTGAGTGATTCCAGCATTTCTTGTTTCTGTTTCAGATTTCCAGCATCCGCAGTATTTTGCTTTTATTACCAATTGACATATTGGGTGGCCAAAGAAACTTCTATAAATAACAATGGCCTGGATTTTGGGGTCAGTGGCAAAGCAAGGGCACTTGCTGTTGACCTCGAAGAAAGCTGCCCACAAAGATCTAGAGATCTCTGTGCAATGGGTTTCCCCTTTCCCCAAGGCTGTTTAAATTTGGCATCATATCAAGTGATGTCAGTAAACATGTAGGCAACCAATCAAATTGAAGCATTCACACACAGCAAACCAGGAAGTTAAAAACACTTAAAACCCTTCACTTTTGATTAAATTTTTTCAGATAACAACATGAATATGTAACTGAATTAAACTAGAAACTAAGATAAAGACTTTTAAAAAAGTTTTATGATTTTAAAAATGTGGAATTTTTAAACATTGTGGAGAAATGTGACTTCCACAAATATAAAGTTAGTGTTTCAGGGCTAGTGAGGGTGTTTTGCAGTAATTATGAAGCTAGTGCACTGTTAAAAATCCAGTTACACCTCATTCAACAAGGTGTAACTTTTTCAAAGGTTTTTAAAGTGAGATCAATAGCATAAGAGTGGTTGCCATGGAGATTATTCTGTAGGACCTCTACAGCTCACCCTCTGGAGGAGCGTAGAATCACTGCAGCAACTTCTGGATTTCTGCGTTATTCTGCACACTTCCAGACTCCTGAGGTTGCTGTCCGCTTCAGTGGAGTAGTGACTGTGAACATTGACAGTTACCCTGTCATTACTGGTGCAAAATACAGGCAATTGTTACTGAAGTATCTGCTACATTATCTAGTTTTAGGATATTATTAATTTCAATAAGTTAACTACAGAATCTTACCGTCATTTAAGTGTTTGCTTTGATGAAGATGTACCTCAGCCCAATCAAAATATAGGACAGAAACTGTTTAATATAAGGAATAGTGAGTAGCACTTTGAGGGTGAATAATGAAGTTGCTATATTTATGATAACTCATCGGCAATATTATTGCAGTGCTTTTAGAATGAAGGTTATTGTTTTGTCATTTTTGATTGAGTCATCATTTGAAATTATCTGCATTTTATGGAGACAATGCTTACTAGCTTGGCTGTACACACATTGGCACCACCCTGGTGTGGCTATAAATGTGGCAGGAGAATCTCATTGAGGGGCCACTCATTCTATATTAGTCCAGACTGTAGTTTCCATGAAGACCCATCTGAGCTATGACTGGCAAAGAAATAGTGTTACATCTGTTCCATGTGCTGTGGAATCTAGAATATTCTAAAGAAGTTAAGGAAAGCATCAAACTTAAGGAAAAGGCATATAATTGCACAACGATGAGTGGCAGTTCAGATGATTGGTCAGAATATAAAGAACAGCAGAGAATCTAAAAGATTAATTAGGAGAAAGAAATTAGAATATGAGAGGAAGCTAGCTAGAAATGTAAAAACAGATAGCAAGGGTTTCTACAGGTATTTAAAAAGGAAAAGAGTAAATAAAGTGAGTGTTGGTCCTCCAGAGAGTGAGAATGGGGAGCTAATAGTAGATAATAAGAAAATGATGGATGCAATGAACAAATATTTTGCTTCTGTCTTCAGTGTAGAGGATACAAAAAACATTCCAGTAATAGCTGTAAATCAGGAGGTGGAAGGAAGAGAGGAACTTGGTGAAATTACAATCACCAGGGAAGCGGTACTGAGCAAACTGCTGGAGCTGCGGGCTGACAAGTCCCCAGGTCCTGATGGACTTCATCCTAGGGTCTGAAAGGATGTGGCTAATGAGGTAGTAGATGCGTTGGTGTTAATTTTTCAGAATTTGCTAGATTCTGGATAGATTCCATCAGACTGGAAAATAGCAAATATAACCCCTCTATTCAAGAAGGGGGAGAGGCAGAAAACAGGTAACTATAGACCAGTTAGCTTGATGTCTGCTCTGGGGAAGGTATTAGAATCAATCATTAAGGAGGTTGTAGCTGAGCACTTAGAAAAACTCACGGTAATTGGGAATAGTCAGCATGGTTTTGTGAAAGGGAAATAATGTTTAACCAATTTATTGGAATTCTTTGAAGGAGTGATGTGTGCTGTGGATAAAGGGGAGTCCGTTGACATACTATACTTGGATTTCCAGAAGGCATTTGACAAGGTGCCACATCAAAAGTTATTGTGCAAAGTAGGAGCTCATGGTGTAGGGAGTAACATACTTGCATGGATAGAAGATTGGCTGGCTGGCAGAAAACAGAGAGTATGCTTAAATGGGTCCTTTTCTGATTGGCAGGATGTAACGAGTGGAGTCCCGCAGGGGTTTGTGCTGGGGCCTCAACCTTTTTACAATTTATATCAATGACGTAGGTGAGGGGAGCGATGACATGGTAGCTAAATTTACAGATGACACAAAGATAGGAAGGAAAGTATGTTGTGAAGAGGGCATAAGGAGGTTGCAGACCAATAAAGATAGGTTGAGTGAATGGGCAAAAATCTGGCAGATGGAGTGTAATGTGGGAAAATGTGAAGTTGTTCTCTTTGGCAGGAAGAATTAAAAAAACAGAGTATTACTTAAATGGAAAACAACTGCAGAATTCCGAGATGCAGAGGGATCCAGGTGTTCCAGTGCATGAGTCACAAAAGTTAGTATACAGGTACAGCAAGTAATAAAGAAGGCTAATGGAATGCTATCCTTTATTTCGAGAAATTGCAATTAAAAGTAAGGATATTATGCTTTAGTTATACAGGGCATTGGTGAGACCACATCTCCAATACTGTGTGCAGTTTTGGTCTCCTTATTTAAGGAAGGATGTAAATGCGTTGGAGGTGGTTCAGAGGAGGTTTACTAGATTGATACCTGGAATGAGCGAGTTGTCTTATGAGGAAAGGTTGGACAGACTGGGTTGTTGTCACTGGAGTTTAGAAGAGTGAGGGGAGACTTGATTGAAGTTTATAAGATCCTGAACGGTCTTGACAAGGTGGATGTGGAAAAGATGTTTCCTCTTGTGGGTGAGTCCAGAACTAGGGGGCACTGTTTTAAAATTAGGGGTCACCCTTTTAAGACAGATGAGAGAAGTTTTTTTCTCAGAGGCTTGTGCGACTTTGGAACTCTCTACCTCAGAAAGGTGGTGGAGGCGGGGTCATT
Organism: Heterodontus francisci; assembly: GCF_036365525.1. Lineage (NCBI taxonomy): Eukaryota > Metazoa > Chordata > Chondrichthyes > Heterodontiformes > Heterodontidae > Heterodontus > Heterodontus francisci. The sequence continues at coordinate 1,983,786 of NC_090407.1, read as the reverse complement.
GAATATTTTTAAGGCGGAGGTAGATAGATTCTCGTTAGGCAAGGAAATCAAAGGTTATCAGGGGTAGATGGGAGTGTGGAATTCAAAACAGAAACCGATCAGCCATGATCTTATTGAATGGCAGAGCAGGGTCGAGGGGCCGAATGGTCTTCCTCTGCTCCTAATTCGTATGTTTGTATATTTCATGCCAGGCATCGACATTTGCACTCAATTACCCACTCAAATGTGACTTCTCAAATTGATGTGCAATGTGCTGCTGTGTAGGTGTAATATGATGGCTGAGTTATCCAGACTGGCTTAATGAACATTCTGTGGCATTCTCTGAAATTTCTGTACATATCCATGCAGACTGTCAACAGATGATGCTTGAACATGCACAGAGACATTTCTGAGCTCTGTGGAGAAAGCTTGGCCAATGTAGCCTGATGAGCACGTTGAATAACATAAAGATTGCTAGGACCACTGTACGTAGCTTTGACAGAGTGCAGTTTGCCTTTGCTCTTGAATTTATTTACCGATGTACCTCTTCCTTTACTTGTAATTGAGGAGCGGACGAGATCAGCCCTGCTGGAGACCCTCTATGAAGAGCTCCATGTAAACAGCCAGGCTATGATGGGTCTGGGCAACGAGGATGAAAAGATTGAGAATGGAGGAAGTGGAGGAGGAGGAGGATTCTTCGAATCCTTTAAGGTAACATCATTTTGATCCATTGCATTTCATTAGGTTAACGTTCAATTCCTTTAGTTGGCCTAAGCTATATATTCATAGTATTTTGTTTAATTTAAAATCATTGTGAATATCCTTCCCTAAATTTATAACATCTGTGGTGCGGATGTTCTAATTTGAATTAATATAGCAGATTACAAATGCAATTATGTGAATTAATGCAGTTATATAAAAGGCTATTACTGATTAACTCTCGCAAGTTAAAAATTATCTCCAGTGAAAACTGTTGTGATTCTTTCTTCATAATAATAAAGAAGTGAGGAAATTAAAACTGATATAAAAGCAAAATACTGCGGATGCTAGAAATCTGAAATAAAAACAAGAAATGCTGGAAATACTCAGCAGGTCTGGCAGCATCTGTGGAGAGAGAAACAGAGTTAACGTTTCAGGTCAACGACCCTTCTTCAGAACTAACAAAACTAGCATTTTGCTAGTTCCGAAGAAGGGTCACTGACCTGAAACGTTAACTCTGCTTCTCTCTCCACAGATGCTGCTAGACCTGCTGAGTATTTCCAGCATTTCTTGTTTTTATTATATATTATATTAAATTAAAACTGATATTCTGTCTATTCCTAAAGCATCGCTTTAGTGTAGTGAAGCCAAGCATGGTATCTATAAAGATATATTTTTTAAAAAACCTTTGGCAAATGTGTAAGATTACACCTTATATAGTATTCATTGCAATGGAGAGTCGCTATAAATATGTCACTGTTACATCTTTAACAAGTGTTGAATTATTGGCAAATGTTAATTATAGATCACCTTTCATCAAAGATTGTCAACTTTTGAAGTGTTGCAAGCAAATCATGTGCCTACTTTACATGTTTGTGTTTTTAACCCTTGGATTATTAGCAGGTCCAGGAAAATTCTGAACTCCCTGGACTTTCCACTTTTGTAACTTTTTAATGTGACTGAAAAAATTCATAAATATTACAATAATAAAGCTTTTCTTATATTGGGAATAATGTTACTGTAATACTATCCCAGGCTACTAAGTCAAATATTGGAACAATATTATAAAAATGAAACATTTTAACCCATTTATTCTGTTTGCCTTCTCATCCTTTTCTCCCCACCTTCTCCCTGTTCTCTTTCTAATTAATATGCTCTATTCTTAACTTTTTCAGATTTTAAAATGTTCACAGCAGGTTTTTTTTTCTGGTGGGAAGAGCAACTTTACAAAGATTGTTATTTAAAAGATTTCCCCTGAGACTTGATGAGGCAAAAAAACTCTTTTTTATAAACAATTTTACAGTTTTGTTGGGCCAGTATAATATATTTCTTGAATGTTAGTGAAGAGAAATTCCCCCCACCCCCGAACAGGTGAAAATAGTCCCACAGGAACACTGACCGGGTCACATCATAGATGTAACTGTCAATCTTACAAGTATTGTTCTGCATTCAGAAAGATGGATACTGAGCGTTGTATACATTGGGTGATAACCAGAGCCTGAGAATACCCAGATGAGTAAAATCACCCATGGCATTTGAAGGGTAAAGTACAATAAAGAGGGAATTACAACCAATGTAAGCACTTGGGAAGCACTGAATGTTTCAATTTCAATTATTCTGGTATTTACTTAAAATATGTAAATATATAAAGTGTTTCTCCAGACTTCAAGAAGTTGACAAATGTGTGTAGGTGGTAATTTTGGCCTAACCCACAGGATTGGGTGGAATACCGGTTTTACAACCTGTCTAAAATCAGACATGGCGTTAAATCAGGCTTGCACTCAATCATGTCAGTTTCCTGATTGGGGGGGGTGGGGGGGTCAAGGGTTCAGATTAAAATCTTTGCCTATAATCTCCATCTCACTGCAACCTTGCTCATGCTTCCTTACCACAAATTATATCCATGGGTCTGGGAAGGCAGGTATTGTCCATTCATTGATGATGGCCCAATATCTTGTTCTATGGGATCAGCACCAAGGATATGAACCAACATTAAACCTCAAATAGGCTTCTTGAATTTTTTGGTAAGATCTAAATTGTGGCCCAATAGATGATTCAGGTTTGTAATCTCTCTTGAAACTGTTTCACTCAATGATGTGAAATCACTATTCAATGTTTTTAGTTTCTCTTGTCTGTGCTGTGCAGGTGCACTGGTGTATGTTGCTGATCTGTACTTGTCTGGAATTTTAATTTTGTTCCTTAAGTAAGATATCCCATGGCGTTGCCCGGGCATGTCTAATTAGAAAGCCTGGAGTGGGGGGAGCTGCTGCAACAAGAGGAGTGCAAACAATAACAGTTAGACTTGCGGATGGAAACATAATTATAAATGTAAGCAATCATTATAACATTTCTTTCCCAAATGTTCTCTTCCTTCACCTCCTTTTTATTCATTCATGGGATGTCAGCCTCACTGGAAAAGCCAGCATTTTTTGTCCATCCCTAATTGCCTTTGAGAATCACTCTACCAGCAATCGGTGTTTTGCTTGTTCCCCAGTTCAAACATGAAAAGCACTTTTTTTCAATTCACCTTGCCCTCTCCTGTAGATACTAATCCATCCTGGAGTACATTTCCATCAAGCCTTAGGCTACCTCATCCAGCTGCCAATTCTTCATGTGTGATCCCAGACCATGCTGATTCACTATAATCAATTTTACACTGTTGCACAAAGTCAAGATCTACCCCAGTGTCTGACAGAGTGAGGGATGTAAGCACTAACAATAGAGCTTTTTCCATTTTCTTGTGTTTGTGTTCAGGAAATTACACATGTATATTTTGTGAAGTCACTGTGCAGTTCTATTACAAGTTCTATCCCACTTGTTGTGGGACACTGAGACACTCATACAGCTGATATGTCAACATAGCCACACTTAGGCAATGCACTATGAAAACTTAACTTTTCCACTTTTTGCACTTGATCACACGTCAGGCACAGCATGAGTCCGGTACAGATTGAAGCACTCTCTGCTCCGCCTGGCAATCCAGGGCTGCCTTTACTCACTCATTTGGAGTAAGAGCAAACTAGATTTGTATGAAAAGGTGGCCTGTTTTCAAGCATTGCCCCTCTTAACAATTAGCAGAGGTGCATATTTTAACATCGGTTTGTGATCCGTATAATTTTTTTGATTAATTAACCACACTGCAAATGTTTACCAAATGTTAATGGCATTGCCTTAATCATCACTCTCAGAAAAGCATCCCGTCTTTTTCCAATTCCCACAGAAAGGATCCTTTTATGATCTCTTTAACATTGCCAGTTTAGTAACAATTAGTGCTTGATTGAGGAACAGTTTTGTGCCATGGTTTGAACTCAGTAGGAACTGGATTGAGACCAAACCCATTTCATGCCGCTTTAACCCTGATATTTAAAGCAAGACTTTGTCAGGAATCTTACAGCTGATTAATACACCAGGTACCAGCTGGATGCTGCTTCATGCTGCAGTGCGATACAAGCTGGTGGCACTGTTACAATGCTAGTTATGCAGCACTCTGCATTCAGACAAAGTGAAACGCTTAAGAACGCGTACTGAAACAGGTGCACAGAGTTGAACTTACAAATATCTGTGAAATTTTTAAGTTAATGAAGAGCTAATATCTGTTGGTTGTTTATTTATGGTTATTAGAAATAGAATGATGGTCCTATTTAGAAATATTTCTTTGCATCAGTTACAGTTGAAAACAAATGAAGCAAAATAAAGTAATGTATCCACATCCTAAACTGAACCGCCATGAAAATCACTGGCCTGATTGTGATGCCAGGCAATTCAGTGTTTTCTTTTTAATCAATGTATAAATCTATTTTTCCCAAAAATGCTGAGGTCACTGATGGAGTACTCCTTTCAATAAATATGATGCCCTGAAGGTAAATAAAATATAGAGTCAAACTAATTTCTGATGTAAAGATTTGAAAGATAATGTTGTGGCCAGATTAACGCCTAAAAATCTTGTATATTCATCTACCCGAATTATACTATTAGTCAATGTGATATTAATAGTTAATACAAAAATTGCATTTTGTTGTAAGCTTCCCGTTCTAGAGCAGCCAGTGACAGCTCAGTTGTACAGTGTGGGTTTTATATGCAATCAATCTCACTGGCAGTCTAGTGGGTCTGTATGATTGTTGTCGTCACCCTTTTGGTTCAGGGAGATGAGCTTGTCGAGTCTCCCTCAGTGTATGTGCATTAGTCTGTGTATCTGTGTGTGCCAGAATTGTCCTGGTGGATAGTCAGCATGTTTGCATCTGATCTCCTTAGTGACCAAAGAAGATGCATGCAGTACTAGTTAATCACTTGTGTATACTTGTCTGATCTCCCTTTTGGTCTGGTTCTTACCTTGCGGTTCTTACGGAGCCTGTATCTGTTTGATCTCCCTCATGGTCTAGTGAAAACATGTTTGTTCGAATGCCTTTATGATCAGGAGCATGCCTACACCTAATCTCCTTGATAGTTTATCATACTTGTATATGTGTTTACCTCCCTAGTGATCTGATGCATGTGTCTCAGTCCTACAAGTAGTAAATGATGAGTACATACATGTTCAGTCTTCCTGTTGTTCAGCAGGAATACATCTGCCTGACCTCCCAAGGACTATTCTGACTGGTCAATAAGATCATCTCAGTCTAGGGGATTATATGTATTCCACTGGTCAAATGATGCCCTCCAAGACTTCAAATTTAAATCGTTTATCAATTCAGACAATTTGAATTCAGAACTCCAAATCAAATGCAAAAGTTTTAAGCAACTGAAAATCTCTTGGAAAACCAAAAATCAGTTTGTCAAAGCATCTTTTGTGTTGAAATAGAACTATCAGATCTTTAGCAGCTGCCTTGAAAGATGAGAGGTTTCTTTTGTTGCCCAGCGATTAGTTTACAGTCTCACCACCCTAGCGTAACGCAGGAGACTGTGCTCGTGAGTGATAAGGTTCTTCTATCAGTTGTGATTGTTTTGTCTATTCCACGGGGTGCTACTTTGAGCTTGGAATGCATCAGTAGCAAAGATCAATGTCTTCCAGCATCACCAAGTGTAAGTTATATTTTTAAAAATCTGAAACTAAATTGTTTTTACATTGAGGATCGAAATTATTTCCTGTGAGTGTCACAAAAAATGGTAGCTTTTGGTATTTGATTTGACAGAATGAAGCTTGGGGAACTCAGCTGCATACAAAATGTCAAAACTGATGAGAAAAAACTGTGTTGCTCTGAATTCCAATAATATTATAGTCCCCACTACTTCTAGCGGGTGTGTTCACCTGCTGTAGTTCATGGGGGCTCTAATGTGGCAGCATTAATACATTTAAAAATCATTTTCCTTTGTGAGTGGCTGCTGGCCCATTTTATTCTGTAAAAAGCTCCATCAGTGGCTTTGCTCATTATTAGTTTAAAATTATAAATGCCATAGTTTCAACAGGATGAAAAGAAAAGTTCTTTTTTCAAGAGAATTTACTTTAATAAAGTATATTCTTTAACGTATATATTCTATAATGACTGCCAGAGAGGGAGGACAGTTTATAACATCAGTGCTAGTTTTCAAAGGTAGGTCAGTTTTTTCAGTCCTTCCTAACTCACATGACGGTTTTGCGAGTGGAGGAAGCCCCTGTAAACACAGGAAAGTTTGAAGAGAATAAGAGAAAACATGAGAAAATTCTGGAGGCAGTGTTCACTGATACTAAACATGAAATCTGCCTCAATAAAGCTCTTTGATTACATTTATTGCACCTCAGCGAGGAGCAAACTAGTGAATAAACACCACTGCTTGACATAAATAAAGCATTTAAAACGCTATAACTGCCAACTTTGAAATTAGCATTAATTCTAATAGATCAGAGGCTTCAAGTAAAGAACTCAGGCAATAAGATCAGCTAGATCAGTCTCGAGAACAATAAGGACTACACTGAAAGAGCAAGAGCCAGGAAGACACTTAGACTTCCAGTACACATGAGACAGAAATGAATCCTGATGAAATGTTAATACTTAGCACATAGATTTAGTTCTTGATAATGAAATACATTAATTTTAACTGTCATTATCTGGAGTTTGGAAGAAAAAGTGAGAGGCTGAATTACAGCTGCTTATAGAGGCCCATGAAATACAAGTTTAGATTAGTTAAAAGGTCTCTTAACACCTTTGAACATTTAACTCCTGTTTTGGCTGCAATTGGACCTGACTGATGGGGTGGGATAGGATGGGACACAATGGAATATCTGCTTTTGGTAACTGGTACAATTCAATTTATGCGCACGTTTTGTCAACAGAAGAGTAATAAAATATTTTAGCAGGAAAGAGATCTTGACTGTTGTAGTGACATAACATTATATTAAAGCCCAGAATCTAACCACATGGACTTGAAATAAAGACCTGAACGGCAACATTCTACTTAGAGATAGCTTGGATCATCAAAGACAGATGTTAATTATTCTTAACTGAATGTAGGACTGACGTGTCACATTCTCAGAATAATTTCCTCACATTGGACAAGTCATTTCAACATTGTTTCAAATGAAATAAAATGGAGATTAAATGGGTTACTCGTTCTCCAACTGCTGCTGCCCATATTAATTTAATTCAGAACATTCCATAAACATGACATATGACTGATTAAACCTTTCTTATTCAGCGGGTGATTAGAAGTCGAAGCCAGTCGATGGATGCCATGGGTCTCAGCAATAAGAAACAGAACACTGTCTCTACGAGTCACAGTGGCAGTTTCACCCACAACACAGGAGAAACCATCAAAGCCCCTGGCATTGTAAGTATCAGCCCCCTTTAGACTTACACACACTATAAAATCTAAAGACATTATAAGTACAGAAATCAGCAGCATAACTTCAAAAATCGGTTCATTGAATGTTTAACCCTTTAAACAAATTTTTACCAAGTCAGGGATACATTTGGGCAAACGAGAACATTCTACTCTCCTTGTAAAAGAATCCTCAGGAATCAGGATACTTGTGTTACAGTGAGACGCATGTTCCAGTGAATGGCCATAATATGATAGAATTCTTCATCAAGATGGAGAGTGACGTAGTTGATTCTGAGACAAGGGTCCTGAATCTTAGTAGGGAAACTATGAAGGTATAAGGCGCGAGTTGGCTATGATGGATTGGAAAACGTTACTTAAAGGGATGATGGTGGATAAGCAATGGCAAACATTTAAAGAGCGCATGGATGAACTGCAACAATTGTTTATTCCTGTCTGGCGCAAAAGTAAAACGGGAAAGGTAGCCAAACTATGGCTTACAAGGGAAATTAGAGATAGCATTAGATCCAAGGAAGAGGCATATAAATTTGCCAAGAAAAACAACAGACCTGAGGATTGGGAGCAGTTTAGAATTCAGCAAAGGAGGACCAAGGGATTGATTAAGAAGGGGAAAATAGAGTACGAGAGCAAGCTTGTGGGGAACATAAAAACTGACTGTAAAAGTTTCTGTAGGTATGTGAAGCAAAAAAGATTGGTGAAGACAAATGTAGGTGCCTTACAGTCAGAAACAGGGGAATTTATTATGGGGAACAAAGAAATGGCTGACCAACTAAATGCATACTTTATTTCTGTCTTCACAAAGGAGGAGACAAATATCATACCAGAAATGTTGCGGAACACAGGGCTTAGTGTGAGAGAGGAACTGAAGGAAATCAGTATTAGTAGAGAAATGGTGTTGGGGAAATTGATGGGATTGAAGGCCAATAAATCCCCAGGGCCTGATGGTATGCATCCCAGAGTACTTAAGAAAGTGGCCCTAGAAATATTGGATGCATTGGTGGTCATCTTCCAAGATTCTATAGACTCTGGAACAGTTCCTACAGATAGGAGGGTAGCTAAGGTAACCCCACTATTTAAAAAGGGAGGTAGAGAGAAAGCAGGGAATTATAGACCAGTCAGCCTGACGTCGGTAATGGGGAAAATTTTAGAGTCCATTGTCAAAGATTTTATAGCAGAGCACTTAGAGAACAGTGGTGGAATTGGGCAGAGTCAGCATGGATTTACGAAAGGGAAATCATGCTTGACAAATCTACTAGAATTCTTCGAGAATGTAACTAGTAGAGTTGATGAGGGGGAGCCAGTGGATGTGGTTTATTTGGACTTTCAGAAGGCTTTCGACAAAGTCCCACATAAGAGATTAGCATGTAAAATTAAAGCGCATGGGATTGAGGGTAGTGTATTGCGATGGACAGAAAATTGGTTGGCAGACGGGAAGGAAAGAGTAGGGATAAATGAGTCTTTTTCCGAATGGCAGGCAGTGACTAGTGGGGTACCACAGGGATCAGTGCTAGGACCCCAGCTATTCACAATATATATTAATGATTTAGATGAGGGAACTAAATGTAATATCTCCAAATTTGCAGATGACACAAAACTGGGTGGGTGGGTGAGTTGTGAGGAGGATGCAGAGAGGCTTCAGGGTGATTTGGACAAGTTGAGTGAGTGGGCTAATGCATGACAGATGCAGTATAATGTAGAAAAATGTGAGGTTCTCCACTTTGGTAGCAAAAACAGGAAGGCAGATTATTATCTGAACGGTTATAAAGAACAAAGAACAAAGAAAATTACAGCACAGGAACAGACCCTTCGGCCCTCCAAGCCTGCGCCGATCCAGATCCTCTATCTAAACATGTCGCCTATTTTCTAAGGGTCTGTATCTCCTTCCTGCCCATTCATGTATCTGTCGAGATACATCTTAAAAGACGCTATCGTGCCCGCGTCTACCACTTCCGCTGGCAACGCATTCCAGGCACCCACCACCCTCTGCGTAAAGAACTTTCCACGCATATCCCCCCTAAACTTTTCCCCCCTCACTTTGAACTCGTGACCCCTAGTAATTGAATCCCCCACTCTGGGAAAAAGCTTCTTGCTATCCAACCTGTCTATACCTCTCATGATTTTGTACACCTCAATCAGGTCCCCCCTCAACCTCCATCTTTCTAATGAAAATAATCCTAATCTACTCAACCTCTCTTCATAGCTAGCGCCCTCCATACCAGGCAACATCCTGGTGAACCTCCTCTGCAGCCTCTCCAAAGCATCTACATCCTTTTGGTAATGTGGCGACCAGAACTGCAGGCAGTATTCCAAATGTGGCCGAACCAAAGTCCTATACAACTGTAACATGACCTGCCAACTCTTGTACTCAATACCCCGTCCGATGAAGGAAAGCATGCCGTATGCCTTCTTGACCACTCTATTGACCTGCGTTGCCACCTTCAGGGAACAGTGGACCTGAACACCCAAATCTCTCTGTTCATCAATTTTCCCCAGGACTTTTCCATTTACTGTATAGTTCACTCTTGAATTGGATCTTCCAAAATGCATCACCTCACATTTGCCCTGATTGAACTCCATCTGCCATTTCTCTGCCCAACTCTCCAATCTATCTATATTCTGCTGTATTCTCTGACAGTCCCCTTCACTATCTGCTACTCCACCAATCTTAGTGTCGTCTGCAAACTTGCTAATCAGACCACCTATACTTTCCTCCAAATCATTTATGTATATCACAAACAACAGTGGTCCCAGCACGGATCCCTGTGGAACACCACTGGTCACACGTCTCCATTTTGAGAAACTCCCTTCCGCTACTACTCTCTGTCTCCTGTTGCCCAGCCAGTTCTTTATCCATCTAGCTAGTACACCCTGGACCCCATGTAACTTCACTTTCTCCATCAGCCTACCATGGGGGAACCTTATCAAACGCCTTACTGAAGTCCATGTATATGACATCTACAGCCCTTCCCTCATCAATCAACTTTGTCACTTCCTCAAAGAATTCTATTAAGTTGGTAAGACATGACCTTCCCTGCACAAAACCATGTTGCCTATCACTGATAAGTTCATTTTCTTCCAAATGGGAATAGATCCTATCCCTCCGTATCTTCTCCAGCAGCTTCCCTACCACTGACGTCAGGCTCACCGGTCTATAATTACCTGGATTTTCCCTGCTACCCTTCTTAAACAAGGGGACAACATTAGAAATTCTCCAGTCCTCCGGGACCTCACCCGTGTTTAAGGATGCTGCAAAGATATCTGTTAAGGCCCCAGCTATTTCCTCTCTCGCTTCCCTCAGTAACCTGGGATAGATCCCATCCGGACCTGGGGACTTGTCCACCTTAATGCCTTTTAGAATACCCAACACTTCCTCCCTCCTTATGCCGACTTGACCTAGAGTAATCAAACATCTGTCCCTAACCTCAACATCCGTCATGTCCCTCTCCTCGGTGAATACCGATGCAAAGTACTCGTTTAAAATCTCACCCATTTTCTCTGACTCCACGCATAACTTTCCTCCTTTGTCCTTGAATGGGCCAATCCTTTCTCTAGTTACCCTCTTGCTAAACTGAGAGAGGGGAATATGCAGCGAGACCTGGGTGTTCTCGTACACCAGTCACTGAAGGTAAGCATGCAGGTGCAACAGATGGTAAAAAAGGCAAATGGTGTGTTGGCCTTCATAGTGAGAGGATTCGAGTACAGGAGCAGGGATGTCTTGCTGCAATTATACAGGGCCTTGGAGAGGCCACACTTGGAATATTGTGTGCAGTTTTGGTCTCCTTATCTGAGGAAGGATGTTCTTGCTATAGAGGGAGTGCAGCGAAAGTTTACCAGACTGATTCCTGGGATGGCGGGACTGAAGTATGAGGAGAGATTGAGTTAGGATTATATTTGCTGGAGTTCAGAAGAGCGAGGGGGGATCTCATAGAAACCTATAAAATTCTAACAGGACTTGACAGGGTAGATGCAGGAAGTATGTTCCCGATGGCAGGAAAGTCCAGAACCAGGGGTCATAGTCTAAGGATATGGGAAAACCTTTCAGGACTGAGATGAGGAGAAATTTCTTCACCCAGAGAGTGGTGAGCCTGTGGAATTCACTACCACAGAAAGCAGTTGAGGCCAAAACATTGTATGTTTTCAAGAAGGAGTTAGATATAGCTCTTGGGGTGAAAGGGATCAAAGGGTATGAGGCAAAAGCGGGTACAGGTTACTGAGTTGGATGATCAGCCATGATCATAATGAATGGAGGAGCAAGCTCGAAGGGCCGAATGGCCTACTCCTGCTCCTATTTTCTATGTTTCTATGTCTCATAACCTAGCGTAAAAAGTGTAAGCAGCTCAAAAAAGTCAAAACCCAAGATCCAATAGTGTTCTGAGGTAGTAATTAATGTCACTGATGATTTTTTTATGAACAGTTAATACATTGGAAATAAACAGCTTATTGTCTCCATTGCAATAACTGAGAGAACTTTACTGTGAACATATTGTTTTATACAATATCATCACTGACGACACCAGTGTTATAACTGAGTCTTTGAATATGAATGGAATCTATTAAACTTATATATCCTGTACTGCCTTTTATACATAGTTTGTAAATTATTTAGGGCATAACATGGAAAAGCTATTTTATTTATTGTGGCTGGTACATGATTATTCTGAATAGCATGATTTCTTTTCAAGTGTCTAATCTTTATGGTATCTTACAGAACGTGAACACTAATATACCAGTATTTCAATTCCAACAAGTGAGTTACTTTGGTGGCTACACGTAACTCACATTCAGAAGGTCAGGAGTTCAAGTCTAAGATTAGCTCAACTGGGGGAGTGCTTCCAGCTGAGGGAAATGGGGAAATATCAGCAGGGCCTTCCATTCCGCACTGGAAGTACCCCTTTATCTGGCTGATTCCCAGTTGTCATTAAAGGGGGACATGAAGAAGAAATCTGGCCAACAGATTAGGAAACAACAATCTTTGAATCCTTAAAGAGTCTTTGAGGAGCAGGAGTCAGTGATATGGTCCCATGAGCCTGCTCCACTGTTCAATCTGATCATGGCTGATCTTCTGTCTCAACTCCGCTTTCCCACCTGCTCCCCATATCGCTTGATTTCCCAGTGCCCAAAAATCTATTGACCTCGGTCTTGAATATACCCATACAGCATCCACAGCCCTCTGGGTAGAGGATTCCTCAGTTTTGCTACCTTCTGAATGAAGAAATTTCTCCTCAACTCAGTCCTAAATGGCCGACCCCTTATCCTAAAATGATGCGTCCTAGTTCTGAGCTCTCCAGCCAGGGGAAACAGCCTCTCAGCAGCTAAACACAAAGGTTAAGAACCAGAGGATGGGAGGTCATTTAGCAGAACTTTTCATAGACTCCATAACTACCGTCACAATATCTAACTGCCTCTTGAATGATTCCAGAGTTTATCCCTTCAACACCTTACCCATTCCAAGTATTAACCACAATTTGTTTGATCAAGTGTTTCCTGATATCAGTCCTGAACTTTGCTTTTATCAGTTTGTACCTATATTCATCAAGGGAAACCCAAAGATGTTTTATAAATACATGAAGAGCAAAAGGATAAGTAAGGAAAGAAACAGACCAAAAAGGGAGCCTGTGTGGAGAGGCAGAAAACACAGACATGGTTGTTCTTGAATATTATGCATCCGTCTTCACAAATGAAGAGAACAATGCAGACATTTTAGTTAAGGGGCAAAAGTGTAAAATATTGGATGGGATAAACATAGTGCGAGAGGAAATATGAAAGGGTTGACATCCTTGGAAGTAGATAAATAGCCAAGCCAGGATGAAAGGTATCCTAGGCTGCTGAGAGGAGCATGAGAGGAAACAATGAAGACTCTGACCATCATTTTCCAATCCTTTTTGGGTACAGTGTAGTGCCGGAGGACTGGAAGACAGCGAATATTGTATCATTATTTAAAAAGGGAGGAAGGGATAGACTGAATAATTACAGGCCAGTCAGTCTGCCTTCCGTGGAGAGCAGATTAGTGGAAAAAATTCTGAAGGACAGTATAAATCATCATTTAAAAAGGCATGGATTAATCATGGGCAGTCAGCATGGATTTAAGGTCGTGTCTGGATAACATGATTGCATTTTCTGCGGAGGTAGCAAGGAGGGTAGCGCATTTGATGTATTTCAGCAAGGCTTTTGGCAAGCTCAGATGGCAGACTGCTCAGAAAACCCCATGGAATCCAAGGGAAAGTAGCAAGTTGGATCCAAAATTGACTCAGAGGCAGGAGGCAAAGGGTAATGGTCGATGAGTGTTTTTCTGACTGGAAGGCTATTTCCAGTGGGGTTTCTCGGGGCTCAGGACAAGGTCCTTTTCTTTGTATCATAAATATCAATGATTTAGACTTGAATGTAGTGGGTATGATTAAGAAGTTTGCAGATGATACAAAAATTGGGCATGTGGTTGATAGTGAGTTAGAAAGCTGTAAACTGCAGGAAGATATTAATGGTTCAATGAAGAGTGTAGGAGGGCATGCCAGGAGCAGCACCAGGCATACCTAAAAATGAGGAGTCAGCCTGGTGAAGCTACAACACAGGACTACTTGTGTGTCAAACAGCAGAAACAGCATGTGATAGACGGGTAAGCGATGCCACAACCAGCTGATCAGATCTAAGCTCTGCAGTCCTGCCACATCCAGTCGTGAATGGTGGTGGACAATTAAACAACTGACAGGAGGAGGAGGCTCCACGTGTATTCCCATCCTCAATGATGGGGGAGCCCAGCACATCAGTGCAAAAGACAAAGCTGAAGCATTTGCATCCTCTTCAGCCAGAAGCGCCGAGCGGATGATCCATCTCGGCCTCCTCCTGAAGTCCCCAGCATCACAGATGCTAGTCTTCAGCCAATCCAACTGACTCCACGTGATATCAAGAAATGACTGAAGGCACTGGATACTGCAAAAGCTATGGGCCCTGACAACATTCCAGCAATTGTACTGAAGACTTGTGCTCCAGAACTTGCCACGCCCTTGGCCAAGCTGTTCCAGTACAGCTACAACACTGGCGTCTACCCGACAATGTGAAAAATTGCCCAGGTATGTCCTGTGCACAAAAAGCAGGACAAATCCAACCCCGACAATTAACGCCCCATCAGTCTACTCTCAATCATCAGCAAAGTGACGGAAGGGGTCATCAACAGTGCTATCAAGCGGCACTTGCTCAGCAATGACCTGCTCACTGACGATCAGTTTGGGTTCTGCCAGGTCCACTCAGCTCCTGACCTCATTACAGCCTTGGTTCAAACATGGACAAAAGAGCTGAACTCGTGAGGTGAGAGTGACTGCCCTTGACATCGAGGCAGCATTTGACCGAGTATGGCATCAAGGAGCCCTAGCAAAACTGGAGTTAATGGGAATCGGTGGTGGTGGGGGAGAAACTCTCCACAGCTTGGAGTCATAGCTAGCACAGAGGAAGATGGTTGTGGTTGTTGAAGTCAATATCTCAGCCCTAAGGTAGTGTCCTCGGCCCAACCATCTTCAGCTGCTTCATCATGACATTCCCTCCTTCATAAGGTCAGAAGTGGGGATGTTCACTGATGATTGCGCAATGTTCATTAGTCATGACTCCTCAGATACTGAAGCAGCCCGTGTCCAGATGCTGCGGGACCTGGACAATATGCAGGCTTAGGTTGATAAGTGGCAAGTAACATTCGTGCCACACAACTGCCAGGCAATGGCCATCTCCAACAAGAGAGAATCTAACCATCTCCCCTTGACATTCAATTGCATTACCATTACCAGTCAGCCTGATGTCGGTAGTGGAGAAAATCCTAGAGTCCATTATCAAAGATTTTATAGCAGAGCACTTAGAGAACAGTGGTAGAATTGGGCAGAGTCAGCATGGATTTATGAAAGGCAAATCATGCTTGACAAATCTACTAGAATTCTTCGAGGATGTAACTAGTCGAGTTGATGAGGGGGAGCCAGTGGATGTGGTTTATTTGGACTTTCAGAAGGCTTTCAACAAAGTCCCACATAAGAGATTAGCATGTAAAATTAAAGCGCATGGGATTGGGGGTAGTGTATTGTGATGGATAGAAAGTTGTTGTCAGACAGGAAACAAAGAGTAGGGATAAATGGGTCTTTTTCCGAATGGCAGGCAGTGATTAGTGGGGTACCGCAGGGATCTGTGCTCGGACCCCAGTTATTCACAATATATATTAATGATTTAAATAAGAGAACTAAATGCATTATCTCCAAATTTGCAGATGGGTGGGAGGGTGAGTTGTGAGGAGAATACAGAGAGACTTCAGGGTGATTTGGACAAGTTGAGTGAGTGGGCGAATACATGGCAGATGCAGTATATTGTGGATAAATGTGAGGTTATCCACTTTGGTAGCAAAAACAGGAAGTCAGATTATTATCTGAATGGCTGTAAACTGAGAGAGGGGAATATGCAACGAGACCTGGGTGTTCTCGTACACCAGTCACTGAAGGTAATCAACAGGCAGTAAAAAAGGCAAATGGTTTGTTGGCCTTCATAGCGAGAGGATTCGAGTACAGGAGCAGGGATGTCTTGCTGCAATTATACAGGGCCTTGGTGAGGCCAAATAGCCTACTCTTGCTCCTATTTTCTATGTTTCATTGCTGAATCCCCCACTATCAACATCCTGGGGGTCACCATTGACCAGAAATTGAACTGGTCCAGGCACATAAATGCTGTGGCTACAAGAGCAGGTCAGAGACTGGGAATTCTGCGGCAAGTAACTCACCACCTGACTCCCCAAAGCCTGTCCACCATCTACAAGGCACAAGTCAGGAGTGTGATGGAATACTCTCCACTTGCCTGGATGAGTGCAGCTCCAACAACACTCAAGAAGCTCGACACCATCCAGGACAAAGCAGCCTGCTTGATTGGCACCCTATCCACCACCTTAAACATTCACTCCCTCCACCACCGACGCACAGTGGCAGCAGTGTGTACCATTTCCAAGATGCACTGCAGCAATGCACGAAGGCTGCTTCGACAGCACCTTCCAGCACCTTTTCCCCCAGAAGGACAAGGGCTGCAGACACATGGGAACACCACCACCTGCAAGTTCCCCTCTAAGTCACACACCATCCTGACTTGGAACTATTTCGCCGTTCCTTCACTGTCACTGGGTCAAAAATCCTGGAACTCCCTTCCTAACAGCACTGTTGGTGTACCTACCCCACATGGACTGCAGCGGTTCAAGAAGGCAGCTCACCACCACCTTCTCAAGGGCAATTGGGGATGGACAATAAATGCTGACCGAGCCAGCGATGCCCACATCCCATGAACAAATTACAAAAAAGACTGGTGAAGTGGGTGGAACAGTGGTAAATGGAATTCAATCCAGAGAAGTGTGAGGTCATGCATTTGGGGAGGGAAAACATGGCAAGAGAACACACAATAAATGGTAGGAAACTGAGAATTGTGGCGTGTTACAGACAGATGGTCAGTGGTGTGGGTAACTTCGACATCTCACCTTCCAACTGATTGTAATAGTGTTTTGTTAAAAATGGGTTGTTAGTCCCAGAGTGTTTAAGGGTCAAATAAACAGACAAATGACAGGTTTTCTCATAGGTTTACAAAAAAAGGTTAAATTTTACTTAAATAGCAAAACCTTTTTATGGTAAAAATTCATCACATTTGAGCCTCTGTCTGGTGTCACATGGCCCTCTCCCCTGGTGTGAGCGCACAATGGTCCAGGATATGGAAACCATTGCTATCTTCGCATCTGAATGGGAACCATTCTGTTACAATGATGCTCCTCCACACCTGCTGTGAGCTGTGCAATCAGTCTGTCTTACAGAACCTTCCTTAGTCCCATTCCTGTAGGTTGGAGTCAATAACATGTAATGGGCTCCTTTCAATTACAATGGGTTTTCTCCAGAGCTAATTCATACTTAATGAGTTTTGTCTTTACAGACAGACTTGTTGACTGCCAGTACAGGAGAGGTCACCTGACCTCTACTCCATTTTGTCTGTGGTACAGATGTGCCCATTTTCTTGTGGTTCAATTTACCAGTTGACTTTTTATTAATTCCTCCAGTTCATTGTTTATTTCATCACTGCTCCTTCAGAGCATGACAAGAAGAACAGAGGAACCTTAGAGTCCACAGATCCCTGAAGGTAGCAAGACCAGTACATAAGATGGTTAAGAAGGCATATGGGATATGTTCCTTTATTAGCCGAGGCATATAAGAGCAGGAAGGTTATGCTGGAACTGTATAGAACACTAGTTAGGCTACAGCTAGAGTACTGCGTGCAGTTCTGGTCCCCACATTACAGGAAGGATATGATTACACTGGAGAGGAGATTTATGAGGATGTTGTCAGGAATGGAGAATTTTAGCCAAGAGGAAAGATTGAATTGGCTAGGATTGCTTTCTTTGGAACAGAGGAGGCTGAGGGGAGATTTGATTGAGGTGTATAAAATTATGAGGGGTCTGGACAGAGTCGATAGGAAGAAACTGTTCCCACTCATGAAAGGATTAAGAACAAGAAGGCACAGATCTAAAGTAATTGATAAAAGGAGCAAAAGTGACATGAGGAAAACATTTTCACGCAGCATGTGGTTAAGGTCTGGAATGTGCTGTCTGAGAGTGTGATGGAGGCAGGTTCAATTGAAGCATTCAAAAGGGAATTAGACTGTTAGATGAAAAGTAGAATGTGCAGGGTTACGGGGAGAAGGCGGGGGAGTGGCACTAGGTGAAATGCTCATTTGGAGAGCCAGTGCAGACACGATGGGCCGAATGGCCTCCTTCTACACTGTAACAATTCTGTGACCTATTTCCCTTAGCAGAGAGGTCAATAACGAAAGGGTATGAAATTCAAGTAATTGGCAGAAGGATTAGAGGGGAGTTCAGCAATTTATTTTCACCCAGAGGGTGGTTGGGACCTGAAGCTCACTGCCTGAAAGCGTGGTGGAGATAGAAACCCTAATCACATTTAAAAAGCACTGGGATATGCACTTGAAGTGCCATAACCTACAGCTATGCACCAAGAGCTGGAGGATTAGCTTGGATAGCTCTTTTTCAGCTGGCACAGCCATGAAGGACCAAATAGCCTCCTCCTATTTTGTAACTTTTCTATGGCTGGAACTTTTCGTCGGGTTGGAGCCCCACCAACCGGCCGAAAAGTCAGTGGTGAGCCTGCCTCTGCCGGGCCAGGAGGTCCACGCTGGGATTCTTCGCTCCCCAGGCCCTTAATTGGTCTTGGGTGGGACTTCCACCTCCTTGAGGCAGTAAGTCCCACCTAATGGAGCTGCTGGCCAATCAGCGGGCTGGCAGCTCTTAGTCCCAGCAGCGCCAGTGGGGACGGTGGCCACTCCTGGGACTACACCCAGCCATCGCAAGCAAGGTGAAAGACGGCCCTGGAAGACAGGTAAGTTTTTAGGGCCTCCCTGGGGCAATTGGCTGGGCCCTGGTGAGGCAAGGGTGGTCAGTTAGGGGAATAGCGGGAGTGTTATGCGTTGGTGGTGGTTGGGGCTTCGGTGGCTGCCCTCCATGGGGCACAGGGTGCCCGATCAGAAAGGACACCACCCCTTGCCCCCACCTCGCACTCAATTTTATGCCCCCCACCCCCACCACCAGTCCACTTGTTTGAGGGCATTATAATTCTGGCCTATGTTTCTATTCCCTTGTCCTGTGGTTGTGGTTTGTTAAATGATAGCAGTTTATAAAACTTGATAGATTTTCTGTGAGTCAAATGACACTTACAAAATATGCTGGAGGAGATAGTGATTTCTCTGGATCTGTCACCAGTCTAAGGTTTAAATATAAATCGTATTGAATGGTTTAAAATCCTTATTCTCTAACTTCAATTCTGTTGTCATGTTTACTTTGCTCCCTATTGCTCTCATTGAATTGTTTAATCCCACCCTCTTGCTGCACTTTATCTGCTAATTCCCATGGAGCAGACCATGAAATATTTGTCAAAAGTTTGGTTAGCAAAAAAGCACAATAGTGTAGATTCAGGAACTTGAACTTTAGAACGTTTGGTTTATATTGGGAATTTCTTGTTGGCTAAGGTGATGGCTGGGGAGCTATAATTGCTGCAGGACCAGCCAGCTTCTCATTCTTGATGCTTACTGAGAGATTGGCTGCTGGAAATGTTGAATGAGAACAGGATGACGTTTGATTGTGATAAACACCAACACCCCATCCCCATTCACCCCCACACCTTGTGAATTAGGAAGAAAAAAAAATCAACTTATTCTTTTGTCCTTTCCAGCAATCCTGTGGAAAAGTGGGTGCTGATTGATGACCGGTTCATGAACTGTTATCCATGGTCAAATTACCTGCCAACATTCGCTGTGGTTGATTTTTAACTTGTACCACCTGGTACTGATGGCAGAAATGGCCTCAAAATAGGGTCAGGTGCTATAACGCCCCATTAATCCCAACAATGCAGTGGCACCATTTAGAAAGGGGCCAACTGCTGGCTGCCTGAACCACAACCTGTATCAGGTACAAAGCCCCTTTAATACACAAATCGGAGCCCCAGGACCCTGATTGCCAATTCACTGTAGAAAGGTTTCTTTTAGGAGATGTCTACAGCTGTTGCTATGTACAGTTTATATTCAGTTACTATAGCATCCTTGCAATTTTTATCTATTTACATGGTTGCACAGATTGACTTGCTGACAGTTTACAGTTTAAACATCTGATTTTACTACTCTTTGCAAAAGCTATTAAACTGTTCACAATATGTAATGTCACAAGCAAATATAACACTAAGTTTAGAAAAATAGTTTTATTGTACTTTGGTCACTGATGCCAGGGTTCAGTGCTTGGCTAGAGTGGAGGGTTTCCTGTAGAATCAGCCTGTTAGCATCAGTTGTGTTTCTGCCAGTTCTCATCACAGCTCTATGATGCCACACCCAGTGTCAACCGGGTGATGCCACCAACTTTTATGTTGCCATCAGCTTTTTGCAATTAACTAAATATTTAAATGGTTTAATGAAATATTCTGGGTGGGTTAGGCATTAACCTTTCACTACTGGGCCCTGGGTTTAGATCCAGCAAGGACTAATGGGATAAAAGTATTCTCTGCAATATTCCCATTTGAAACGGGATGGATTTAGGCAGTTCCAATCCATTGCCTAGTGGCATGGGAAAGGAAAAATTATCACAATGGTCCAAGTTTTCTGAGGTTGTATAGAGAAGACGCAGCAGTATCTGGCTGCACTATACCTGACCTGGGAGTACCCCATGTTGACACTGGCTGCCTGAAATGTGAGGAGCAGAATTCCCCATCACTCACACTTTGAATATGACAAATATTTAGTTTCAAAAGAGAATTTAAATATAATAGTCAACCTGTTCCTGACAGGTCAGTGATTAAGTGAACTGTATGGTGTGGCGCTTCACCAGACAGGCTAAGAAGGCCCCAGGCTCAATCCCTGCGCCAAATTAGCTCTCAACCAGCATGACCGATGAGGGTAGGATCATGTTTGGCTGTAATGATGTCACAGTTAAATAACCTGCCTGTGATCACTATCTTAATGCAGAAATGTGACTCCATTGCCCATGAAACCATACTCCAGCAAGGAACAACACATTCAGGAGCAGAGAGGTTGGGGGCAAATGGAAAAAAAATTGTTTTAAATAATCTCATAACACAAATATAGGTTTATAATTTTCTTGTTTGTTCAGCACCCTTCAATGATGAGGGCTAATTCTGCACCCCCAAAAAGAAACACAAATCAGAGATAGGGTGATGACATTGTGGACCCAATTCTCCAATGTGCACACCTTGTGTGTGTAGATTCCCAGTGGGATCACGGAATGCTGTATAATTCCTGTAGCTTTTTCAAGTCTGTAAAGAGTTATAAGGAATAATTTTATGAATTCTCCCTCTGTCCTGAACTTGATTACTGAGTGAACCTATTGGGAATTATGGGTGGATGACGGGAATTTGGGTGCCCACTCCTGCGTGTACGGTCTGTTGGAATATGAAGATCCACACTAGGGAATGCCAATGAAAATTAAAATTCAATTCAATTTCAATTTATTGTTGATACGGAAATTGATTTCAGGTACATTGCTCATTCATTAATATATTACATATGAATAATAACAAAATAATAACCCTAACTATCGCAAAAAGTCTAACATGATTAAAATATATCTGTTTAAAAACTAATTCTAGTACATTAGAATATTCAGTCAAGGAGTCCCATCACGAGTGCATATCTTCATCCATTCATCAAGATCCTGTTAAAAGTTCTCATACAGAAAGGCACAATGAGTTCAAGAACTGATTTGTCCTACATCTAAAGGATTGTAGCCTTTTCCCCGAACGCATCCAACAGTAATACTGAGACAAGGGGTGATTCTCACCGAGTCTGTGCCGACCAACAACCACCCACTTATACTAATCCTACATTAATCCCATATTCCCTACCACATCCCCACCATTCTCCTACCTACACTAGGGGCAATTTACAATGGCCAAATCACCTATCAACCCGCAAGTCTTTGGCTGTGGGAGGAAACCGGAGCACCCGGCGGAAAGGGAGAGAACTTGCAAATTCCGCACAGGCAGTACCCAGAATTGAACCCGGGTCGCTGGAGCTGGATCTACTGGAAAGGGAGAGATGTAGAACAGACTGTCAACTCGCTATTACAAAAGCAAACTACTGTGCAGACTGGAAATCTGAAATAAAGACAGAAAATGCTGGAAATACTCAATTCTGTTTCTCTCTCCACAGATGCTAACATTTCATTTAGAATGTTTTCTTGAGTTCAGTATTATTGACCACTCCCATAAGCAGACCTCATATTCTGTGTGATGTGTAGTATGCCTTTATCTGCCAATATCTAGGTATATGTTAGCCAGACCCAGCAATCAGAGAGCCCTTCCCATGGAATTACAGCTTCCTGGACTGTTTTATGTACCACTGTGTGAATGTCATCTTTTGTAGGTGGGTTGAATTTGTACTCTATCATTATCACAGTTTAGAATTTAAACCACCTTACAATTTAATTAGCAAAGAACAATAGTCAGTACAAACAGTGCATTTACAGGAATTTATAATCTGTACTATCCATATTGCATCAAAACATCTGAGCAATCTTTCAGCAAATCTAGATAACAAAAGTAGTTGTTGATTATTTATATGTTGAAATGTTGCTACAAAGTCAAACTAATCCAGACCCTCTACTGGCTGTAGAATGATTAGAAGGGGCTTGGGCTACTGCACATAATCCCAAATCAGAAACTATGGGTATAAAGTTGTCCAGTAAAGGGTCAAAGCCAATCATAAGAACAGAAGGAGGCCATTCAGCCCCTTGAACCTGTTCCACTATTCAGTTAGATCATGGCTGATCTGATCTTAACTTCATCTCCCCACCTTGGTTCCATAACTCTTTAATACCCTTGCCTAACAAAATCAATCTCTGTGTGAATTTTTTTCTATTGGACCTGCCTTAACAGTTTTGGTGGAGTGAGTCCTAGCTTTCCACTGCGCTTTGTGAAGACTCTATCGCTTCTCTCCAGTCCCTGACACAATCGTGACCTGTAACACCCACCATTGCTGATTTGCTTCTTGGATCTGTGGCAGAAAACATGATGCACTTGTTTAAGAATCTTTTGAAAATGTAGAAAGAGCAGATACTAACATTAGATAGTTATAATTGTGTAGATCTCTTCATATTACAAAAATAACATGCATTCAGAGAAATTTGCACTCTCAGAAAGATTGTGCAGTGCAAGTGCCAGTCTCCCTTTCAATGTGCCAGATCAAAAATGAATTGAAAGATCGGACTTTCACTTTGGATTTGATACTGCGGAATGTAAATTTGAAGCTGGTGGTCACTGCTACATAACATAGAGCTTCAGTACAAATCCTGCCCTCGAATCTCTCTGGAAATTGATTTCTGTGATGAAAAATGCCAATTCTGGTTGCTACGCAAAAAAATACGGCCACTAAAAAAATTAATCTGACTTGAATTCATTTACTCAATCCCCACACAGAGAATTTAACCATGTTTTACACATGAAGCTTACAGTAACTATTGCATGAGTTGGTGTATTAATGTTCTGATGTTATGCAGGAGAGGTTGGTTCATTCATGTCTTCCCTCAATTATTATTCCTAGTCTGTCAGCTCTGCTACAATCCACTTGAGTCTCTGTAAAAATTTACATTGACAGGCAGCAGATAGTTGATATTAAATTTAATAAAGTTAACATGAGCCAGTAGTGTAATTATTTATATCTCCTGGTCAAGCTTGACAGATATATCCAACAATGGTAAGAGGAGGCTCCCAGCAATAGCATAGATTTCAAATAGTAATAAATGAATGGATAAGCAGTGATGGAGTGATTACTTGCAAGGTGCATCAGTCCTTCTGCACCTGCGCACCTGTTTTGGGATGGTGAATGCACACTCAGTCAGTCATGTCCACAAAAACACCTGCACGCTGGAGAACTGACTGCAGAGGAAACTGAACCGAAGGGGGCCTACCAAAGCATCTTGCCTTGGCCAGCCTGGAGCCTGCAAGGGGACCAATCAGATATCTGGTCCAACCTACTTGTGTTGCAAATAGACACCAGCACGAACAGCAAACTTTTTTATAAGTAGTTAATTTCTTGGTCTTCTCAGGACATCCAATGAATAAAAATGGGGAGCAATGTAAATCTGATTCATCATTACCTGTTTCACACTATCACACAAAGTCAAAATTACCCCGATATCTCCTGCTCAGGCTGATGTGGGCAGATGGCCTTTGACCTCTGCTGCTCTAACAGAGGCTACTTGGAGCTAGACAGGCACGGTCATGTCCTCTGATTCCATCTTCCTCCCATGAAGATCTGCTTTTGGGTACAAAAGGACTGTAATTCCTCTTGCAGTGACAAGCAGAGAATGTGTTTTCTGAATAACTAACAGACCACTAATGAAATTATATGTTTTAAAGCCGCGTGTTTCTGTGATTTTGTTAGCTGGACAATAATTGCAGAGAAACTCAACTTTTCCCAAATTTTGTTTATAAAGAGAAGTTTCAACCCAAACTTGCATGGCCTTACTTTGATATGGCATCTTTGAGTTGCACTATCTTGAAATACAGATTTTAGTGTCTCGTGCTAAACAGGAGCTGTTTATTGTTTCCATCACAGTCCCAGCTAAAGTTT
Organism: Heterodontus francisci; assembly: GCF_036365525.1. Lineage (NCBI taxonomy): Eukaryota > Metazoa > Chordata > Chondrichthyes > Heterodontiformes > Heterodontidae > Heterodontus > Heterodontus francisci. The sequence goes on along the minus strand of NC_090407.1, from coordinate 1,959,225 downwards.
GCTAAATGAATGGGAAATCTGGCACATTACCCTTTACAGCCTGGTTGGCTGTACTTGGTGTTTGGAAAAAATAAGAATGACGTTGAAAGAATTAAAAAGGAGTAACAACTATTAACAAAAAAAATCATGGCAAGGCTGGAAAATATTTGCAACACTATATTTATTGAGGACAATATGCTGGTCACAAAAGTCTGTGGTGTCAATGTTCGGTGGAATTGTGCACTTACCTTGATTTTACTTTCCAGTAAAACTAGAGAAAGAACAAAAAGACATGTGCAAACAGTATTTTTAAGATGTCAAATGGGTCACTTGGATACTGCAGTTTATTGTGATGTCTGGGGGATGCTATGTCTTTGAAATCAAGAATATGACACAGGTAGATTTTCATACTTTGCATTTTGCATTTTCAGAGGAGATTTAACTGGTTTGAAGTAGAATTGAGTTTTCTACCTTGCTCTGCAGAGATACTAATCAATGTTGGGTTCCACGACCCTCTGGTATCTCAGCCAAGTAGCCAATGATTGCCAGCAAAATGTTTAATTGTAGAGTGAGTCACATTAAGTTTAATCACATCCTTGAATGATGCCCACAAACATGCCCTTTCCAACAGGATTGCTGGATACTAATGAGGAGTAAGAACCTGACTAATTTTCCCTTTCCAAGCCCAGTGGTGAGATCAGCTAATTAGCCACTGGCTCAGGATCAAAGCTGGGATCTTCCCATTCTAAATGCTCATTTGTGCACAGGGGTGGTGGTGGTGGGATGTTATGGGGTGAGGGGGAGGGAAGTGGACCTGGAATGAAGTTCCACTGTTGCAAATGGACTATGACAAGTTGTGAAGATTAATCTGTAAATGCCTCTTAGTCGTAGTTCTGTTTGGTCCTATTTCTGATACTAACTAGCTGCTTCGAGAGTAATCACTACTGGGCCTGAATTCAGCACTACAGCCATATATAAAACAATCCAGCTTTATAAATATTGCACATTGCTTACACTTGGAGGGGCTTATAGTGAATTGGCACCGTGCACCAAATCTCTTCAGGCACATTGACAAAGGGCAGATGCTGTCTTATTGGCTTCCTTATTGGCCCTTTACAAAATTCAAAACCGGACAAAGAATGGGCCACGGATTTGGATGAGAGCTCGGCTTCAGAGGTTTGCTTTGCTGATGGTGAAAATCCAATGAAAATTTGTTAATTAATACATCCACATAAAAATAAGTTTAAAACATCTTAGCTGTCCACATATTTAGAAATTTCTGAAAATCTACTTAAAAATCAGACCACCCAGTCGAAACCAGCTGGTGACAATTCTGCTAATTTAACCAGTACTTTGGTACTTCAGCTCTGCTTGTAAGTTGGGTGAACGACTGAATGTTACTCTTTAGTAGGATGTAAATCATGCGTTCTCAGTAAGAGTTGTAAGTGTTGTTGCCCTCCTAATCTATTGGGTCTTCAGTTCACTAACATTACAGTTGGTTTGTAATTTGCACAGAGCATATAGGTTCCATGCAAAAAAAGGTATGGGTGAACTGGCAGGAGTGTGAGACACAGGTGCTGCGTAAGGAATTCCCAATCTTGGCCCTTTGGTTGAGAAGCACCGAATGGAGACCTTGCATTTTCCTTGAAGGAAAAATGAGGTGACTCACTCGGAGCTGATTTCATGCCATTGGCCAGCTACACAGCAATATTAATGGAGGCCTGGCTGAGACATCTCTAACCTGTCCTATTGGCCTTGTGTTGACAGAGGTTGGGCACTCAATGGGAATTGGAAGAAAAATAATCTGCTTGAAAAAATGTTACAAAAATGTACTTAATGGTGTTTTTGGGCTTCAGGTGAACCACATAAACTGTATTGGATTCAAAACCCAGGATACTGGTTTCAGTTCCAAAACATACATTCATCTCTGATGAAATGGCTATAATTTCTTTGGGTCTTTTGCAACCCACCCCCTTCCATAATTTTCACTTCACAGCTCCATTCTTGTAAGTCATCATAAGTCTTTGTTGTGAGGAAAGCTGTGCATGATTCATTTTGTATTTTCTCCTTTCCCTTTCCTTAGTCGTTGCTTGTGCCTGGAAAAAGCCCAACCAAGCACGGACGTCGAGGCAGTGCTATAGGCATAGGAACAATAGAAGAGGTTTATGCTTTACACTCACTTTCCTGTCTCTGATTCAATCCTGCTTCTCCTGTGTGATGCTCATTGCATGGTCACTGATTCAAGTCTACTGCATGAGTTTGTATTTTTATTGGAAGAAGTTGCTTTTGAATGTTTAGAAATACACCATCTCTAATTTATATTTAGAACATCTCTTCCCATTGCCTTATCACTGACCTTGCAGCCTGTGTTCCAACATTTTCTCGAAGAAAAAAACACTTACAAAACATGGAGGTGAACAAAAGATTTAAGTACAGGCTTGAAATCAGCTGTCTGGCACTCTGAATAGATGGATTCTAAATATGAATTGGGCTTATAGTTGTGAGTGCATTGGTTTCAATTAATCTGCTCTGTGCATGACCTAATCTCAATGACAGTCAAATTTAACAAGTTATAGTCTAGGGAATTGATTATTAAGAAATGTCTGAACTGCATTGTTCAAATAGTGACTCATATAGTAACAACAGTGCTAAACTACTGTCCAAGAGATTCTGAACCAGCAAATAGAGCCTGATGACACCCACAGTAAGGGAGATTTTCCTGGATTTGCACTGGATCGCTGGGGCACAGTGACCATCAGGGACTTGGGCAGCTCAGAGCACAGGCTTCTGAAGGAGTAGGTTCAGATGTGATCAAATTTCCGATGTTTGCTGCACCCAGGGGAATCCAGTGAGCCTGACGCCATACCCACAAAAATCTCCCTGGTATCATTTTTCTTTTGTCTTTCTTCTGCATCACCCCTCCTCCCCTGTGCACAATTCTGCAGCCAACAGAAGAAGATAAGATGCTTGCAGGCCCCTTCTGTTATAAGACAGTAGGGAGCATTTACGAGCAAGGCAGGGTGACTGCCCTTTGATGCATTGACCTCCCCTGCCTTTGGGGAAATGCTGAGACTCTACTTGCCACCTCCAGCTGATGTCAAGTCAATGCTGACCAGTGAGCACATGGGCAGATGCCGAGGTCAATCTGTAGCCCAGCGTTCTGGCATTTGACACATTGGCACATCAGCAGACTGCATTATTCTATCACCAATGAACAGTAGTTTAGCGATATGGTTGTAGCTAATATATTGTCACTGGATTGTTGCATCCACAATCTAAAATCACACCTGTAGATAAACTGGGTGAATAGTCCTACAATGTAACAGATCTGCATATTTGCACATTTGATTTCCTGATTACTGCATGACCTGATTTTTTAATGTTATTTAACTGCTACTTTATTGTTTGTGTTTTAATTACAATGATTACAGCACTAAACTCAGTAATTATATATCTATTAATTCATTATTAATTTATGTGTATGAATCATTGAATGTTAATATATACTAACATTGAAATACTTGGTTCATGTGGTATGCAAATAACTCCTGGTAGGTACCATTCACTTGTATATAATTCACCCCTTTCAGTTCTGTATAGTTTAATTGTTTTACTGATTTTCAAGGACCAAGTTCTATAGTGTTGAACCCAACTGATGGTTACAAATATTAATATCTTCGGAAGTGAATGATTAGATGATACTAAACTACAGTTTGAAAAGCCTGTGGATTGTAAGAGGAAGTAAGACTGGAGGTGAGGGGTGGTGCAGGCGGGTGTATGTAATTTCACAAAATTGAGGTCCTAAGAATGAATGCTACTGTGGAAAATGGTGAAATGAGTCTTGACTTCAATAACAAGATGATGCAGGTAGGAGGAAGTGTTTGTAAAACCCTGTATTAGAAGACTAACGAAGATGCTACCAAGAAGGAATGACTATAGCTGTACCAACAACATAGAAAAAGACAAGAAAGGAGAGAGTGGTTGGAGATTAGGAGGAATTGCCTATCCAACAATGAGCTATTGCTGGTATTCTGTCCAGGAGTGGAACGAGGTATCCAAACAACTGATGGGAGTAATATTGAAACCTCGTCAGATTTAGGGTTAAGGGGAAAAGTGGCATGAAATAGGAAACTGCAATTCTTGGATATAAACACAGCAAAGTGAGATCAGAGGAAATATTAGAAGCAAAGCTAAAGAAGGACTAAAAATGCAGCCATCAGAAGAGACAGCAGTTGAATAGAGAGTTAAGTGACAACCACACTTTATCTTCAAAGAATTGAAGGAAATAGCATTTTTATTTCCTCCTTAATTGATATAGAAGAGATGAAGCTTGAATCATTCAACCATTGCAATGTGTGAGGAATGAAGGTTGTGTGGCATGCAATCTGGAAGAAACTGATGAATGTAGATTTGAATCATCAGTAAAAGAGTGGGTTGGGCTGTCTGACGTGTAGAGGAGCTTACAGATAGAGACAACAAACAGAGTGGGAGAGAGCGATAAAAAAAGTCCGCGTTAAAGGAAAATGAGTTGGAGACTTAGCAGTTTGAGTGGGAGCTGAATAGTCATGAGCTGTGCTGAGAGACTATTTACAAACAGCTTTTTTAGAATTGTACATTGCCAGACCCCAGCAAAGGCATCTGGAATGTTCAAGACAATGACAAAGCAATCACAAAGTGGAGCAAAGTATCAGAGACAGCCTTTCACTAATAAAACAACTGTGCATTAGGTCAGAACTTGAACCATGGTGGATGTTTCAAGGGTTAACAGACTTAACCTTATAAAGAAAAAATGTAAGGACAATAAGATGGTGGTTTCAAGAATAAAGAGATCCTTTTAGGGATAAAATGAACATGAGCAAATTTTCAGAAGAAGGAAAAGTGCAATGTTCCGAAAATAATTAACTTCCTAAGTACCAGGAAATTAAATTAGGTGAAAGTAGAAAACTTATCTTGGTTCTTTGAAACTGGTTAGCCTCTGATTGAAATAAGTTGGAGAGACCAATCCTCAGGCATATGTCAGCTGGGCCTTTAAAATCATTGGTTATAGGACCATGCATTTACAATTCTTTATACTTGTCAAGTGACAAATGGGAAAACAGATTCCTACCACAAAAAAGAGGGTAAAGTTCTTTATTAATTTGTAACAACTACAGATTTTGAAAGTTAATTTGATACATTTTTAATTATTAAGTTATTGATGCAATTGTTAAGTGCATTTGCTAACTAATAGTCTCAGAGATGGTGTTACATTGATTAGTGTAAAATTTGTTGATGCTCTTATGATCACACTGCTCGATGGACTTAAACACAAACAAGGCCTTGACACTGGTATGTAGTGAAGGTCCAAAGGACATTTCCATTGGGGCATCGCAACTAGTGCTTGCTCTTTCCCACTCTTAATTTCAACACAGTGTAACCAGTGTTATCTCACAGACTGGCTCTGCAAAGTAGGAGACTTATCCTCAATTCAAAAGAGCACATGCAAAGTGAGAATCCACAGTTGTGCAAAGATAGAGCCTAATGGAGCTTTGTTGAGGTGTCACATTCGTTGGATTTTCCTCAAGATAGTTTCACATAGGCTCTAAATGCTTAGAATAAAATTATTGAATGGCCATGAAATTATAATCAGCAAATCTTGGCATGTTGCTTCATGTCGTGGATTACATAACACTGGGAATGAATTCTAGACATGAGGCACAAGTCCATATTTTCTTAAACCTGGGTTTGTTGTCTCTGGAGTGGAGGGCTGGTTAGATATTTGGATCGTTCAGTGTGACAGATTCTGGCAGAAGTTAACAAGGAAATAACAGTCTATTTCTCCTCCAAAACATTCTGGGATCAATTTTCAAGGAATACAATCAAGGGCTCTGGTGAAGTTCAAATAAATAGGATCTGGAATAATGGTAGTTTAATTGGGAGAGAGAAGTTGATGTGGTAAAGGATGCTTTTGCATATTGCACAGACGGAGTGCTACTTGGACAGACAAATGTTTCACCTTGATAGATTATCAGCATTGACCTCAACAACTTTAAAATTAACTTGGTCTAGGGGCTACTCTGCCTGGTGACTTAGTAGCCCAAGAATGATATTGGTAGAGGCCTTGGAATAAATCCTTGCCTTGCCTTCAACTAAAAGATGGAGAGCAGTCTTTGGGGAAGATTGGAACTAAAAAGGTAAAATAAGGACAAGTATAATGACTTGAAAGAGCAATAATTGAAATGTAAAAAGAATAATTAAGATTTCCAACAAGATCCCAAAAGGTTGAAAGATGATAGTCACTTAAAAGAATTAAATATTTTCAGAAATTTAAATAGATTTATCCCATTCATTTAACCTAGTGTTAGAAACCCCATGGTTAAGCAATAAGCTGAGAAATCTCCGATCCAATACTATCAAACAAACGCTTTGTGTGTTTGTGCATTTTAAATAGGTTAAAGGCACCACTAAAATAGCAGAAAAAAGAACATCAAACAAATGCATAATTGTTCATTTATTCACCTGGGCCTCAGTAATTCTGTAGAAGATAGTCCTGTCCCACCTTCATTGGTCTATGTAAACTGATTATGCATATAAAGATGTCTCTGCAGTGATTAGAGACTAGTATTGGTAAAGGTTCAGTGTAGTTTTTTTGATATATAACCAAGCAATCTGCCTGGCCAACCTTTTGTACACAGGAAATTCCCATAACTAATTGTGACTTTTTTAAAAAAACTATTAATTTTGAAAGATTACTGTGTGTGAATCAATATATGCTGAAAAGAACAATTATGTGAAATGGCATAAAGCCAGTTATGTGCATTTTCCGGTGGGTGTGTGACGCTAAATATATTTTTACAGTCATTGATTATTCCTGGGAAAAGTCCAACGAGGAAGAAATCCGGACCTTTCAGCTCTCGTCGCAGCAGTGCCATCGGAATAGAGAACATTCAGGAGGTGGTGGAGAGAAGGTGTGAGTCCGTCTCTGCTGGTTTGCTACAGTACAGTTTTACAGGGATATATCATACAACACTTTCTGCACCATTACTCCCAGTAAACTACTTCCAAAAGTGTAGCATGATAGCCTTGGTGACCATTTCAGACTGAAAGGAACTTGAAGCAATAATCTCACTGTGAGTGTTGACAAGTCATTATTCCACAGGGGCAACAGAGCCAAGCTCAGGCCTGTCCTCATGCAAAATGACTCATGCACTTCCCTTCAAAAGTCATTGGACAGCGATCAGGTGTGGGAACCATGGCTGGTCCCTTTTTTCCCTTACCCTACCCTACCGGCACTGAGGCCAATGAGCACACCCCACCACTCCGCCCGGGCGAATATCAGTTAACTCAGTCCAGGGATGAAGCATGGGATCATGTCTAATTGAGCTACTGGGGGAACATCACCCAGCTTTTAAGAATTTTCTAACTGGAGTGTAATCACTAGGCACCAACTCCACCTTGTTTCTGTAAGATCACAACACTTTGGTTTGAGTAGAGAACCAGAAGAGGCGAGTGCCAAATTATAATGTCAGGAAGATATAAGCTCATGCAATGATCCTGGATAAGGCAATAATGCTAATGTGCTTTATTCAGTGCTGTTCAAATGTCAGTGATAGCTCTAACTACTCAAATATTGACCCAAAACTACACTAGAAATAGAATTTTGCATGAAAACGGTGAATATCTTTTGGCTGGCCTATTTTTTACTGTTCCATTAATTTTGCTGGGTAATATAATCTATTCTGCATATTCTAGCCTTGTTTACTCACTTTTATTTCTGCCACTGCCCTTCCCTGAAAATCCGACAGGTTCTACAAAGGACAGGCGACCTACTGCCCAGGCAGAAGGGTTGAAAAATTAGCCTCGAGTAGTTTATACTATACGATGCTCCACAAGCATGTTGAAAGGGGCATTTTTCATGTGTATGTCCAGGCAGCAGATTGTTGTTTGGTGGCCTGAGGTAGAAAGTCTGAATGCGTGACGGTGAGGCCTTCAATGGTTGAATAGTTCAGTTTGCAGATGACACAAAACTGGGAGGGAATGTAAGTTGTGAGGAGGATGCAAGGAGGCTTCAAGGGGATTTGGACAGGCTAAGTGAATAGGCAAGAACATGGCAGCTGGAATATAATGTGAATAAGTGTGAAGTGATCCACTTTGGTAGAAAAAACAGAAAGGAAGAGTATTTCTTAAATGGTGAGAGGTTGGGAAGTGTTGATGTCCAAAGGGACCTGAGTGTCCTTGTTCATGAGACACTAAAAGCTAGTATGCAGGTGCAGCAAGCAATTAGGAAGGCAAATAGTATGTTGGCCTTCATTGCAAAGGGGATTTGAGTACCAGAGTAAAGACGTATTGCTTCAATTGTATAAAGTCTTGGTGAGACTGCACCTGGAGTATTGTGTACAGTTTTGGTCTCCTTATCGAAGGAAGGATTTACTTGCCATAGATGGAGTGCAACGTAGGTTCACCAGACTAATCTCTGGAATGGCGGGATTGTCTTATGAGGAGGGATTGCAGAAACTGGGCCTGTATTCTCTAGAGTTTCGAAGAATGAAAGGTGATCTCATTGAAATACCTACAGGGCGTGACAGGGTAGATGTGGATAGGATGTTTCCTCTGGCTGGTGAGTCTAGAACAAGGGAGCACAGTCTCAGAATAAGGGGCAGGCCATTTCAGACTCAAATGAGGAGGACTTTCTTTCCTCAGAGGGTGGTGAATCTGTGGAATTCTCTATGCCAGAGAGCTGTGGAAGCTCAATCATTAAGTATGTTCAATTCAGAAATCGATAGAGGTAGATGATCAGCCATGATCTGTTTGAATGGTGGAGCAGGCTCGACAGGCTGAATGGCCTACTCCTGCTCTTATTTCCTATGATCCTATGACTCTCACTAAACTGGAAGGCAGGAGGCACATATGGAGTTGCATCCCAGCAATATATTTTGGGGTGAAGGTAGAATCCTTTTTGATGTTCTTTAGCATTTGTTATGACCAGGTGAGAAAGGTGACTAGGGTTCCCTTTCAGCCTTCACCTGGTCTTACTGTAACAGGGTTTAATTTTAAACACACCTTGTTTTGAGCTCCCCCTTTGTGAATCCTTGTTCACCACTTAGCAAATTAAAGCAAAGAAATGAGCACAAACAAATTTTCATAGGTTTAAAGAAGAAAAGCGCAATTTATTGAAACGTAAACTCTAATTCGTTTAACGCCTACGGATACACGCCGCGGCCCAAGCTAGCATACGTACGCGATACACACATGTAAATAGAGACAGAAAAGAGCAGAAGAAAAATAAGGTGGAGAGGTTTGAGGCAATATTTGAAGAGTTTCTTGTTCCTGTGCTTCGAGCTCACTGTAGAGTCCTCTTGTAGGTAGTTCCTGCTTGTAGGTAATTCTTGCTTTTCATTGGGGCCCAGTATTATTCTTAAACCTTGTTCACTGTAGGAGACTTCTCTCTCTTGGGGATCCTTTGTCTTCAATGGATTCCAAAGCTGGTGAGAATGAGATGATAGCAGACAGGAGAGAGATGTTCTCGATCCAGGAGCTTTCTGCGTTCAAAACTCTGTGGCAAGTTCAAATTCCTGCAACAGCCAGTTAGTCATATGACTAAACTGGTCTGACCACGTCTTTTGTGTATTGGGAGCAGGGACTGGTTCCTTTGTTCCAACACTGTCTGCTAGTAAGCAAAAATTGTCTTTCCGGCTAGGGGCCTGACAATTCCTTGTAATAGGCCCTCTTTTCTTCCCAACAACAATTTGAAGATTAATGTATATGTGGCAAAATTAATGTGCCTCATTCTTGGTAGGTGGGGGCCTGCATGACACCTCCACACCCAGGGAAATGAAATGCGATTTGAAAGAGAAACGGTGCATTTCATTAAAAGGATTGAGAGAAATATAAGATACAGAAAGAAAACCCATGCATTTTTCTCATTCATTTCCACTCATTCATAAATCTTAAAGCTTATTAAAATTGTCTTTTCTGGATGCCAGTGCTGCTTTAATTTCCCCTTGTTGGCTATGTGGTTCTTTGGGGAAGTTTTTCTTCAGTGTGCCCATTGCCAAGACTGCCGAGGGTCTTTGTTCCTGCTGAGGTAAATATTTTTTTCAGGAGAGTTAGTAGTGGGTCTATCCTGAACACACACTGCTTTGCTGAGTCATGCAAAGGCTTTTGACTTCAGGGGGATGGGTGGCTCCCTTTTTCTCTGACCGTGGGGGAGGATTCTTTGTTAATCTCCCCTTGTTCTCTGGGACATTCCTACCTGTAGGTATTTTTGCAGATTTCACTGCACTTTCCTGTGGCAGTTCGATTTGGTGAGGCATCACCCTCACAGTTTCTGTGTCCACCCTCCCAGAGGTGTCTCTTTGTCTCTGCAGGTTCCTGTAAATGCTGTTAGCAACTCTGGTGGGGTGCTTCAAGAGTCTGCATTTATGTAGGAGGATGTGGGGTCTTACTTTTCAAATTTCTCGGGGTTGGGTGACCGGACAGTAGGGGTTTTCATCCAGAATTCCTCCCTGACTTCCTTTAACCTGCCCTCTGGGTCACTTTTTTCCCTTTTCTTTCTAAACTTTAGCCAACCATGTGCCTGCCTTTCCCCATTTGTTCTTGGGGGCGGTGGTGGGGAGGGGGGTCCCTTACAGCTCACCAGCCCTCTGCTGGAGGGTCCTCCTAACACCAGTACAGGACTTAGGGGTGCAGGTTTCACTGTAGGTTGGGGTTTCCCCTCAACCTGGCACATGTGGCAACTCCTGCAGTACTCCACCACATCTTTGTGGAGCTTTGGACAGTCAAACTGCTGCCTTATGCGGGCTTTGGTCTTTTGTATATCGGCCACTGTAGTCTCGTGGGCCCTTCTTAATATTTCTCTCTGGTACCTCTGCGGCACCACTAACTGGTGAACTACTGCCCATTCCTTGCCCTCAGGTCTGTGAGGAGAACTCTATTTCCTCATCAGTACCTCATTCTTTAAATAGTAACAGTCAGGGACTCCCTCTGCTTCACTTTCAGACTGGGCAGCCTGTGCTAACACACTCAATACTGGGGCGGTTTGCTGAGCCTCAGTTTGGGAAAATCCAGTTAATTCATTCCCTGGGAGTCCTAACTTTCCAAAGAAACTCTCAGCCAGGCAGACCTCATGGTCATCTTCCTTCAGTGCCAATGCAGTCTCCTCTGGGGGAGCTGGTTTGATCATGGCCTGATCCACTACACATTCAGGGACTCTGCAGGAGACCATCTCCCGCCACTGTCCTGTCTCTCTGACCTTCTGCGGTCTTTCTTTCACTGCTGGGGGTGGGTGCGACCAACTTCAGCCCCGCTAGATCATTATCAAGGAGCAGGTCAACCCTGTCCACAGGCAAACTAGGGACAATCCCTATGGTCACCAGTCCCAAAACTAGGTCATGGTGCACCCAGTGCACAGGTACAGGCATACACTGCCCCCTAGATAGTCCAACTAGGGATGGGGCCATACTGGACCTGGTATTGGGGAATGAACCCGGCCAAGTGGTCGAAGTTTCAGTAGGGGAGCATTTCGGGAACAGTGACCATAATTCCATAAGTTTTAAGGTACTTGTGGATAAGGATAAGAGTAGTCCTCGGGTGAAGGTGCTAAATTGGGGGAAGGCTAATTATAACAATATTAGGCAGGAACTGAAGAATTTAGATTGGGGGCGGCTGTTTGAGAGTAAATCAACATCTGACATGTGATGTGGGAGTCTTTCAAACGTCAGTTGATTAGAATCCAGGACCGGCATGTTCCTGTGAGGAAGAAGGATAAGTTTGGCAAGTTTCGAGAACCTTGGATAACGCGGGATATTGTGAGCCTAGTCAAAAGGAAAAAGGAAGCATTCGTAAGGGCTGGAAGGCTAGGAACAGACGAATCCCTTGAGGAATATAAAGACAGTAGGAAGGAACTTAAGCAAGGAGTCAGGAGGGCTAAAAGGGGTCATGAAAAGTCATTGGCAAACAGGATTAAGGATAATCCCAAGGCTTTTTATACATATATAAAGAGCAAGAGGGTAACTAGGGAAAGGGTTGGCCCGCTCAAGGACAGAGAAGGGAATCTATGTGTGGAGCCAGGGGAAATGGGCGAGGTACTAAATGAGTACTTTGCATCAGTATTCACCAAAGAGAAGGACTTGGTGGATGATGAGCCAAGGGAAGGGAGTGTAGATAGTCTCAGTCATCTCATTATCAAAAAGGAGGAGGTGTTGGGTGTCTTGCAAAGCATTAAGGTAGATAAGTCCCCAGGGCCTGATGGGATCTACCCCAGAATACTAAGGGAGGCAAGGGAAGAAATTGCTGGAGCCTTGACAGAAATCTTTGCATCCTCATTGGCTACAGGTGAGGTCCCAGAGGACTGGAGAATAGCCAATGTTGTTCCTTTGTTTAAGAAGGGTAGCAAGGATAATCCAGGAAATTATAGGCCAGTGAGCCTTACATCAGGGGTAGGGAAATTATTAGAGAGGATTCTTCAGGACAGGATTTACTCCCATTTGGAAACAAATGAACTTATTAGCGAGAGACAGCATGGTTTTGTGAAGGGGAGGTCGTGTCTCACTAACTTGAGTTTTTTGAGGAAGTGACAAAGATGATTAATGAAGGAATGGCAGTGGATGTTATCTATATGGACTTCAGTAAAGCCTTTGACAAGGTCCCTCACGGCAGACTGGTACAAAAGGTGAAGTCACACGGGATCAGAGATGAGCTGGCAAGATGGATACAGAACTGGCTCTGTCATAGAAGACAGAGGGTAGCAGTGGAAGGGTGCTTTTCTGAATGGAGGGATGTGACTAGTGGTGTTCCGCAGGGATCAGTACTGGGACCTTTGCTCTTTGTAGTATATATAAATGATTTGGAGGAAAATGTAGCTGGTCTGATTAGTAAGTTTGCGGATGACACAAAGGTTAGTGGAGTTGTGGATAGTGATGAGGATTGTCAGAGGATACAGCAGGATATAGATCGGTTGGAGATTTGGGCGGAGAAATGGCAGATGGAGTTTAATCCGGACAAATGTGAGGTAATGCATTTTGGAAGATCTAATGCAGGTGGGAAGTTTACAGTAAATGGCAGAACACTTAGGAGTATTGACAGGCAAAGAGATCTGGGCGTACAGGTCCACAGATCACTGAAAGTGGCAACGCAGGTGGATAAGGTAGTCAAGAAGGCATACGGCATGCTTTCCTTCATCAGTCGGGGCATAGAGTATAAAAATTGGCAAGTCATGCTGCAGCTGTACAGAACTTTAGTTAGGCCACACTTAGAATATTGCGTGCAATTCTGGTCGCAACACTACTAGAAGGACGTGGAGGCTTTGGAGAGGGTACAGAAGAGGTTTACCAGGATGTTGCCTGGTCTGGAGGGCATTAACTATGAGGAGAGGTTGGATAAACTCGGATTGTTTTTACTGGAACGACGGAGGTGGAGGGGCGACATGATAGAGGTTTACAAAGTTATGAGCAGCATGGACAGAGTGGATAGTCAGAAGCTTTTTCCCAGGGTGCAAGAGTCAGTTACTCGGGGACATAGGTTTAAGGTGAGAGGGGCAAAGTTTAGAGGGGATGTGCGAGGCAAGTTCTTTACACAGAGGGTGGTGAGTGCCTGGAACTTGCTGCCGGGGGAGGTGGTGGAAGCAGGTACGATAGCGACGTTTAAGAGGCATCTTGACAAATACATGAATAGGATGGGAATAGAGGGATACGGTCCCCGGAAGTGCAGAAGGTTTTAGTTTAGGCAGGCATCAAGATCGGCGCAGGCTTGGAGGGCCGAATGGCCTGTTCCTGTGCTGTACTGTTCTTTGTTCTAACACCATTCACCACCATTCTGGTGTTCACTGCACTCTCAGGGGGAAAGGTCAGGCTTTTTCCCAGTAAAAGGGATCTAGTGGCCCCTGTGTCCCTGAGAATTACTATGGGCTTGCTTGTCCCACTCGAGGGGTATGAGGTTACTTTGCCTTCAGACACAAAACCCTGATAACCTTCAGGAATCCTATTAAATTTTCCTGCGTGCAGTAGTAAGCTTCCTGGGTTGCACTCTTCCTGCAGTGCCACGTGATAGCGAAGCGAGGAATAGGGAGAGAGAGAGGAGTTGAACACGTGGCTGCAGGGATGGTGCAGGAGGGAGGGTTTTGGTTTCCTGGATAATTGGGGCTCTTTCTGGGGTAGGTGGGACCTCTACAAACAGGATGGTCTTCACCTGAACCAGAGGGGTACCAATATCCTGGGGGGGGAGATTTGCTAGTGCTCTTCGGGGGGGTTTAAACTAATTCAGCAGGGGAATGGGAACCTAAATTGTAGTTCCAGTGTACAGGATGTTGAGAGTAGTGAGGTAGGGGATAAGGTTACAGGGACGCAAGAGGGCACTGGCAAGCAAGAACTTGGTTTAAAGTGTGTCTACTTCAACGCCAGGAGCATCCGGAATAAGGTGGGTGAGCTTGCAGCATGGGTTGGTACCTGGGATCTCGATGTAGTGGCCATTTCGGAGACATGGGTAGAGCAGGGGCAGGAATGGATGTTGCAGATTCCGGGATTTAGATGTTTCAGTAAGAACAGAGAAGATGGTAAAAGAGGGGGGGGTGTGGCATTGTTAATCAAGGAGAGTATTACAGCGACAGAAAGGACGTTTGAGGACTCGTCTACTGAGGTAGTATGGGCCGAGGTTAGAAACAGGAGAGGTGAGGTTACCCTGTTGGGAGTCTTTTATAGACCTCCGAATAGTTCCAGAGATGTAGAGGAAAGGATAGCGAAGATGATTCTCGACAGGGGCGAGAGTAACAGGGTAGTTGTTATGGGGGGACTTTAACTTTCCAAATATCGACTGGAAATGCTATAGTTCGAGTACTTTAGATGGGTCAGTTTTTGTCCAGTGTGTGCAGGAGGGTTTTCTGACACAGTATGTAGACAGGCCAACCAGGGGCGATGCCACATTGGATTTGGTACTGGGAAATGAACCCGGCCAGGTGTTAGATTTAGATGTAGGTGAGCACTTTGGTGATAGTGATCACAATTCGGTTAGGTTTACCTTAGCGATGGACAGGGACAGGTATATACCGCAGGGCAAGAATTATAGCTGGGGGAAAGGAAATTATGATGCAATTAGGCAAGATTTAGGATGCGTAGGATGGGGAAGGAAACTGCAGGGGATGGGAACAATCGAAACGTGGAGCTTATTCAAGGAGCAGCTACTGCGTGTCCTTGATAAGTATGTACCTGTCAGGCAGGGAGGAAGTTGTCGAGCAAGGGAGCCGTGGTTTACTAAAGAAGTTGAAGCGCTTGTCAAGAGGAAGAAGGAGGCTTATGTTAGGATGAGACGTGAAGGCTCAGTTAGGGCACTTGAGAGTTACAAGCTAGCCAGGAAGGATCTAAAGGGAGAGCTAAGAAGAGCGAGGAGAGGACACGAGAAGTCATTGGCGGATAGGATCAAGGAAAACCCTAAGGCTTTCGATAGGTATATCAGGAATAAAAGAATGACTAGAGTTAGATTAGGGCCAATCAAGGATAGTAGTGGGAAGTTGTGTGTGGAATCAGAGGAGATAGGGGAAGCGTTAAATGAATATTTTGCGTCAGTATTTACAGTAGAGAAAGAAAATGTTGTTGAGAATACTGAGATTCAGGCTACTAGGCTAGATGGGATTGAGGTTCACAAGGAGGAGGTGTTCTCAATTTTGGAAAGTGTGAAAATAGATAAGTCCCCTGGGCCAGATGGGATTTATCCTAGGATTCTCTGGGAAGCCAGGGAGGAGATTGCAGAGCCTTTGACCTTGATCTTTATGTCGTCATTGTCGACAGGAATAGTGCCGGAAGACTGGAGGATAGCAAATGTTGTCCCCTTGTTCAAGAAGGGGAGTAGAGACAGCCCTGGTAATTATAGACCTGTGAGCCTTACTTCGGTTGTGGGTAAAATGTTGGAAAAGGTTATAAGAGACAGGATTTATAATCATCTTGAAAAGAATAAGTTCATTAGAGATAGTCAGCACGGTTTTGTGACGGGTAGGTCGTGCCTCACAAACCTTATTGAGTTTTTCGAGAAGGTGACCAAACAGGTGGATGAGGGTAAAGCAGTGGATGTGGTGTATATGGATTTCAGTAAGGCGTTTGATCTGGTTCCCCACGGTAGGCTATTGCAGAAAATACGGAAGTATGGGGTTGAAGGTGATTTAGAACTTTGGATCAGAAATTGGCTAGCTGAAAGAAGACAGAGGGTGGTGGTTGATGGCAAATGTTCATCCTGGAGTTTAGTTACTAGTGGTGTATCGCAAGGATCTGTTTTGGGGCCACTGCTGTTTGTCATTTTTATAAATGACCTGGAAGAGGGTGTAGAAGGGTGGGTTAGTAAATTTGCAGATGACACGAAGGTCGGTGGAGTTGTGGATAGTGCCGAAGGATGTTGTAGGTTACAGAGGGACATAGATAGGCTGCAGAGCTGGGCTGAGAGATGGCAAATGGAGTTTAATGCGGAAAAGTGTGAGGTGATTCACTTTGGAAGGAGTAACAGGAATGCAGAGTACTGGGCTAATGGGAAGATTCTTGGTAGTGTAGATGAACAGAGAGATCTTGGTGTCCAGGTGCATAAATCCCTGAAAGTTGCTACCCAGGTTAATAGGGCTGTTAAGAAGGCATATGGTATGTTAGCTTTTATTAGTAGGGGGATCGAGTTTCGGAGCCACGAGGTCATGCTGCAGCTGTACAAAACTCTGGTGAGACCGCACCTGGAGTATTGCGTGCAGTTCTGGTCACCGCATTATAGGAAGGATGTGGAAGCTATGGAAAGGGTGCAGAGGAGATTTACTAGGATGTTGCCTGGTATGGAGGGAAGGTCTTACGAGGAAAGGCTGAGGGACTTGAGGTTGTTTTCGTTGGAGAGAAGGAGGAGGAGAGGTGACTTAATAGAGACATATAAGATAATCAGAGGGTTAGATAGGGTGGATAGTGAGCGTCTTTTTCCTCGGATGGTGATGGCAAACACGAGGGGACATAGCTTCAAGTTGAGGGGTGATAGATATAGGACAGATGTGAGAGGTAGTTTGTTTACTCAGAGAGTAGTAAGGGCGTGGAACGCCCTGCCTGCAGCAGTAGTAGATTCGCCAACTTTAAGGGCATTTAAGTGGTCATTGGATAGACATATGGATGAAAATGGAATAGTGTAGGTCAGATGGTTTCACAGGTCGGCGCAACATCGAGGGCCGGAGGGCCTGTACTGCGCTGTAATGTTCTAATTCTAATTCTTAAAGCCACAGCTTGGTCTGCTGTGCTTTCCATCGGAGTCCTATCTTCACTGATTGGGTGTGCCCTGATTAACCCTAGCAGTTTTCCCTTTAGTTTCCAGCAGTCAGCTTTTAAATGCCCTGCTTTATTACAATGGAAGCATATGGGATTCCAGGTCTCACTCTTGCTCACAGAACCTTCCTTTTTGGCTGAAGGAGGGCCCACTGTGTCTCCTGCTTTCCTTTCTCTCCCAGGACTGCCTGGGTGGAGATCACCTTCCCATCCTTTGTCCTTTACGGATTTGTGGGGGTGATTAGGAAAGGTTCACCTCTGGGAAACCGACTTATAAATTAAAGCAAACTCATCGGCTAGAACGTCCGCTTGTTGGGCTCTCTCAACCTGCTGTTCCTCTACATGAGTCATTATCGAGAATGGGAGAGAGATTTTAGAGTTATGGGGCTGAATTTTACGCCGCGCCCAGCGGGTCGGATGATGGCGTGGGGGTGGCGTAAAATTGAGCGGGAGGCTCTGGGAGGCCTACCTGCTCCGCTCCCGCCTGCGGTGAACTTTATGCCGGTCAGGCGGGGTGGGGGTGGTTGGTGGGAAACGGCCCGCCCGAGGCCAATCAAGGCTCTTAAGTGGCCACTTAACGGCCATTTGAGGGCCCTCGCCCTCCTCCACGTGTATTTTACCCGTGGCAAGCAGATGTGCTGGGGACGTGAAAGGCCGGCAGCTTTTGCTGGGCGGCCTTTCCGCGCCCCGGTGGGGGTGTGAGTTGGCCATGGCAGTCAGGCACAGGGTACCCGATTGAGGGCCGCCCCTGCCTCCCAACCCACCCAAGGGACCCAAGACGCCCCCTCACCCCAAACGACCACCCTAGCCTCACCAAGGCATGACCGATCCCCCTGGTGAGACATGCCCCTACTTACCCCTCTCTAGGCTCCATGGCGTTGTCTGTGCTGCAGTCCCAGCAGTGGCCACTGCTGCTGGTGGCACTGCTGGGATTAAGAGCTGCTGGCCCGCTGATTGGCCAGCTGCTCACTGAGGCGGGACTTCCTCAAGTAGGTGGAAATCCCGCCTTGGGACAATTAAAGCCTGGGGACCCGTAAAATCCGGGACAGATCCCAGGCTAGGCAGAAGCGGGTTCGCCACTGACTTTTGCATTAGTGGAGAATTCCCGTCCGCCTCGGGTAAAATCCAGCCCTTCGGCCCATCGTGCCTGTGCCGGCCATCAAGCACCTAACTATTCTAATCCCATTTTTCTGCACTTGGCCCGTAGCCTTGTATGCTATGGCATTTCAAGTGCTCATCTAAATACTTCTTAAATGTTGTGAGGGTTCCTGCCTCTGCCACCACTTCAGGCAGTGTGTTCCAGATTCCAACCACCTGCTGGGTGAAAAAAAATTTCCTCAAATCCCCTCTAAACCTCCTGCCCCTTACCTTAAATCTATGCCCCCTGGTGATTGACCCCTCCGCGAAGGAAAAAAGTTTCTTCCTATCTAACCTATCAATGCCCCTCATAATTTTGTATACCTCAGTCAGGTATCCCCTCAGCCTTCTCTGCTCTAAGGAAAACAACCCTAGCCTTTTCAGTCTCTCTTCATCACTGAAATGCTCCAGCCCAGGCAATATCCTGGTAAATCTCCTCTGCACCCTTCCTATAGTGTGGTGCCCAGAACTATACACAGTACTCCAGCTATGGCCTAACTAGCATTTCATACAGCTCCATCATAATCTCCCTGCTCTTCTATTCTATGCCTCGGCTAATAAAGGCAAGTATCCCATATGCCTTCCTAACCACTTTATCTACCTGTGCTGCTGCCTTCGGTGATCTATGGACAATTACACCAAGGTCCCTCTGTACTTCCTGGGGTCCAACCATCCATTGTATATTCCCTTGCCTTGTTAGTCCTCCCAAAATGCATCACCTCACACTTCTCAGGATTAAATTCCATTTGCCACAGCTCCGCCCATCTTACCAGCCCATCTATATCATCCTGCAATCTAAGGCTTTCCGCCTCACTATATACGGCACCACCAATTTTCGTGTCATCTGCGAACTTACTAATCATACCTCCTATATTTTCACGTCTAAATCATTAATGTACACTACAAACAGCAAGGGACCTAGCACTGATCCCTGTGTTACACGACTGGTCACAGGCTCCCACTCGCAAAAACAACCCTCGACCATTACCCTCTGCCTCCTGCCACTAAGCCAATTTTGGATCCAAATTACCCTGGATCCCATGGGCTCTTACCTTCTTAACCAATCTCCTATGCAGGATCTTATCAAAAGCCTTACTGAAGTCCATGTAGACTACATCAACTGCTTTACCCTCATCTACACATCTTGTTACCGCCTCGAAAAATTCCATAGTTAGACACAATCTCCCCCTGACAAAGCCATTCTGACTATCCCTGATTAATCGCTAACTCTCCAAATGGAGATTAATCCTGTCACCCAGAATCTTTTCCAATAGTTTCCCAACCACTGATGCTAGACTCACCAGCCTGTAATTACCTGGTTTATCCCTGCTACCCTTCTTAAATAATGGTACCACACTCGCCATCCTCCAATCCTCTGGTACCTCTCCTGTGGCCAGACAGGATTTGAAAATTTGTGTCAGAGCCCCTGCTATCTCCTCCCTTGCCTCACAAAACAGCCTGGGATACATCTCATCTGGGCCTGGGGATTTATCCACTTTTAAGCCCACGAAAACAGCTAATACTTCCTTTCAATGCTAATATGTTCAAGTCTATCACAATCCCCCTCCCTGATCTCTACACCTACATTGTTCTTCTCCATAGTGAACGCAGATGAAAAGTAATCATTTAAAACCTCACCCATATCCTCCGGCTCCACACACAGATTGCCACTTTGGTCCCTAATGGGCCCTACTCTTTCCCTGGTTATCCTCTTGCCCTTAATATACTTATAAAAGACCTTAGGATTTTCCTTTATCTTGCCCACCAGTGTGTTTTCATGTCCCCTCTTCGCTCTCCTAATTACATTTTTAAGTACCCCCCCCCCCCCCTACTTTCTATACTCCTCTGGTGCCTCCACTGTTTTCAGCACTCTGAATCTGCCATAAGCCTCCTTTTTTCCCCTGATCCAATCCTCTATATCTCTTGACATCCAGGGTTCCCTGGACTTGATGGTCCTACCCTTCACCTTAACGGGTACATGTTGGCTCTGAACTCTCACTATTTCCTCTTTGAATGACTCCCACTGATCTGATGTAGATGTTCCTACAAGTAGCTGCTCCAGTCCACTTTGGCCAGATCCTGTTTTAGCATCATAAAATCGGCTTTCCCCCAATTCAGTACCTTTATTTCTGGTCCATCTTTGTCCTTTTCCATAACTACCTTAAATCTTACAGAATAAAAGCAAAATACTGCGGATGCTGGAAAGCTGAAATAAAAACAAGAAATGCTGGAATCACTCAGCAGGTCTGGCAGCATCTGTGGAAAGAGAAGCAGAGTTAACGTTTCGGGTCAGTGACCCTTCTTCGGAACTGACAAATATTAGAAAAGTCACAGATTATAAACAATTGAGGTGGGGGTGGGGCAAGAGATAACAAAGGAGAAGGTGCAGATTGGACCAGGCCACATAGCTGACCAAAAGGTCACGGAGAAAAGGCAAACAATATGTTAATGTTTGCCTTTGCTCCGTGACCTTTTGGTCAGCTATGTGGCCTGGTCCAATCTGCACCTTCTCCTTTGTTATCTCTTGCCCCACCCCCACCTCACTTGTTTATAATCTGTGACTTTTCTAATATTTGTCAGTTCCGAAGAAGGGTCACTGACCCGAAACGTTAACTCTGCTTCTCTTTCCACAGATGCTGCCAGACCTGCTGAGTGATTCCAGCATTTCTTGTTTTTATTTTAAATCTTACAGAGTTATGGTCACTATCCCCGAAATGCACCCCCACTGACACTTCTACCACTTGTCCGGCTTCATTCCCTAGGATTAGTTCCAGTACTGCCCCTTTTCTTGTAGGACTATCTACGTACTGGCTCAAAAAGCTCTCGTGTATGAATTTTAAGAATTCCTCCCCCTTTAAGCCTTTTGCACTAAGACTATCCCAGTTAATATTGGGAAAGTTGAAATCCCCGACTATTATTACCCTATTATTTTTACATCTCTCTGAGATTTGCCTACATATCTGCTCCTCTATCTCTCCCTGACTGTTTAGAGGCCTGTAGTACACTCCCAGCCAAGTGATTGCCCCCTTTTTGATTTTAAGTTCTACCCATATGGCCTCAATTGAGGAACCTTCTAAGAGATCATCCCTCCTTACTGCAGTAATTGACTTGATCAACAGTGCAATGCCACCTCCTCTTTTACCCCCTCCCCTGTCACGCCTGAAGATTCTATACCCTGGAATATTGAGCTGCCAGTCCTGCCCCTCCCTCAACCATGTCTCTGTGATAAATTCCTCTAAATTTTAAATTCCTCTAACAGAATTATTTCTGAGATTCTCAGAGCTGAGCTGTATTTTAAGAGCCCTCAGCCACTGGTCAAAAGCCAGCTGCTTACTTCTTTCAAACTCCAGATAACTTTGATTAGCTTGCTTTTAGAGGGTTCTAAACTTTTGGTGATAGGCTTTGGGTACTAATTCATATGCCCCGAGGATAGAATTTTTGGTCAGTTCATAATTTGGTGAAGTCTCATCTGGCAACAAGGAATAAACCTCATGGGCTTTTCCAGTTAGCTTGCTTTGTAGTAAAAGAGACCAGGTCTCAGCTGGCCATTTAAGCTGCCTTGCCAGTTTCTCAAAAAACACAACAAATTCTTCCACATCTTCCTCATTGAAATTTGGAATTAGTTGAGTGAGTTTTAGCAATTTTTACCCAGCCCTGAATTATGCTCCTGCATATTTGCCATGCTTTCACTGGGGTTACTCTGTCGCCCCCTAGTTAACTCAAGCCGCTTTATCTCTCTTGGCATTCTTTCTGGAATATTCTGTCACTCTGTGTCTCTCTCTGTGTCTGTCTCTCTCTCTCTCTGTCTCTCTCTCTTTTTCTCGAATTCAAGTTTCTTCTGTTCCAATTATATCTTTGCTAACAATACCCTGTCTGGGTCTGCTCTAACACTGTTTCTACTACTTCAGATTCAAGGGAAAAATGTTGGCCACTAGCCTTAGGAGTTCAGACATCCTAGCTTTGCCACGTACAGTAAAGGCCTGCTCAAGTCAGGAAAAAGAATCCGACCCAAACCCGACCAATCCACAGCAGACCAGAGCCGAACCCGGCCCCAGTCCCTCCAATTTCACCCCGAGCCCGACCCCACTAGACCCAACCCAAGCCCGACCCGACCATCCCTTTACTTACCTTCCAACTGGGAAGCTCCATGAAGCTGCAGCACATGCGTGATGACATCATAGTGACATCACTCGCTCACTGCGCAGACTCCGTTTCGTACCGGACTCCCAGCTCAGCTAAGTTTTTTATTTTTAATGCTTACCGGCAGAGCACTTACTGTGTGTGCCCCACCCGAGCCCGAAAGCCGGACCCGGAAGAGTGGCCCGACCCAACCCGAACCCGATGTATGTCGTTGGGTCCCGTCAGGTTCGGGTCGGGTAGCAGGCCTTTAACGTACAGCCACACTGCTCAGCCATTTTAATCAACTCCTCCATAGACAGTGCTTTTAACTTATCCCAAGTTACTTCAACAAAAGCAAAATACTGCGGATGCTGAAAATCTGAAACAAAAACAAGAAATGCTGGAATCACTCAGCAGGTCTGGCAGCATCTGTGGAAAGAGAAGCAGAGTTAACGTTTCGGGTCAGTGACCCTTCTTCGGAACAGGGTCCGAAGAAGGGTCACTGACCCGAAACGTTAACTCTGCTTCTCTTTCCACAGATGCTGCCAGACCTGCTGAGTGATTCCAGCATTTCTTGTTTTTGTCCCAAGTTACTTCACCCTGGCTTGGGGAGCTACTAGCTTCAGTTTTATTTATTTATTTTTTTATTTTATTTTATTTAGAGATACAGCACTGAAACAGGCCCTTCGGCCCACCGAGTCTGTGCCGACCAACAACCACCCATTTATGCTAACCCTACAGTAACCCCATATTCCCTACCTACACTAGGGGCAATTTAGAACAGCCAATTTACCTATCACCTGCAATTCTTTGGAAGTGGGAGGAAACCGGAGCACCCGGAGAAAACCCACGCAGACACAGGGCGAACTTGCAAACTCTGCACAGGCAGTACCCAGAATCGAACCCGGGTCCCTGGAGCTGTGCAGACATGTTAGTATTCAATCACACACAACCACAAGAAAACCACAAGAAATCTTGCTCTTTTTGATTGGGAACAATTTGGCTTCCCACTTCCAGTTTCTCTCGTTCATCTGTGGTAAAATTCTGGACACTAGCACCCAAATTTCTGTTACGACCAGGTGAGAAAGGTGTCCCTTTCCGCCTTCACCTGGTCTTAGTGTAACAGGGTTTAATTTTAAACATGCTGCGTTTTGACCTCTCCCTTGGTGAATCCTTATTCACCGCTTTCCAATTATAAGGCAAAGAAACGAGCACAAACAGGCTTTCTTAGGTTTAAAGAAGAAAAGTGAAATTTATTAAAACTTAGCTAATTCAGTTAATGCCTACGGATACATGCTGCGCCCCACGCTCGAATGCATACGCGATAAGCACATGCAAATAGAGACAGAAAAGAGCAGAAGAAAAATAAAGTGGAGCGATTTGAGGCAATATCAGAAGAGTTTCTTGTTTCTGTGTTTCGAGCTCACTGTAGATTCCTCTTGTAGGTAATTCTTGCTTTTCATTGGGGCCCAGTATTCTTCTTAAACCTTGTTCACTGTAGGAGACTTTTTTCTCTTGGGATTCTTTTGTCTTCAATGGATTCCAAAGCTGGTGAGAATGAGATGAGAGCAGACAGGAGAGAGATGTTCTCAATCGAGGAACTTTGAGTTCAAAACTCTGTGGCAAGTTCAAATTCCTGCAACAGCCAGTTAGTCATGTGACTAAACTGGTCTGACCATGTCTTCTGTGTATTGGGAGCAGGGACTGGTTCCTTTGTTTCCAACAAAGTCTGTTAGTATGCAAAAAATTGTCTTTCCGGCTAGGGGCCTGGCAATTCCTTGTAATAGGCCCTCTTTTCTTCCCAGCAACAATTTGAAGTTTAATGTACATGTGGTGAAATTAATGTGCCTCATTCTTGATAGGTGGGGGCCTGTATGACACATTAAAGGGATTTTTTTGAATGTTTTTGGCAGATCTTTATTGATTTTGCTGCAGAAGGCAACCTAGATAGTCACATCATATGAACATACGAATTAGGAGCAGAAGTAGGCCATTCGGCCCCTCAGCCATTCAATAAGATCATGGTTGATCTGTTTTTGTCTTGAATTCCACACTCCCATCTACCCCTGATAATCTTTGACTCCCTTGCCTAACAAGAATCTATCTACCTCTGCCTTAAAAATATTCAATGACCCCGCCTTCACCACCTTCTGAAGCAGAGAGTTCCAAAGTCGCACAACCCTCAGAGAAAAAAATTCTCCGCTTCTCTGTCCTAAAAGGGCGATCCCTAATTTTAAAACCATACCCTCTAGTTCTAGACTCACTCACAAGAGGAAATATCCTTTCCACATTCAGGATCTTATAAACTTCAATCAAGTCTCCCCTCACTCTTCTAAACTCCAGTGAAAACAAGCCCAGTCTGTCCAACCTTTCCTCATAAAACAACCCACTCATTCCAGGTATCAATCTAGTAAACCTCCTCTGAACCACCTCCAACACATTTAACATCCTTCCTTAAATAAGGAGACCAGAACTGTATACAATATTCGAGATGTGGTCTCACCAATGCCCCGTATAACTGAAGCATAACATTGTTACTTCTATTTTCAATTCCTCTCATAATACCTGCATACTAACTTTTTGTGACTCATGCACTGGAACACCTGGATCCCTCTGCACCTCGGAATTCTGCAGTCATTCTCCATTTAAGTAATACTCTGCTTTTTTTATTCTTCCTGCCAAAGTGAACAACTTCACATTTTCCCACATTACACTCCATCTGCCAGATTTTTGCCCACTCACTCAACCTATCTTTATCGGTCTGCAACCTCCTTATGTCCTCTTCACAACATACTTTCCTTCTTATCTTTGTGTCATCTGTAAATTTAGCTACCATGTCATCACTCCCCTCACCTACGTCATTGATATAAATTATAAAAACGTTGAGGCCCCAGCACAAACCCCTGCGGGACTCCACTCGTCACATCCTGCCAATCAGAAAAGGACCCATTTATGTATACTCTCTGTTTTCTGCCAGCCAGCCAATCTTCTATCCATACTAATATGTGAGACTGCGGTGCTAACCACTGCGCCACTGTCAGACAATTTTCCAGGAAGGCAGTGCCCTTTAATGAGGGTGCTGGATCAAGTTAATGTTGAAAGTAATATAGTATGTATGTTGAGTAAAGAAATGTATTAAACCAGAAACCTTGAAAATGTAAGAACAATCGATCAGCTCCTGCTGTGGCTGAGCTATCAGTTCCACTCCAGTGCGTCTGTTCAGTATAGTGTACAACCCTGACCATTTCCTCACTGTTACTATATATCATCTGAATTTTAACATTTCCTCCTGCGTTATCAGTTTGGTTATTTGTAAACAGCAGACTGACTGTGAAATGTACTCTTTACTCCTGAACACTGATGTCAAAGATATCTGAATCCTTTTTTGATGAAATATTAGATTTAAATTGCAGTGATTTGACATCAATGGACCTTTTCAACCTTGAAAAGAGAGTGGTCTCTGAGTTAGAGAAGTGAATGGTTTAGAAACGGTGAATTTGAAACTGTCAAGAAGACAGCAAACTAGCAAAAGGCAAATTTAGGAAGCTCCTCACACACACAGTGGGCACTTGAAATGGAGGCTGAGCGGTTAATTGAGACGAGAATTCTGGCGTCATTTAGAAAACAGCTGGATGCTGTCGGGCGACTGTGCAGTCTATCCAGATGAAGGGGCTCAATGGCTTTCTTCATCTGTGTATGTATTTGGTGATGTCAATAGCAATGCACTTAGTCTGAAATTTTATCTTAATTTATAATAATTCTCCCTCATTCTCATCTTCTGGAGTGAGACAGTTATTGAGAGTTTCTCCCTATCTCACTACTGATTCCTTCATTATTTTAAATGCTGGATCACACTTTTAATTCTCCTTTTTTTAGTTCCATAACAATAGGCATCTCCTTGTAGTTCACTGATTTAAAACCTGGAGCAGTTTTCAAACCCTCACAGTTCAGTTGTAGAATCTCTTGAGAAAAAATAATCCTCAAACATACTCAGAGAAAGTTGCAGGCCAGAGGTGTTCATATAGAAGCCCAGAGATCATTTGCATCCCACCTTCCCTTTATTGCTCTATTCGTCTTTGTGCCTTTATTCAGGACCCATCCATATTTTCATGGAACTATCCATCCTGTAATATATTTAATTTTTCTCCTTCCTTTGGGAATAGAGGACTGGAGGGTTGCCAAAATAACACTTCTGTTCTAGAGTTGGGTAAGCTTCCAAAGTTTACAATATGTAATAGAATTAATACTCATTTAGAAAGCATGGATTAGTTAAGGGCAGTCAACATGGGCTTGTAAAAGGCAAGTCATGTCTGACAATCTTCATAAAGTTTATTGAAGAATTAACTAAATGCCCCGATAAATGAAATGCAGAGGATGTTATTGTGTGTGTATGAATTTTCAAAAGGTGTTTAAGGAAATGCTGCATAGGAGGCTGATGTAATAAAATTAGGGGGCTGTATTACACCATCATAGGAAACTAGCTAAATACAAAAAACAATTCAGTGGTTAATGGATGTTTTTGGATAGGAAGGATATAACTCTAGAGATTAGTGGTGGAACCATTGCTGTTAACATTTGTACATGTTTTGCAATTGGGTGTGGGGCCACAATATCAATATTTACAAATGACATAAAAATAGGGTGCATGATTCTATAGTTACGATGCAAGAGAATGTAGGAAAGAGTACAGAAATAGAGGTTAATAGATTGGATAGATAGATATTGAATGAAATTTAATGCATAGAGGTGATGCATTTTGGGAAGAAGAATAAGAAAATGTAAGCTAAATGGCCAAATCTTTGAAAGGCACAGAAGAGCAGAGAGATTTTAATGTTCAGGTACACAAATTTGTAAAAGTGGGAGGACAAGTTGATCAACCCACTTTAAAAAAAAACAATGTATATGAAATCAAAAGTTTAATAAAACTGGCATAAAAAACAAACAGTAATGCTACACCTATACAAATCTCTGGTTAATCCACAGTTAAGGATACTGTATCCAGTTCTGGATGTACTACCTTGGGGAGGAGGGAAAGGCCATGGAAAGGATACAGAAGAGATTCACTAAGATGATGCCGGGAATGAGAGACTTTAGTTATGAGAGGAGTCTGAAAAATTTAAGGCTCTTTTTACTACAACAGTGAGGTTGAGAAGATTTGCTAGAGGTCAGAATTACAAAGGAGTGCTAGCCACGGCTCAGTGATAGCATTCTTGCCTTTGAGTCAGAAGGTTGTTGGTTCGATTCCCACTCAAGACCTGAGCACTTAATCTATATTGATACTTCAGTGCAATACTGAGGGAGTACTGTACTGTCAAGGTGCCTCTTTCAGATGAGATGTTAAACTCAGCCCCTGTTTGCCCTCTTAAGTGGACATAAAAGACCCCGTGGCACTGGAAGTTCTTTCCAGTGACCTGGCCCACATTTAACCCTCAAAAAACACCTATAAACAGATTAACTGGTCATAATTACATTGCTGTTTGTGGGAGCTTGCTGTCCAGAAATCAGTTGTCACATTTCCTACATTACAACAGTGACTACACTTCAAAAATACTTCATTGGCAATAAATGCTTTGGGATGTCCGGTGGTCATGAATGGAGCTACAGAAATGCAAGTCTTTCAATCTTTAAAACTAATTCCATTGTTCAGTGAGTGGATAATTGGAGAGCATAAATTTAAGATCACCAGCCAAAAGTGGCTAGGAATTTATTTTATTATGCAGAGGGTAGGCAACACATATAATACATGATCAGAAACAGCAATGGAAGCCAAATCCATAATATCTTTAAACACTAAAATGAATACATTTTTGAAAAGGAAAAATGTAAAGAAATATAGGGAAAGGCCAGAGGAAATGGACTAAGTGGATAGCTCCTTCAGAGAGCTAGCACAGGCACGACAGGCTGAATGGCCTCTCTCTCAGCTGTAAAATTCCATGATTCCAATCTGTATTCTTTATATCCACTTATCAGCTGCAATGTGGGAAACTGAAGGCGTAGACTTGTCCCATCACTCTAGAGCATTTCAGATTGGCCCTTGACTGAGCTAGACACTGCAATTGTAATTTTTGATTTGAAAAAAAGTTAGTGAAAGCACTGCATGGAGATTTATTCTTGCAGCAAATTTGCTGTTGAATGTTTAGATTTTCATGTCCTTTGATATCCATAGAGAGAGCATGTCAAGTACCCAGAAGACCCCAGACAGTGGTCATGTATCGCAGGAACCAAAGTCTGAAAACTCATCCAATCAGAGCTCTCCAGAGATGCCCACAACTAAGAACAGGTGTGTTCAAATCATTCTGGGTCTTATTGATTTGGTAAGAAATTAAAGAATGCTCTTGCTATTGACAAAAATTTTGATATTCCTGTAGAAGGAGACAACTGAAATAAGGCCAGTGCTAAAAGCAAAGATCTATACTGCTTTTAAGTGCAATTTTATATACAATTTCTCAACAGGTTTATGCCCTTTTCGTAGATATACAGTTAAAAGTGCAGAAAGTTGTATTGTATTAAAAAAACAAGTTTATTTATAAAATTGTTGCTTTATATTTATTACAATAGAAAAGTTTAATCTTGCCTTTATATTACAGCAACGTCAGCAGCGGTAGCTCCACTTTGGAAGCTCTGAAATGCGCTGCTGGTTCTGGAAGACGAGTCACCTCAAAAGCAGCACATTTGGCTGTCCCTGCAGCAGCAGCAGTGTTGTCCCTGGAATATGCCCTGTTTGCTCTAGCTCACGGTTTTCCCATCGTTGGCCCATACAAGTTTTATCCTGCAGGTCGAAATAAAAGCTGCCATTGTGATTTTTTAAAATTAGATGAACACAAATTGAACTCTAGCAAAGCAAAAAACAAATTAATCAGTTCTTCTGTCAGTAGCTCAAAGCCTAGCTTTATGCCCTGTGAAATACAGTGGGCGGAAATTACCGTCAAATTAATGCTAAATGGCACTCACCATTATTCATGCACAAATTGCACAGCAACTTCAAGTGAGGCCAGTTGCACTGCTCAGTTATTGGCTTATTAGCTTCCTAAAAACAGCCTCTCGCTGTCCGACTCTCTATTAATTTATTGAATGATGTGAATTTCCTGCATTTTTGCGCCAGATGTGAACTAAACTTGCTACAGAAAGTTGGGGCTTGTTCATTTCAGTCTAAGTACCCTTTATATTGGCCTGATAATTGTTAATTACTGCCAAACAACCTCTCCTGCGCTGAGAATTTGCTACAAGTGTGGACTCTTATTTGTTCAACTTTTTACTATTACTTTTTTCACTTTATCTTTCTATCTCTGCTTTTCCCTCTCGATCCAATTTTTCTTTCCCTCTCTTTATTTTGCTTTTAGTACTTGATTCCAAATTGAATTTACTATTCTATCTTACACAGTAAATTCTGTGCAATGAGAGGTCACTGCCCACAGGCTGAACCTTTACTGGGGAAATGAGAAAAAATAATCTAGCCTTTACCTTCTAGAACAAAGAGTCACCTTAGATAAACGTAAATTTTCTCCCCTTATAGAGCAATAATAAATCAGAAGGCTTCAAACGAAGGCAATCAGGATCTCTCACGATCATCTTCAAATGCCAGCAGCTTTGCCAGTGTTGTGGAGGAGAATGAAGCTATCGACGACTATGACACTGGAATGGTAACTGAAAACGTTAAATTATAATGAGCTTTTTGTTAATGCAATCACAGGAACAAATCTACAGTTAAGCTTGAATCGTTGCTGTCCAACTGTTGTTAATTGACATTCATTCTGCCCAATTTTCTCCCCATTCCTTTGCCCTCTCTGAAGTTTCATGCTGGGGTGTGGTTTCTCTGGAGTTGACAACCCTCCGCTTCTTTCCCAGAGGATCATTCTTCACATGTTAGCGTAGTGAATGTTGGGGTATTCAGCTACAGCAGCAGCATCACATTCAAGCTCAATACTGTCCCATCTGACAGCCAGAAATATACACCTCCCAGCAGTAATCACTGATAGTGATCGGGGTAGGGACACTGGCTGACTTGTTGCCGCTTCATACTGAGGGCTCTAAACCATCCTTGCAGTGATCAACTAACTTGGCACAAACTGGACATGTAACCAGGGATCTGCCTAGCCTGTATGGTTTAGCTCCAGATAAAAGATTACATTTCTCTCTGAGCAATTGAAGGATCTGGGTTAACACCATCTCCCGTGTGAATTTTAATCCTTCATAATGTAAGACTCAGCCAGTAGTTTCTTAGCAAGTGTTACTCTGCAATCTCATCAATGTTTATGAAAATATTTCAAAAGTAGTAATTGACAGTAAAATTGTGCAGCAGTTAATGACCATTCTTTTTCAGCATGATTTTTTTTTTTGCGAGGTCTTGATGAGACTATCCTTAGTGATGGTTTTATTGGTCAGCGTTATACATTTTCCTATACACAATTTGCCCCTCCAGTTGAATTCAAGATCATCTTATTTCCAAAAAGATTTTTGTTTAAAGGGAAAAATGTCTCAAAGAGCCCCTGGTCATGGATAAAACTGCAAGGCACAACATCTATTAACAGGCGATGTCTGTTCTTGTCTGCTGTGGGGCTTGACAGTGTTTCTGGCAGTTGAGAGTAAACACAGGCTGTGTGTGCATTATCTCCACCTCTAGTGTAATGCCTGAAAGTGCAGATAGTGGGAATGATTCACAGGAAATGTATTGATACCCGTGTGGCAGCTATTTACTGTGATGCAATCCCTGCACTGGCATTGGGAATGCCAAATAGCGGGCACATCCTTTGTAATCCAAGCTCTGGACTGAAGAACTTGCCTTTTAAAGGGGAACTATGTTCGTGAAAAATAAATGTCAATTTTTTTTCCTTAAGTGACACATTGGTACAATTTATGTCATATAATCATCGTGTCATTTTAAAAATTATATTTACTCAATATATACACAGGACTGTACAGGTTTAATATATAGGAAGCAGAAAAAACATGA
The DNA here is from genome assembly GCF_036365525.1 of Heterodontus francisci. Taxonomy (NCBI): domain Eukaryota; kingdom Metazoa; phylum Chordata; class Chondrichthyes; order Heterodontiformes; family Heterodontidae; genus Heterodontus; species Heterodontus francisci. The sequence goes on along the minus strand of NC_090407.1, from coordinate 1,927,797 downwards.
TTTCATACCAGTCCTGCTGCATCCACCATATCCATCCATCGGCAGCATGTGTAGTGAAGCAGAACAGTTAGCCTGCAGAGGAAGATTATAGTGGTGCCATATGATGGGTAGTGCTGTACTGATATTCCTCAGGACAATCCTATCAACACTGCTTGTTCTGCATCAGCAGCCCACTCGATGCCATCAGCTGTGAACAGGGTAATGCTAATCCATTACCCATAATGCTGAACTATCAGTCGTGATAGTGCTTAGCTTTTATCATGTGGCAACCTCTGGGAACGCACAATTTTTCTTTGGCAACTGGTGATCACAAGGCTGACCAGATCAACTGAAGATCATCACAAACATCAACGAGGCTTATTCTGTGAAGCATCAGAGTGATCCCACACCTTGCAGTATTTTGTTTTTGAACCACGCCGTCCATATAAAAATGATTTAGTAATTAAACCCCATGGCGTCTTGTCCGACAGACTAGTGGAGATCTGGCTTTTAATAGATGGGTTTGACCACCAGCTCTATATTTGTAACAGTGATGCAGATCGGAAGGACTGTCATTCTGAAGCAGTCACTTGTTGTATCTTGTGGCAGTGATCACTTACTGTATATTGTGTTGTGTTTCAAAACTAGCACATTTTTCTTGTCCCCATGTGCATTAGTATTTTCTTGCCTCTTACCTTTTAGGTTTTAGATTCTCCCCTGTGCCTGCACTCCCAGTGCCACACTCTACACCCTGGCCAATAAGATACACCGAGTACATGTTCCTTGGCCTCTGTTGCTGCTGCTGTCGAGTCAGCTGAGAAGTTCTGGGTGTCATCCTCAGTAGGGCAGGACTCCAGATGGCTCTCTTTTGGCAGAGGAAGAGGGAGATAAAAGTATTGAAAGCAGTTCCAGCCCCCACACATTTCCCCCTGTCACCAATACGCTCAGTCATGCTGAGGTCTGATTCCACTCGTGCCTTCCAATACTTTGCTCAATTGGTCATTTGTGTGATGACATCACAGCTGATCCTAATCCTATTCTCACATGATATCCACACACATTGTAGCAGAACTTATCATGTGATCATCAAGAGCAGGAAACTAGCTGATATTCTCATACCAACTTTGCCCAGCCACATACTCTAGGATGATTCGAACAATTGTGATGCTTTGACCACTACCCTGACTGAAGTTAACCGACTTATCAAAGAACAGGGACTGACACAGGATCCTTTGTATGAACTGACCACTTTGGAGAAATAAAAACAGAGAATTCTGGAAATACTCAGCTAGTCAGGCAGCATCTGTGGAGGAAGATAAGAGTTTAGCAATGAGGGGATTGTCCAATGAGGAGAGATTGAAATCTCCTTGAAGCATACAAAATTCTTAGTGGGCTTGACAGTGAATACGGAGAGGCTGTTTCCCCCCGACTGGAGAGTCTAGAACTAGGGGTCAGTCTCAGAATAAGGGGCAGGCCATTTAGGACTGAGAAGAAGAGAAATCTTTTCACTCAGAGGGTTGTGAATCTTTGAAATCCTCTTCCCCAGGGGGCTGTGAATGTTCAGTCGTTGAGTCTGGTGGTTGTTGGTCGACACAGACTCAGTGGGCCGAAGGGCCTGTTTCAGTGCTGTATCTCTCTACGACTCTATATTCAAGACGAGATCGATAGATTTTTGGGGACTGAGAATCTGGGAAAGGTTGGGAAAATGGAGTTGAGATAGCAGATCAGCCATGATATAGAGTAGCTCAAGGGACCAAATGGTCTATTCCTGCTCTTATTTCTTGTGGTTACGTCAATGGCCTTTGTCAGAACCATAGAACTTATTTTCTGCTTCCAGCCTTTAGGGTTACTTGATCCTCTATTCCCTATTTACCAATGGTACTCTGATTAAAGTGACGAAAAACTGCAGCTGGAATCTGTCCAAATTCAAATAGAGTTTAGCACAGCTGGTAGAACATAGCAGTACAAGAAAACAAACACTCTTAGTAATCTCTTGCACCTGCCCACTGCATAATCCCCAGTTAAACACTCCAAGGAATCCTCTTTTTTAAATAAATTTGCATTTCTGTCTACTCCGTAATTTGCTGAATTAGTAACCCTACAACCATCATAATAATCATTCACTGTAAAAAAAAAACACAGCAGTGCAACAGTTGGGACCTAAAAAGCTTTGCAGGATTTCTGCCACTATTAGTGCCCAATTGCTTAAAAAATAAGCAAATTACTTTACACATCTTAACAGTATATTGGAAAACAGTCACGTCCAGTAAATTGGCCCAATGCAGGGTCAGTGAGGTTTAGCAAGAGAAAGCAAAAATAATAGGTGTTAAGTCATTATGGAAAACAAAAACAAGCAAAAAGATTGTTTTTGAAAAAAAGTACCATCTGTACAGAGACAGATTGTGCTATTAAACTCAACTACAGATTAATAAAGATTTCAACTAAATAATGGTGCTGTTGAAATAAAATATCTTAATGCAATGGGCAAATGTAAAGAATCTTCAATAATATTTTTTTCCTGCCACATCATCTCAGTAATCAGGCAGAAGTTCATGATTAAACATGCTTTAATTTTTCCTCGGTTCCCCCCCCCCCCCCAAAGCATATTGTTCTTCATGGATCCTACATACCCAACTACAGATTAATCTCTGATGTTTGTTTGTGTAAACAGGACAGCCTTTCTTCTGTGGGAACACCTCATAAGAGGGATTCCTTCACCTACAGCACATGGCTGGACGATAGCATGAGCATGACCAGCAGTGGAAGCTCGACAGGTATGTTTGAATAGTTTAATATCCCGTGTACGTTGAAAACAAATACATCAAACAATCAATCACATACATCATTCACATTCTTTCCATTGGCACCATCTACACCTCACCCTATGAACTTTCCAATGTCTGACTGAGATGTCCGAAAGCACTTTACACCTCTTCGCAACATTTTAAAATAAGTATGCCATTATACCTATTCACTGCATCTTTGTGAAAACAATTAACATGTACGAACTTGTGTTTTCCATTTCCTCCATTTTTGGCAGTTCTCTTGTCCAGTGAATGGAAACCTAAATCATTAACCTGTCTTTTTTTTCCGATGCCAGGCATTTTCTGAGTCTTTTTCCAGAATTAATATTCACAATTTTCTTTTTAATTGATTATATTTACATATTTTGGGCTAGAAATTCGTTTAAGCCTGTTTTCAGGCCAAAGTAGGCAACACGTTCTGAATACCAGGCCTGAGGCCCATACGAAATTGGGTCTCCAGCATTCTCAGCATAATTTTGGCAAGCTGTAGACACCAGTTGCCAATTGGCTAACCATCAATCTGGTTCCGAACCAGCATGTTCATTCAGCACAAAACTGCCTGATTGGCAGTTCTGATGACCGGTCACTGAGCTGAAATGTTAACTCTGCTTCTTTCTCCACAGATGCTGCCAGACCTGCTGGGTATTTTCCAGCACTTTTTGTTTTTATTATCCCTGATTTGGCAGTCTTACTCACAAAGTCAGTAAAAAGGGCTGGTGTGGCAAACTCACACTGATGCACAATTCAAGGCAAGGCGAGATTATGAGGCAGAAGGGTACTATCAGACTGGAATGTGGGAGCAGGGAAGGAGAGATGGGTTGGTTCACTTGACCCATCCCTGGGATAAAGGACTTATGAAGAAAGGTTGAACAGCTTGGGCCCTTGCCCATTGCAGTGTAGAAGAATGAGGGGTGATCTTATTGAAACATAAAAGATCCTGAGGGGACTTGATAGAGTGGATACCGGGAAGATGTTTCCTCTTGGGCGGGAGATTAGAACTAGGGGACATAGTTTAAAAATAAGAGATGACAGAGATGAGGAGAAATGAGGTCAGAGACTGGGAATTCTGCAGTAACTCACCTCCTGTCTCCCCAGTGCCTGTCCACCATCGACAAGGCACATGTCAAGAGTGTGATGGGTGTCTGGATGGGTGTGGCTCCAACAACACTCAAGAAGCTTGACACCATCCAGGACAAAGCAGCCCACTTGATTGGCACCCCATCCACAAACATTCACTCCTTTCACCACCGACGCACAGTGGCAGCAGTGTGTACCATCTAGAGGATTTACTGCAGTAACTCACCAAGGCTCCTTCGACAGCACCTTCCAAACCCGCGACCTCTACCACCTAGAAGGACAAGGACAGCAGATACATGGGAACACCACCACCTGCAAGTTCCCCTCCAAGACATACACTATCTTGACTTGGAACTAGATCGCCGTTCCTTCACTGTCAGCTGGGTCAAAATCCTGCAACTCCCTTCCAACAGCACTGTGGGTGTACCTACCCCACATGGACTGCAGTGGTTCAAGAAGGCAGCTCACCACCACCTTCTCAAGGGCAATTAGGGATGGGCAATAAATGCTGGCCTGGCCAGTGATGCCCACATCGCATGAACAAATATAATTTTTTTTCTCTTGAGGGTGGAATTCTCTTCCCCAGAAAATACTGGAGGTTGGGTCATTGAATTTATTCAATATTGAGTTAGATAGATTTTTGATAGATGAGGGAGTCAAACGTTATGGGCGACAGACAGGAAAGTGGAGTTGAGACCACAATCAGATCAGCCATGATCTTATTGAATGGCGGAGCAGATTCAAAGGGCCAAATGGCCTACTCCCTGTTCCTAAATAGTGGGGCAGAAGGCTTCGGATGGTGGGTTTGGAGGGGGTGCTGCTTGGCCAATTATGACAGCAAGGACAGGCCTTGATCGGCAGAAGGTTGGCTTGATGGGCCAGGGGGATGTCCACAGATGCAGCATGAAGCTCCTTCTGTTCTTCCCAACAATATTCCTCAGCCCTGAATTGTTCCATCAGTGTGTGATCAGTGTCTGAGTAAGGCTGCCAATTAGGGACAGTTTTGTACTGTATGAACTTGCTGGTTAGGAGCCAGATTGATGAGGTCCAAACCCATCTCAGGTAGGAGCCCAACAGCTAACAGAGGAGACTTTTCTCCCTGGTTGTTTTAAACCATTCATTTTCATGACTTCTCAGCAGTGCTATCTCAGGTAAACAGCTGCTGAATAATTATGAAACCTACAGATGCTCACTTTTTTTTAAAAAGTCCAAAAAACTTTACAACAAAATAGTTTTCAGAGACATAATTTCCTTGTCAGATCAATCCTAATTTTTCAGGCAATCTTAGCTTCAAACATTAACTGTAGTGTCAGATTTCATTAAACAGCTTTAGAGCTTAATTTTTTTTTTGCCTGCTGGCGTTTTGTTCTCTTTTCTTGAGTTCCATCTTGAACACACTACTCTTGCCAATTCTTTGATGTGTGTAGGTGTCCCACGTCCTCTCCTAGATGTTAACAAAGCTGGTGACTTACCGAGGCCTGAGATCAGAATTAAACTCGAGAGACCCGAGCAGCAGAAACTCAATCAGGTAAGAATACTGCATATATTGGCATTCCTGGTGACTTTTTAATTTAATTCTCAAATCTTTACATTGTACCAACTCTTGTCTACTCTGTGCCTGTACTAATTGTAGGTTCTCAGCTGGTACGTCCTGTTGTTTGGTGTCAATTTTGGTCTGCTGAACATTGATTTTCTGTAAAGGCTTTAGTTTTGTTTTAGTAACAGCAGCATTCTACAACTTCCAATTAGAGATGTGTAAAGGAAACCCGATGCGAGCCCGAATTCCGGACCCGACCCCGATACATGTCATCGGGACCCATCGGGGTCGGGTCAGGTCAGGTGGCAGGCCTTTACATTAGTACACGGGTAAAGGCCTGCTACCTGACCTGAGCCCGACGGGATCCGACAGCATGTGTCGGGTTCGGGTCTGGTCGAGCTTCCGGGTCCAGCATTCAGACTTAGCTTGGGTTTCCTTTGCACACCTCTGCTTCTAATCATCATCATTTGTGCTGATGTCTTTGATTAAGTAGTGGCATTACACCCTGTGGACCTCCATGTTATTTTGCCCGTCAGTCTGGCCAAATGCCGGGCAGGAAATGGACTAAAAAATAATCTCTGCATGCTGGAATCTTCGGGTCCTCCCCCAACTAATGCTTTCCTAAACTCACTCCCCAGAAAGAGCGGGGCCAAAACTACCTCAAAAATTGGGCATTAGCAAACCTTTAACACAGACTCACAACTCACACTTCAAACCCTCACACAGACATTCCACACTAGTGGAGAGAGAACTAAGGTAATAAATTAAGATTATTTCGGGTACCAGGAATGCAATGTCCTATTTTGCATTGTAAATTGTACGGAAAAATTTGCATGGTTATTGAAAGAGAGGAAGGGAGCGGGGAGCGGGACTAATTGCATAGTTGTTTCAAAGAGCTGACACAGCCACAATGGGTCAAATGGCCTCCTTCTGTAATAAAGAGAGAAAATGCTGGAAATAGGAGGTCAGGCAGCATCTGTGGAGAGATGCTCCATTGTATTTTGCTGTGTGATTATGAGCAGCTTCAAATAGAAGATGCTTAGTTTATCTTGGCACCTGTTACTCTGGAACCTCACCCTGTTTACATCGTGAATGGTGAATTCTAGATACCATTTCAACACAGCAACTGCTTCACGTTAACCCAGCACAAACCAGTTTACAAACCTGGAACCTTCCACTCAGTAAAGCTCAGTTACACAGAGGAGATGGCACTCACCAGCTGTGCATTGGGGAAGCCCACCTTTAAGATTTGCACACACTTGCGCACACACACACACATATGGACACATATAAAGACACAAAATATATTTATTAATGAAGATAGAATCAGCAAAAAATGGTCCGGTTTAATCATTCTTGTGAAATAGAAGGGTGCCAGAGCCGAGGGAAATTTGGTCAATAGGATGGCTGAATAATAGATCAGAATTAAATTGAATGGCAGATGTAAATGGGAATCTGTTCTTTCATTGCATATGCTGGTATATGTTATGTTTCATGTAAACTGTGCATATTGCCTGTTCTGTATGTTTATGTATGAATTCAACTTCTGAGTCATATATTAAAGTGTAATCCAAGGATTATGTCTGATCATTATAATCCTCCAACTCTTGTCACTTACCAATCCTAAGAATAGATCACAGTGGTAAAGAGCTTATTGTATATTTTCACTAGGAGTAATTGTAGTCTAGTTTCACATTGATGAATTTATCTTGCACTTGGGCCTTCAAATCAATGCAAGCTTAAGAATGGCTTGTACTGAACCCAGGATTAAGGTATAGAAGGGCTGCTATTCTTGTGCCTGCAAGACAATCTCATGTCACTAACAAAGAATTTTAGTTGTAACATTTTGACTGGTTCATTCTGACCATCCTCACTGTATGTTAGAATTCATGTATTCAGCTAAATGCTGCAAATTTCAGAGCTTCTGTATCTGCTCAGAACTATTAACAAATTTGGTCAGATCTGTCTATATATATATATATGACAGTTGCAAAAGGTTTTTTTTTAAAAATATTCTTGCTCCATGGGATGTGGGCTTTACTGGCAAGGCCAACATTTAGTGCCCAAATCTTAATTCCCCTTGAACTGAGCGTTTTGCTCGGCCATTTCAGAGGGCATGTAAGAGTTAACCACATTGCTGTGGGTCTGGAGTCACATGTAGGCCAGACCAGGTAAGGACAGCAGATTTCCTTCCCTAAAGGACATTAGTGAACCAGATGGGTTTTTACAACAATTGATGATAATTTCATGGCACCATTACTGAGACTAACTTTTAAATCCAGATTAAAATGTTAGAATATTCAAATTCTGCTTATTGTCTGGATTCCCAATAACTTGTATTAGCAGGTTGTGTGTAATTGAGACATTCTGTTTAAAAACACAATAATTAACACTCATTCTAAAGCATTAAAAGACTGACATCTGGAGCACAATTGTAAGCTGTTCATGATGAAACTACCCTAAGCTGATTGCAGTGACTCTCGGTGTGAACTGTAATGTTTATTTAATGATTGCAAGATGCAGGAAAGCAGGAAGGTGGTAGAAGAAAATGGTACATTACATCGAAGATGCCAAGAAAATGTGACAACTTCCTGATGGTGCATAAATCAAAAAACGCAATGCCATTGGCAGTGCCGTGTTACTGTTGCCTTCATAGAATCTGAGAGTCACCTAAAGAAGTTTTTGCAACAACACTGAAGAAAAATTGCATTCATATAGCTCCTTACCCCTCCCTTCAGGATGCTCAAAGGCATGTGGAAATGCTGTGCTGCAATGGATTGTGACAATGTGATCACATGTTTTGTAGTGAATTGTGCTGTTCACCATGCTGCTTGTGAAGACATCTATCACCAACACAGGCTCAAACCTGCACTTACTGATAAACAATTAATGATCACCATCCTTGGGAGTGAAGGGAATGGAAGCACGACTCCTGGAGTTGAGGTTCCTCCATGGTGATGGGTCTGCCAGTGGAATTTTGGATTTAAGTCAGCTATCTATGGCACTCTCTCCCCTGGTATCTGAGCCTGACAGCTCCTGGACACTGTTGATGATGGACCAACCAGCCTGGATCAACAAAGTATAATGTAACAGTAGCTGGGATTCTTTCCACTACTCCCCAGATAACCCTGCAAGCCAATGTCCAACAGGTGGAGTGGATCTGGGCAAACAGCAGGAGGCTTACCGCTGTTGTGGGCTTATAAGCTGCATGGTTTCAACTGGTTCCACTCCAGCAGCACCCTTATTTCATAAGTGAGGGCCCTACACCTTGTCTTTGGTGACGTGTGCCAGAGTTCTCTGGATTAAGTAGGATGTACCCTACAAGAAGATAGTGTATATTCCAAATAGGCAAACGCAAACTGCCATTGGCTTTGTTTAAAGTAAATATGATGATGTGACCTAAATGTGTCAGGTACCTCTTTTTACATCCAGTGTGTTGTCTGTTGACTGTATTGAATTTGATTCAGAGTTCAACTCATTTACGCTGTTTCCTTGGACTCCAATGCCCTCCCCCCTTTTCTTCAGCCAATATCTTATTCATATCTCGGTTTAACACTGAATTCCCAGAGTTCAGATTCTGTAGCAGCCTTTCACAAGGAACTTTACTGAAGACATTTTGGAAATCTGGGACCACCACAACATTATGGTTTTCCACATTTTACCAGGGATGTAATTTCTTCAAAACCAACATCAAGGAAGATATCAGAAAGATTTCATTCCTCTACAAGACTTTGATTGGAGCAGCAATGATGTGGCACGATACATGACTCATCCAATCCTTTGTAACTCAGATAATGGCATCACCTGGATCCATGTCTCTTGTGCACATTCGCACAACCACCCCGGCATTCAAGCCCATCGACCTTAATTTATGCCATTCCCACCAACTGCAGTGCATGACATAGTTACAAGTCAACATAGCATGGAAGCTGAATGGTGAGCAGTAGTGGTGTTTCAGTGTTCTGTTGTACTAGTGAATGGAAGCCAAGTTAAATAAAATGAGGGGAAACTGAGTTGATCCAATATTGTTGCAGTAAGGAAGGTTGCTGTAATGGGTAGAAATAAAAATGACTGGAAGTGAGGCAAGCCAAAAGCATTGGAAAATTGACAAGAACGGAGCAGAGGAAAATAGCAGTTGAGACACATCAGACGAACAGAGCCATCGGCCAACTGTTTGAGATGAATGAATGGAACAAAAATGCTGCACAGCCTGGATAAATTTGTAACGGAAAACTGAACAGAACTGGTAAAAGAAAAGATAATGAGATAAAAGGGTAGAGGTTTGATAATCCTGTCTGTGCCACTGCTTGGACAATGAGCTCACCTCAGAAAATTGCAGGCCTGCTGCTTGTGATTTTTCTGTCTGTCAATGGGCGTCGCATCAAACGAGTTACGACGATAGAGCACCTTGTAACATTTACCCTCATTTATAAAAAGAAAGATATAATTAGAGAGGACAGAATGCCAGCATAAAAAACGAGCATTAAACAGTTTTTAACGTGTCATTTTGGTTTGTGTTTTTAATCATGTTGCAGCAGGCAGAAAGCAGAATCATATCAAAATGAAAGAATATTAAGATAAATCAAAGTAAAATTATGAGGAAAAGACACTCTTGTGAGAGAGGGATAGGAAACACAACACACTGCCAAACACAATATACTCTATATTAAGCACCAGCTGTGCATCAACAATTATTCGCGTCATTTTTGAAATAAGGGACAATGGTTTGCAATTTCAGCAATTGAAGTCATTTCTTTGCAGAGAATGTAGCCACGGAGGTTATGTTCTCGATTTTTTGTTTACCTTTTTCAACCATTAGCCTGTTGTTAGTGATCCTGCTGTTATTCAAATGCGCTTTGATATGTATCAAATTAAAGTTTTATCTGCATGCGGGATGATGCTTTGCTGCTTCTATTTAGCACTTATGTCATGCAAATGTTTGACCAATTTAAATCTTATGAATTGGAATGAAAAGCAATTCCTTTGGACTGAAATTAGATGTATTTAATGTAACTGTTTTGCAGCAAGATCTGGAGAATTAAATGTTGAAGCAGTTTATCAAGAAGGTAAGTTTGGAACAGGAATAAATTCAGTTTTTAAAATTCTGATGCTCTATAACATGTCTGATTCAGTTGGTATTTGTTTTATTTACTTGCCTTTGTCTAAGTGCTTTGTGCTGTCTACTTTCGCAGTGGTCTGTCTGTCTGTTAATTGACAACTGTAAGAGCTACATGATGGCAAATTCTAAAGATGGCACAGAACTGATTGAGAGTTACATTTCAGTAAACAGTCTGAAAGCAATCAGAGTGGGTGCATCATCCGAACGCCCCACCCCTTCACAAAGCCCAGATAAATTTCTACCCTTAGATTTCTAATTTCTCCTGACATTTAACCCAAACCAAGCAAACAATGTAGGTAGGAGGGGCAAGTTGGCTAAAGTAGATTGGGAAACTAGGTTAGGTTCGAAGATATGACAGTAGATAAGCAATGGTAAATGTTTGCAAATTATAAATTAATTCTGTAAAAATTATACATTCTGTTAAGGAATAAAAACCCCACAGAAAAAGTGGTCCAACTGTGGCAAACGAGATGGTATTAGAATACAGGAAAAGGTTTGTAAGGTTGCCAAAAAGAGTAGTGAGCCTGAGGATTGGGAGGGTTTTAGAATTCAGAAAAGTATAAACACTTTGATAAAGAGAAAAAGAGAATGAGATTAAACTAGCAAGAGACATAACAGATTGTAAAAGCTTCTATAGGTATGTAAAAAAAGAGATTGGTGAAAGAAAGTAAATGTGAGTCCCTTAGAGACAGAGATAGAAGAAATTATAATGGAGAATAAGGAAATGGCAGAGACATTAAGTTACAAAACATTTATTTTCTTCATAGTAGAAGACACAAAAAAAAATTCAAGTAGTAGTCTAATGAGGTCTAGTGAGAATGAGAAACTTATAGAAAATAGTATTAGTAACAAAATAGCGCTGACAAATCCCCTGGACTTGGCCTACATCCTAGGGTTTTAAAAGAGGATGCATTGGTTTTTATCTTCCAAAATTCCTTACTGATTCTAGAGCAGTCCCTGTGGAATAGAAGACAGCAAACATAACCCCACTGTTCAAGAAAGGAAGGAGAGAGAAAACCGGGAACTATAGGCCTGGCATCAATAGTAGGAAAAATGCTAGAATCTATTATTAGGAACGTGGTAACAGAGCAATTTGCCTAATCATATGATTTTCTGAGTCATGTGGATTTATGAAAGGAAAATCATGTTTGACAAATCTGTTTTTTGATGATGTAACTAGCAGGTTAGATAAGGAGGACTCATTGGACTTAGCATATTTGGATTTTCAAAAAGCATTCAATAAGGTACCACACAAGGTGTTATTACATAAAATGATGACCTATGGGATTGAAGATTGGTTAACAAACAAAGTTGAAATAAAAGGGGCCATTTTCAGATTATGATCTGTAACTAGTGGGGTACAGCAGGGGTCAGTACCTGGGCCTCTGCTATTTACAATCTCTATTAATGACAGATGAGGGGATGAGTGTAATGTAACCAAGTTTGCTGATGTTGCAATGTTAGGTGAGAAAGTAAGCTGTGAGGAGGATGCAAAGAGGCTGCTGAGAGGGTAAGAACATGGCAGATGGAATACAATATAGCCACATGTGAAGTTACTCACTTTGGTAAAGAAAAATAGAAAAGCAGAATATTTTTTAAATGGTGAGAGACTGAGAAATGTTGGTATTCAGAGGGACCTGGGTGTATTTGTACATGAATCACATAAATTTAACATGCAGGTACAGCAAGAATTAAGAAAGCAGATGGTATGCTAGCCTTTAATACAAATGGATTGGAGTACAAGAGTAAAGATGGCTTACTGCTATTATATAGGGCCTTGGTGAGACCACATATGGAGTACTGTATACAGTTTTGGTCTCCTTACCTAAGGAAGGATATACTTACCTTAGAGGGAGCGCAACAAAGGTTAACTCGACTGATTCCTGGGATGAAGTGATTGTCCTATGAGAAGATATTGAATAGACTAGACATAGATTCCCTAGAATTTCGAAGAATGAGAGGTGATCTTATTGAAATAAATAAGGGCTTTACAGGGTAGCTGCTGGGAGGATGTTTCCCTTGGCTGGGCCATCCAGAACTACCGGGTCCAAGCCTCAGAATAAGGAGTCGACCATTTAGGACTGATGAGAAATTTCTTCACTCAAAGGGTTGTAAATCTTTGGAATTCGCTACCCCAGATGACTGTGAGATACTCAGTTGTTCAGGATATTCAAGACACAGGTTAGTAGATGATTTTTGGATACTAAGAGAATTAAGGGACATGGGGGAAGCTGTAGCTGAGGTAGAAGATCAGCCATGATCTTATTGAATGGCGGAGCAGGCTTGAACGGCTGAATGGCCTACTCCTGCTCCTGTTCCTTATCTTCTGTGCATTCACCAATTAGAATACAGATGACTCTTGCAGCGTTAACCTTGTGCCAAGCAGCTTCATTATCATGAGTGCATTAGTTGGCCTTGAAACTGTGATGATAATGTGGTAAAAACATCAACTCATCCTGGAGCTCAAATCTTTGGCTGACAGTTTTCCTCCAGTACAATATTTAATTGGCTATTACTGGGTGAGAGTCAGTGTCAAGCTGGCCAACTCATGAGGGGCTTAACATGTGGGCCCACGCTTACTCTCACACCAATGTCCTAATGCATACAACACTCACTACGTCAAGATCAAAAACCCTCTTCCCAATGATGAAGGGAAAGCAATGGATGTTGTAAATATGGATTTTAAGAAAGCATTTGGCAAAGTACCACATAAAAGGCTGGCTAACAAAACTGATATTCATAGAATAGGAGGGTCAGTGTCCAATTGGATAAATATTTGGCTTAAAGACAGAAAACAATGAGTTATGGTAAATAAAAACGAGTGAAGCAAAGTTAATGTTTCAGGTCAGTGACCCTTCATCAAAACTCTGATCACTGACCCGAAAAGTTAACTCTGCTTCTCTCTTCATAGATGCTGCCTGACCTGAGTATTTCCAGCACTTTCTTGTTTTTATTTCAGATTTCCAGCATCTGCAGTATTTTGCTTTTATTTTAGAGTCATGGTAAATGGTTGTTTTTCAGACTGAAGGATGGTAGACAGTTGTGTTCCCCAAGGGTCAGTGCTTTTTGATGGACATAAATGACATGGATCTTGGAATACAGAGTAAAACTTCAAAATTTGCAATGATATCAAACTTGCAGGTGTGGCAGTGAGGATGATACCCATCAATTGCAGCAGAATAGGCAGAGAAGTGGCAGATGGAAATTAATATATAGTGAGGTGATGCATTTTGACAGAAGGGATGGGGAGAGGCAATATAGACTAAATGGCGCCGTTCTAAAGAGTGTGCAGGAACAGTGGGATCTTGGGATTCATCTGCATAGATCTTTGACGGTGGCAGGACATATTGAGAGAGTAGTTAGCAAAGCATAAGGGATCTTGGGCTTCATTAATAGAGGTACTGAGTACAAAAGCAAGGAATTTATGCTGAACCTTTATAAAGCTCTGGTTAGGCCCCAACTAGAATATTGTGTCCAGTTCTGGTCACCACACTTTAGGAAGGATTTGAAGGTCCTTGAGAGGGTGCAGAGGAGATTTACCAGAATGGTTCCAGGGTTGAGGGATTTTAGCTACAAGGTCAGGTTGGAGAAGCTGGGGTTGTTCTCCTTGCAGCAAAGGGGTTGAGGGGAAATTTGATAGAAGTGTACAAGATTATAACAGATTTAGATAAGGTAGACAAAGAAAAGCTGTTCCCATTAACTGAAGGTACAAGGACTAGGGGACATAGATTTAAGGTTTTGGGCAAGAGATGCAGGGGGAATGTGAGGAAGAACTTTATTACGCAGCGAGTGCGAATGTCCTGGAACTCACTGCCGACAAAGGTGATGGAAGCGGAGATGATCAATGATTTCAAAAGGAAATTGAATGGGCACTTGAAGGAAATACATTTTCAGGACTAGAGGGATAGAGCAGGGAGTGGGATTGACAGAGTCGGCAGGAACTTGAAGGGCAAAATCATAATGACTCTGACTATAAGACCAGGGACACTAAGGACCAATGTACCAGTCCCACTATCACCCTACTGGAGATCAGCTAATTCAACAGAGGCCCATGATGAAAGCTGGGGCTCTCTTGGCTCAGCTCCACCCTATGCAATTTACTTACCACCCAAGCTTGTTGACTACCCCATTGGGAAAAGTAGCTGAAAATTACTCAAGCAGACAGCAAGGAGGAGCTAAATTAAACAGACACTGCTTCCAGTGTTTAGCCAACAACAACAACTTATATTTATATAGCACTGAAAATGTAATAAAACATCCCAGGGCACTTCACAGGAGCATTAAAAAACAAAGTATGACACTGAGCCACAAAAGGAGAGGTTAGGTCAGATGACCAAAAGCTTGGTCAAATAGGTAGATTTTAAGCATTGTCTTAAAGGAGGAAAGTGAGGTGGCAAGGCAGAGAGTTGTAGGGAGGGTATTCCAGAGCTTAGAGCCTCGGCAATTGAAGGCACAGCCACCAATGATGGAGTGGTTAGAGGCCAGAATTAGAGGAGCGCAGATATCTCGGAAGGTTGTGGGGCAGGAGGAGGTTTCAGAGATAGGGAGCAGCGAGGCCATGGGGGGCTTTGAAAACCAGGATGTGAATTTTAAAACAAGACATTGCTTGACCAGCAGCCATTGTAGGTCAGTATGCACTGGGGTGATAGGTGAATGTGACTTGGTGCGATGTAAGACATGGGCAGCAGAGATTTGGATGACCTCAAGTTTAGAGGGCAGAATGGGTGGTGGGGGCAGTGGGAGACCAGCCATGAGTGCGTTTGAATAGTCAAATCTAGAGGTAACAAAGGCATTGATGAGGGTTTCACCAGCCGATGAGCTGAGGCAGG
Organism: Heterodontus francisci; assembly: GCF_036365525.1. Taxonomy (NCBI): domain Eukaryota; kingdom Metazoa; phylum Chordata; class Chondrichthyes; order Heterodontiformes; family Heterodontidae; genus Heterodontus; species Heterodontus francisci. The sequence goes on along the minus strand of NC_090407.1, from coordinate 1,912,452 downwards.
GCAAATTCGAGTGATGTTAGAGGTGGAAATAGGCAGTCTTACTGATGGAGTGGATATGTAATTGGAAGTTCATCTTACGGTTACATATGACACCAAGGTTGCGAACAGTCAAGTTGCAGGGAGAGGAATGGAGTTGGACAGAGTTTGGAGCAGGGATCGAAGACAATAGCTTCAGTCTTCCCAATGTTTATTTGGAGGAAATTTCTGCTCATCCAGTACTGGATGTTGGATAAGTAGGCAATAATTTAGCAATAGTGGAGAAGTGATGAGGTAGAGCGAGGTGTCATCAGCATAGGTGTGAATGCTGTGTTTTCAAATAATGTTGCCAAGGGGCAGTATGCAGATGAGAAATAGGAAGTGACCAAAATCCTTGGGTTACACCAGACGTAACAGTGCAAGAGCAGGCAGAAAAGCCATTGCAAGTGATCCTTTAGCTATGATTTCTTTGGCCTCCTTGTCTCGAGAGACAATGGGTAAGCGCCTGGAGGTGGTCAGTGGTTTGTGAAGCAGCGCCTGGAGTGGCTATAAAGGCCAATTCTAGAGTGACAGACTCTTCCACAGGCGCTGCAGATAAAATTGGTTGTCGGGGCTGTTACACAGTTGGCTCTCTCCTTGCGCTTCTGTCTCTTTTCCTGCCAACTGCTAAGTCTCTTCGACTCGCCTCTCTTTAGCCCCGCTTTTTTAACTGTCAGCCAGCTCTGGCGATTGCTGGCAACTGACTCCTACGACTTGTGGTCAATGTCGCAGGACTTCATGCCGCGTTTGCAGACGTCTTTAAAGCGGAGACATGGACGGCCGGTGGGTCTGATACCAGTGACGCGCTCGCTGTACAATGTGTCCTTGGGGATCCATGTGGCTCACATGGCCAAGCCATCTCAAGCGCCGCTGGCTCAGTAGGGTGTATATGCTGGGGATGTTGGCTGCCTTGAGGACTTCTGCGTTGGAGATACGGTCCTGCCACCTGATACCAAGGGTTCTCCAGAGACAGCGAAGATGGAATGAGTTGAGACGTTGCTCTTGGCTGACATACGTTGCCCAGGCCTCGCTGCCGTAGAGCAAGGTACTGAGGACGCAGGCTTGATACACTCGGACTTTTGTGTTCCATGTCAGTGCGCCATTTTCCCACACTCTCTTAGCCAGTCTGGACATAGCAGCGGACGCCTTTCCCATGCACTTGTTGACTTCTGCATCGAGAGACAGGTTACTGGTGATAGTTGAGCCTAGGTAGGTGAACTCTTGAACCACTTCCAGAGCGTGGTCGCCGATGTTGATGGATGGAGCATTTCTGACGTCCTGTCCCATGATGTTCGTTTTCTTGAGGCTGATGGTTAGGCCAAATTCGTTGCAGGCAGCCGCAATCCTGTCGATGAGTCTCTGCAGACACTCTTCTGTGTGGGATGTTAATGCAGCATCGTCAGCAAAGAGGAGTTCCCCGATGAGGACCTTCCGTACTTTGGTCTTCGCTCTAAGATGGGCAAAGTTGAACAACCTGCCATCTGATCTTGTGTGGAGAAAAATTCCTTCTTCTGAAGACTTAAATGCATGTGAGAGCAGCAGTGAGAGGAAGATCCCAAACAGTGTAGGTACTATGATTAGATAGATAACAATGGAACCAGTTGAGTGCAGTCCCACCCAGCTGGACGACAGTAGAGAGGTTTTGGAGGGGAATGGTGTGGTCAGCTGTGTCAAAGGCTGTAGACTGCTTGGAAAGGACGAGGAGGGAAAGTTTACCTTTGTCACAGTCACATAGGATATCATTTGTGGCTTTGATAAGAGCCATTTCTGTATTGTGGCAGAGCCGGAAACCTGATTGGAGGGATTCAAGCATGGAGTTCCAGGAAAGATGGATATGGATTTGGGAGGTGACGACATGTTCAAGCACATGGAAGAGGAAAGGGAAGTTGGAGGTGGGACAGTAGTTTGCAAGGGTGGTGGGGTAAAGGGTTGGTTTTTTTGAGGAGGGGGCGATGACGGCAGATTGAAAGGAGAGAGGGACAACACCTGAAGAGCGAGAACCGTTAACAATATTGGCTAACGTGGAGACTAGGAGGGGAAGTTGGGAGGCCAGCAGTTTAGTGGGAATAGGATCGAGGGATCAGGAGGTAGGTCTCATGGACAAGATGAGCTCAGAGAGGGTATGAGATAGGAGTGAAACTGGAGAAGGAGGCGAGTTCAGAGCTAGGACAGGGGGAGCTTTCGAGGATGTTTGGCCCAATGGAAGGGAGGGGCACAGCAGAGGCTGCTCAAAGACGTCCATGAGTTCCTTGCACTTATGTTTGGTGGTGGGGATGGAGGAGACAGGGGAAAGAGGGGTTGAAGCAGATGGTTTGCAGTAAAGAAGCCAGCAGTCATCTCTGCATTGCAGGATGATTGGGAATAATGAGAAAACAAGAGCAGGTCCTGATAATGGTTTATGTGTTCCAACCAGATTTGGTGGTGAATGGCTGTCCACCAAATCCTTTCAAGTCTCCGTCCCTTGGATTTAAGGAAGCGGAGATGAGGACCATACCAGGGTGAGAGAGTAATGGTTTTAATGGGGACGAGGGTGTCAAAGGTGGAGGTGAGGGTGTGGTTGGCAAATCAGTAGCTGCAGAAATGTTGGGGTGAACAAAGGGCCAAAGGCTAGACAATTGGGATTTTGAAAGTGTAGTTGTAAGTGAATGGGGAATAGATTTTTCCAGGGCCGGTTACAGAAGGAAGCACAGTTGGGGCATGGAAGGGGGCTGTGGGTGGAGAGTGATACAAGGAAGTGATCAGAGAAGGCCTTTTCTCCGTTCGATACGATGGGACCAGCAACATCATGTGAGATGGCAAGGACAAGGAGGTGGCTGTGAATATGGGTTGGGGATTTTACATGGAGGGAGAACAGTAGAACATTACAGCGCAGTACAGGCCCTTCGGCCCTCGATGTTGCGCCGACCTGTGAAAGCATCTGACCTACACTATTCCATTTTCATCCATATGTCTATCCAATGACCAATTAAATGCCCTTAAAGTTGGCGAGTCTACTACTGTTGCAGGCAGGGCGTTCCACGCCCCTACTACTCTGAGTAAAGAAACTACCTCTGACATCTGTCCTATATCTATCACCCCTCAACTTAAAGCTATGTCCCCTCGTGTTTGCCATCACCATCCGAGGAAAAAGACTCTCACTATCCACCCTATCTAACCCTCTGATTATCTTGTATGTCTCCATTAAGTCACCTCTCCTCCTCCTTCTCTCCAACGAAAACAACCTCAGGTCCCTCAGCCTTTCCTCATAAGACCTTCCCCCCATACCAGGCAACATCCTAGTAAATCTCCTCTGCACAGAGGGCGGCACAGTGGCGCAGTGGTTAGCACCGCAGCCTCACAGCTCCAGGGACCCGGGTTCGATTCTGGGTACTGCCTGTGTGGAGTTTGCAAGTTCTCCCTGTGTCTGCGTGGGTTTTCTCCGGGTGCTCCGGTTTCCTCCCACAAGCCAAAAAGACTTGCAGGTTGATAGGTAAATTGGCCATTATAAATTGTCACTAGTATAGGTAGGTGGTAGGGAAATATAGGGACAGGTGGGGATGTTTGTTGGGAATATGGGATTAGTGTAGGGTTAGTATAAATGGGTGGTTGATGTTCGGCACAGACTCGGTGGGCCGAAGGGCCTGTTTCAGTGCTGTATCTCTAATCAAAAACCCTTTCCAAAGCTTCCACATCCTTCCTATAATGCGGTGACCAGAACTGCACGCAATACTCCAGGTGCGGCCTCACCAGAGTTTTGTACAGCTGCAGCATGACCTCGTGGCTCCGAAACTCGATCCCCCTACTAATAAAAGCTAACACACCATATGCCTTCTTAACAGCCCTATTAACCTGGGTAGCAACTTTCAGGGATTTATGTACCTGGACACCAAGATCTCTCTGCTCATCTACACTACCAAGAATCTTCCCATTAGCCCAGTCCTCTGCATTCCTGTTACTCCTTCCAAAGTGAATCACCTCACACTTTTCCGCATTAAACTCCATTTGCCATCTCTCAGCCCAGCTCTGCAGCCTATCTATGTCCCTCTGTACCCTACAACATCCTTCGGAACTATCCACAACTCCACCGACCTTCGTGTCATCCGCAAATTTACTAACCCACCCTTCCACACCCTCATCCAGGTCATTTATAAAAATGACAAACAGCAGTGGCCCCAAAACAGATCCTTGCGGTACACCACTAGTAACTAAACTCCAGGATGAACATTTGCCATCAACCACCAGCCTCTGTCAGCTAGCCAATTTCTGATCCAAAGCTCTAAATCACCTTCAACCCCATACTTCTGTATTTTCTGCAATAGCCTACCGTGGGGAACCTTATCAAACGCCTTACTGAAATCCATATACACCACATCCACTGCTTTACCCTCATCCACCTGTTTGGTCACCTTCTCGAAAAACTCAATAAGGTTTGTGAGGCACGACCTACCCTTCACAAAACCGTGCTATCGCTAATGAACTTATTCTTTTCAAGATGATTATAAATCCTGTCTCTTATAACCTTTTCCAACATTTTACCCACAACCGAAGTAAGGCTCACAGGTCTATAATTACCAGGGCTGTCTCTACTCCCCTTCTTGAACAAGGGGACAACATTTGCTATCCTCCAGTCTTCCGGCACTATTCCTGTCGACAATGACGACATAAAGATCAAGGTCAAAGGCTCTGCAATCTCCTCCCTGGCTTCCCAGAGAATCCTAGGATAAATCCCATCTGGCCCAGGGGATTTACCTATTTTCACACTTTCCAAACCTCCTCCTTGTGAACCTCAATCCAATCTAGCCTAGTAGTCTGAATCTCAGTATTCTCCTCGACAACATTTTCTTTCTCTACTGTAAATACTGACGAAAAATATTCATTTAACGCTTCCCCTATCTCCTCTGATTCCACACACAACTTCCCACTACTATCCTTGATTGGCCCTAATCTAACTCTAGTCATTCTTTTATTCCTGATATACCTATAGAAAGCCTTAGGGTTTTCCTTGATCCTATCCGCCAATGACTTCTCGTGTCCTCTCCTCGCTCTTCTTAGCTCTCCCTTTAGATCCTTCCTGGCTAGCTTGTAACTCTCAAGCGCCCTAACTGAGCCTTCACGTCTCATCCTAACATAAGCCGCCTTCTTCCTCTTGACAAGCGCTTCAACTTCTTTAGTAAACCACGGCTCCCTTGCTCGACAACTTCCTCCCTGCCTGACAGGTACATACTTATCAAGGACACGCAGTAGCTGCTCCTTGAATAAGCTCCACATTTCGATTGTGCCCATCCCCTGCAGTTTCCTTCCCCATCTACGCATCCTAAATCTTGCCTAATTGCATCATAATTTCCTTTCCCCCAGCTATAATTCTTGCCCTGCGGTATATACCTGTCCCTGCCCATCGCTCAGGTAAACCTAACCGAATTGTGATCACTATCACCAAAGTGCTCACCTACATCTAAATCTAAATCTAACACCTGGCCGGGTTCATTACCCAGTACCAAATCCAATGTGGCATCGCCCCTGGTTGGCCTGTCTACATACTGTGTCAGAAAACCCTCCTGCACACACTGGACAAAAACTGACCCATCTAAAGTACTCGAACTATAGTATTTCCAGTCAATATTTGGAAAGTTAAAGTCCCCCCATAACAACTACCCTGTTACTCTCGCTCCTGTCGAGAATCATCTTCGCTATCCTTTCCTCTACATCTCTGGAACTATTCGGAGGTCTATAGAAAACTCCCAACAGGGTGACCTCTCCTCTCCTGTTTCTAACCTCGGCCCATACTACCTCAGTAGACGAGTCCTCAAACGTCCTTTCTGCCGCCGTAATACTCTCCTTGATTAACAATGCCACACCCCCCCCTCTTTTACCATCTTCTCTGTTCTTACTGAAACATCTAAATCCCGGAACCTGCAACATCCATTCCTGCCCCACCCATGTCTCCGAAATGGCCACAACATCGAGATCCCAGGTACCAACCCATGCTGCAAGCTCACCCACCTTATTCCGGATGCTCCTGGCGTTGAAGTGGACACACTTTAAACCAAGTTCTTGCTTGCCAGTGCCCTCTTGCGTCCTTGTAACCTTATCCCTGACCTCACTACTCTCAACATCCTGTACACTGGAACTACAATTTAGGTTCCCATTCCCCTGCTGAATTAGTTTAAACCCCCCCGAAGAGCACTAGCAAATCTACCCCCCAGGATATTGGTACCCCTCTGGTTCAGGTGAAGACCATCCTGTTTGTAGAGGTCCCACCTACCCCAGAAAGAGCCCCAATTATCCAGGAAACCAAAACCCTCCCTCCTACACCATCCCTGCAGCCACGTGTTCAACTCCTCTCTCTCCCTATTCCTCGCTTCGCTAGCACGTGGCACGGGCAACAACCCAGAGATAACAACTCTGTTTGTTCTTGCTCTAAGCTTCCACCCTAGCTCCCTGAATTTCTGCCTTAAATCCCCATCTCTCTTCCTACCTATGTCGTTGGTGCCTATGTGGACCACGACTTGGGGCTGCTCCCCCTCCCCCTTAAGGATCCCAAAAACACGATCCGAGACATCACGAACCCTGGCACCTGGGAGGCAACACACCAACCGTGAGTCTATCTCGTTCCCACAGAACCTCCTATCTGTTCCCCTAACTATGGAGTCCCCAAAGACTAATGCTCTGCTCCTCTTCCCCCTTCCCTTCTGAGCAACAGGGACAGACTCTGTGCCAGAGCACATGATGAATTGAGGTGGAGGTTGAAAGCACTGAGGATGAGAAGTCGTTCTGTGTAGAGACTGAGGGAGGAAAACAGTGAAAATATGAGAACATTTTTATTGTACTTTGAGGGGTAGAGAATGAGGATGTTGAATGTGAGGTTAGGGGGTGGATTGAACATGACATCACTATGAAGCTGTTGCTCAGTTGCCTCCCCAAAGGGAACAAGTTTTGCCAACCAAGGTGCACATCGAACGTCAGTGCAAGGTCTAGTAATTACCTTGAGTGCTTCGGCAATTGTGTTCTTACAGCTGTGCGTTAATTATTCTGTTCTTCCACCCGCATGCTCTTCAACTGCTCTCATTCAGCTCCCACGGTGTTGTTAGTACAGTGAAATCTGTATAAAACAGACACTCCCAAAAATGGACACCTATAAAACAGGCACTCATTTACCAACCCAAATAACTTACATGGTTAAAATTTGCAAGAGGCACTCTGAAACCACGGGCACTGGCAAATTACAAATTGCAGACAGCCTTCAGTGCACCAAGCTGTTTCATTAAACATGGGACACACAGGTCAGTGCAAAGCAGCAGTCGGGTTTGTGAAAGAACAGGTTTTGTGGAAAGGGGAGCTCTTTACCCAGCATCCATGGAAGCAGAGAAACGGCTCTCTCTCTGCAATTGAATACTGGCACAGCTCGATCCCAAGGCTAGAGCAGTTTCTCTGCCACTGTAGATGCTGTAGACTCCCCATTCTGACATTTTCTACAATGCATACTATGACCATTTTGAAAATAAGGACACCTGCAAAATAAAAAGACAGCTGTGCCAATCCTGAAGGTGTCTAATTTACAGATTTCACTGTTTTCTATTGTTATTTAAAGGTGTCCTGATAAGAGATACTCATATTTTAAGCTAACAAGTTACTATGACAATTATAAAATAGCCAATGTATTAATTGTCAAAAACAATCACTAGGTAAAAGTGATGTATGATTTTGTCTGAAGTTTTGCATTAGTTAGTCTCTGTTTGAAAGTCAGTTATTATGCAATTTGATGCCAGTTAGCACTAAGGTTGTACACAAGGCAAGGCCTGCCTCAGTACAATGTGCAAAAGCATGTTTTTATGGTCTCCCTGGTAAGAAATCCAACATGTGATTTGCAAATGTGTATAGAGTTGATCCTGTTTGTATTTGGCTATCAGTTCCCTTTTGATTGAGGGGTTAGATCTTAAATATAGGAGGAACTGTTAACTAAAAACCAGTTCATGAAAAATTGTTTCTGGTCAACAGTTGAAAAATCTCATAAGACAATTTAAAAATCTGAAAAGTCTGGAGGCTGTGGAAAAATCTTAGAAATGATGAATCAAAATGCTTGAAAAATAATTTTTTTTTAAAAAGCTTAGTTTTGCTCTTAATATTTATGGAAGATCATTTTTATCTACTATGGAGCTAGGTAAATATATAATTGTTTTAACAGACAATTCATAGGAAGCTGAACAGAGCATTCAGTCCCCTGAGCTGATGCTGTACACAGGGTAGTGTAATCAGGAGTAAAATACTCCTTATTCTATACTGTACACAGTCTATTCTGCTATTCAAATAGATCATGCCTGATCTCTCAACTACGTTTACCCACCATTGATCCATATCCCTCAATGCCCTCACCTCATACAAACCTGTTAATCCCAGTCAGAAAAATGTCAATTGCCACCCGCTCCCTCCCCGCCCAACACTCCCCATCCAGTGCCTTTTGGGGGACAGAGATCCAGATTTTCATTACTTTGTGAAAAAGTGCTTCTTAATTACACTCTTGAGCAGCCAAGCTCTAAATTTTCAAGATTGTGTCTCCTTATTCTGGTTGTGTCCACCTGAGAAAATAGCTTCTCTGTATCTACTCTATCAAATTCTTCTTTTAAAAATTCATTCATGAGCTGTGGGCGTCGCTGGCTAGGCCAGCATTTATTGCCCATGGGAAGGTGGTGGTGAGCTGCCTTCTTGAACCGCTGCAGTCTGTGAGGTAGGTACACCCACAGTGCTGTTAGGAAGGGAGTTCCAGGATTTTGACCCAGCGACAGTGAAGGAACGGCAATATAGTTCCAGGTCAGGATGGCGTGTAACTTGGAGGGGAACTTGCAGGTAAGTGGTGGTGTTCCCATGCAATGGCTGCCCTTGTCCTTCTCGGTGATTGAGGTCACAGGTTTGGAAGGTGCTGTCTAAGGAGCCTTGGTGCATTGCTGCAGTGCATCTTGTAGATGGTACACACTGCTGCCACTGTACGCTGGTGCTGGACGGAGTGAATGTTTGTGGATGGGGTGCCAGTCAAGCGGGTTGCTTTGTCCTGGATGGTGTCGAGCTTCGAGTGTTGTTGGAGCTGCACCCATGCAGGCCTCTGACCTACTCTTGTAGCCACAGCATTTATATGGCTACTCCAGTTCAGTTTCTGGTCAATGGTAAGCCCCAGGATGTTGATAGTGGGGGATTCAGAGATCATAATGCCATTGAATGTCAAGGGGAGATGGTCATTGCCTGGCACTTGTGTGGCGCGAATGTTACTTGCCATTTATCAGCCCAAGCCTGGATATTGTCCAGGTCTTGCTGCATTTCTACACTGACTGCTTCAGTATCTGAGGAGTCGCGAATGGTGCTGAACATTGTGCAATCATCAGCGAACATCAACACTTCTGACCTTATGATGAAAGGAAGGCCATTGATGAAGCAGCTGAAGACGATTGCACTGTACCACCTCCAAAGCTAATATATCCTCTCTAGGAACATATGAGCAGGAGTAGGCCATTCAGCCCTTCGAGCCTGCTCCGCCATTCTAGATCATGGCTGATCATCTACCTCAATGCCATATTCCCGCACTATCCCCATATCCCTTGATGTCATTAGCAACTAGAAATCTATCAATCTCCGTCTTGAACTTACTCAGTGCCCTGAGCTTCCAACATCCTCTGGAGCGGAGAATTCCAAAGATTCACCAACCTGAGTGAAGAAGTTCCTCCTCAATTTAGTCTTAAATTGCTGGCCCCTTACTCTGTGATTGTGTCACCTGGTTCTAGACCCCACAGCCAGGGGAATCATCCTTTGTAACCCCACTATTCAAAAAAGGAGGGAGAAAAAACAGAGTTACAGACTCTTATCCTTACATCAGTAGTAGGGAAAATGCTAGAGTCCATTATAAAGGATGTGATAGCAGAACACCTGGAAAGCATAAATGGGAATTGGATAAAGTCAGCATGGCTTTGAGAAAGGGAAATCATGCTCAACAAATCTACTGGAGTTTTTTGAGGATGTAAGTAGTAGAATAGATCAGGGAGAACCAGTGGATGTGGTGTATTTGGATTTTCAGAAGGCTTTTGATAAGGTCCCACATAAGAACAAAGATAATTACAGCACAGGAACAGGCCCTTCGGCCCTCCAAGCCTGCGCCGATCCAGATCCTCTCTCTAAACATGTCGCCTATTTTCTTAGGTTCTGTATCTCTTTTCTTCCTGCCCATTCATGTATCTGTCTAGATACATCTTAAAAGACTCCATCGTGCCCGCGTCTACCACCTCCGCTGGCAACGCGTTCCAGGTGCCCACCACCCTCTGCGTAAAGAACTTTCCACGCATATCCCCCCTAAACATTTCCCCTTTCACTTTGAACTCGTGTCCTCTAGTAATTGAAACCCCTACTCTGGGAAAAAGCCTCTTGCTGTCCACCCTGTCTATACCTCTCATGATTTTGTACACCTCTATCAGGTCCCCCCTCAACCTCCGTCTTTCTAATGAAAATAATCCTAATCTACTCAACCTCTCTTCATAGCTAGCGCCCTCCATACCAGGCAACATCCTGGTGAACCTCCTCTGCACCCTCTCCAAAGCATCCACATCCTTTTGGTAATGTGGCGACCAGAACTGTACGCAGTATTCCAAATGTGGCCGAACCAAAGTCCTATACAACTGTAACATGACCTGCCAACTCTTGTACTCAATGCCCCGTCCGATGAAGGAAAGCATGCCGTATGCCTTCTTGACCACTCTATTTACCTGCGTTGCCACCTTCAGGGAACAGTGGACCTGAACACCCAAATCTCTCTGGACATCAATTTTCCCCAGGACTTTTCCATTTACTGTATAGTTCACTCTTGAATTGGATCTTCCAAAATGCATCACCTCGCATTTGCCCTGATTGAACTCCATCTGCCATTTCTCTGCCCAACTCTCTAATATATCTATATTCTGCTGTATTCTCTGACAGTCCCCTTCACTATCTGCTACTCCACCAATCTTAGTGTCGTCTGCAAACTTGCTAATCAGTCCACCTATACTTTCCTCCAAATCATTAATGTATATCACAAACAACAGTGGTCCCAGCACGGATCCCTGTGGAACACCACTGGTCACACGTCTCCATTTTGAGAAACTCCCCTCTACTGCTACTCTCTGTCTCCTGTTGCCCAGCCAGTTCTTTATCCATCTAGCTAGTACACCTTGGACCCCAAGCGCCTTCACTTTCTCCATCAGCCTGCCATGGGGAACCTTATCAAACGCCTTACTGAAGTCCATGTATATGACATCGACAGCCCTTCCCTCATCAATCAACTTTGTCACTTCCTCAAAGAATTCTATTAAGTTGGTAAGACATGACCTTCCCTGCACAAAACCATGTTGCCTATCACTGAAGAGCCCATTTTCTTCCAAATGGGAATAGATCCTATCCCTCAGTATCTTCTCCAGCAGCTTCCCTACCACTGACGTCAGGCTCACCGGTCTATAATTACCTGGATTATCCCTGCTACCCTTCTTAAACAAGGGGACAACATTAGCAATTCTCCAGTCCTCCGGGACCTCACCCGTGTTTAAGGATGCTGCAAAGATATCTGTTAAGGCCCGAACTATTTCCTCTCTCGCTTCCCTCAGTAACCTGGGATAGATCCCATCCGGACCTGGGGACTTGTCCACCTTAATGCCCTTTAGAATACCCAACACTTCCTCCCTCCTTATGCCGACTTGACCTAGAGTAATCAAACATCTGTTCCTAACCTCAACATCCGTCATGTCCCTCTCCTCGGTGAATACCGATGCAAAGTACTCGTTTAGAATCTCACTCATTTTCTCTGACTCCAAGCATAACATTCCTCCTTTGTCCTTTAGTGGGCCAATCCTTTCTCTAGTTACCCTCTTTCTCCTGTTGCCCAGCCTCCCCGCGAGTGGCTCTCTAGCAGAGCAAGACTACACCTTCTTCTGGCAGGGCAGGGATCCTGAAGAACCAAGACAGCATGGAGTGGGCTTCGCCATCAGAAACTCCTTGCTCAGCATGATAGAGCCTCCCTCAAATGGCTCGGAACGCATACTGTCCATCCGACTGCTCACCACCTCTGGTCCAGTACACCTACTCAGCATCTATGCTCCAACACTCTGTTCCGCACCTGAAGCTAAAGACCAGTTCTATGAACAACTCCATAACATCATTAGCAGCATCCCCAACACTGAACACCTATTCCTGCTGGGGGACTTTAATGCCAGGGTTGGGGCCGACCATGACTCATGGCCCTCCTGCCTTGGGCGCTATGGCGTTGGAAGGATGAATGAGAACGGGCAGAGACTGCTTGAGTTGTGTACCTATCATAACCTCTGCATCACCAACTCGTTCTTTCACACTAAACCCTGTCACCAGGTTTCATGGAGGCACCCAAGATCACGTCGTTGGCACCAGCTAGACCTCATTGTCACAAGGCGAGCCGCCTTAAACAGTGTTCAAATCACACGCAGCTTCCACAGTGCGGACTGCGACACCGACCACTCCCTGGTGTGCAGCAAGGTTAGACTCAGACCAAAGAAGTTGCATCATTCCAAGCAGAAGGGCCACCCGCGCATCAACACGAGCAGAATTTCTCACCCACAGCTGTTACAAAAATTTCTAAATTCACTTGTAACAGCCCTTCAAAACACTCCCACAGGGGATGCTGAGACCAAGTGGGCCCACATCAGAGACGCCATCTATGAGTCAGCTTTGACCACCTACGGCAAAAGTGCGAAGAGAAATGCAGACTGGTTTCAATCTCATAATGAAGAGCTGGAACCTGTCATAGCCGCTAAGCGCATTGCACTTTTGAACTACAAGAAAGCCCCCAGCGATTTAACATCCGCAGCACTTAAAGCAGCCAGAAGTACTGCACAAAGAACGGCTAGGCGTTGCGCAAACGACTACTGGCAACACCTATGCAGTCATATTCAGCTGGCCTCAGACACCGGAAACATCAGAGGAATGTATGATGGCATGAAGAGAGCTCTTGGGCCAACCATCAAGAAGATCACCCCCCTCAAATCTAAATCGGGGGACATAATCACTGACCAACGCAAACAGATGGACCGCTGGGTTGAGCACTACCTAGAACTGTACTCCAGGGAGAATGCTGTCACTGAGACTGCCCTCAATGCAGCCCAGCCTCTACCAGTCATGGATGAGCTGGACATACAGCCAACCAAATCGGAACTCAGTGATGCCATTGATTCCCTAGCCAGCGGAAAAGCCCCTGGGAAGGACAGCATTACCCCTGAAATAATCAAGAGTGCCAAGCCTGCTATACTCTCAGCACTACATGAACTGCTATGCCTGTGCTGGGACGAGGGAGCAGTACCCCAGGACATGCGCGATGCCAACATCATCACCCTCTATAAAAACAAAGGTGACCGCGGTGACTGCAACAACTACCGTGGAATCTCCCTGCTCAGCATAGTGGGGAAAGTCTTTGCTCGAGTCGCTCTGAACAGGCTCCAGAAGCTGGCCGAGCGCGTCTACCCTGAGGCACAGTGTGGCTTTCGTGCAGAGAGAGCGACTATTGACATGCTGTTCTCCCTTCGTCAGATACAGGAGAAATGCCGTGAACAACAGATGCCCCTCTACATTGCTTTCATTGATCTCACCAAAGCCTTTGACCTCGTCAGCAGACGTGGTCTCTTCAGACTACTAGAAAAGATCGGATGTCCACCAAAGCTACTAAGTATCATCACCTCATTCCATGACAATATGAAAGGCACAATTCAACATGGTGGCTCCTCATCAGAGCCCTTTCCTATCCTGAGTGGTGTGAAACAGGGCTGTGTTCTCGCACCCACACTTTTTGGGATTTTCTTCTCCCTGCTGCTTTCACATGCGTTCAAATCCTCTGAAGAAGGAATTTTCCTCCACACAAGATCAGGGGGCAGGTTGTTCAACCTTGCCCGTCTAAGAGCGAAGTCTAAAGTACGGAAAGTCCTCATCAGAGAACTCCTCTTTGCTGACGATGCTGCTTTAACATCTCACACTGAAGAATGCCTGCAGAGTCTCATCGACAGGTTTGCGTCTGCCTGCAATGAATTTGGCCTAACCATCAGCCTCAAGAAAACGAACATCATGGGGCAGGATGTCAGAAATGCTCCATCCATCAATATTGGCGACCACGCTCTGGAAGTGGTTCAAGAGTTCACCTACCTAGGCTCAACTATCACCAGTAACCTGTCTCTAGATGCAGAAATCAACAAGCGCATGGGTAAGGCTTCCACTGCTATGTCCAGACTGGCCAAGAGAGTGTGGGAAAATGGCGCACTGACACGGAACACAAAAGTCCGAGTGTATCAGGCCTGTGTCCTCAGTACCTTGCTCTACGGCAGCGAGGCCTGGACAACGTATGCCAGCCAAGAGCGACGTCTCAATTCATTCCATCTTCGCTGCCTTCGGAGAATACTTGGCATCAGGTGGCAGGACTATATCTCCAACACAGAAGTCCTTGAAGCGGCCAACACCCCCAGCTTATACACACTACTGAGTCAGCGGCGCTTGAGATGGCTTGGCCATGTGAGCCGCATGGAAGATGGCAGGATCCCCAAAGACACATTGTACAGCGAGCTCGCCACTGGTATCAGACCCACCGGCCGTCCATGTCTCCGTTATAAAGACGTCTGCAAACGCGACATGAAATCGTGTGACATTGATCACAAGTCGTGGGAGTCAGTTGCCAGCATTCGCCAGAGCTGGCGGGCAGCCATAAAGACAGGGCTAAATTGTGGCGAGTCGAAGAGACTTAGTAGTTGGCAGGAAAAAAGACAGAGGCGCAAGGGGAGAGCCAACTGTGCAACAGCCCCAACAAACAAATTTCTCTGCAGCACCTGTGGAAGAGCCTGTCACTCCAGAATTGGCCTTTATAGCCACTCCAGGCGCTGCTTCACAAACCACTGACCACCTCCAGGCGCGTATCCATTGTCTCTCGAGATAAGGAGGCCCAAAAGAAAGAATGAATAAAAGGCTTTGGGATTTTCCTTAACCCTGTTTGCTAAAGATATTTCATGACCCCTTTTAGCCCTCTTAATTCCTCGTTTCAGATTGGTCCTACATTCCCGATATTCTTTCAAAGCTTCGTCTTTCATCAGCCGCCTACACCTTATGTATGCTTCCTTTTTCCTCTTAGCTAGTCTCACAATTTCACCTGTCATCCATGGTTCCCTAATCTTGCCATTTCTATCCCTCATTTTCACAGGAACATGTCTCTCCTGAACGCTAATCAACCTCTCTTTAAAAGCCTCCCACATATCACATGTGGATTTACCTTCAAACAGCTGCTCCCAATCTACATTTCCCAGCTCCTGCCGAATTTTGGTATAGTTGGCCTTTCCCCAATTTAGCACTCTTCCTTTAGGACCACTCTCGTCTTTGTCCATGAGTATTTTAAAGCTTACGGAATTGTGATCACTATTCCCAAAGTAGTCCCCTACTGAAACTTCAACAACCTGGCCGGGCTCATTCCCCAACACCAGGTCCAGTATGGCCCCTTCCCGAGTTGGACTATTTACATACTGCTCTAGAAAACCTTCCTGGATGCTCCTTACAAATTCTGCTCCATCTGGACCTCTAACACTAAGCGAATCCCAGTCAATGTTGGGAAAATTAAAATCTCCTATCACCACCACCCTGTTGCTCCTACATCTTTCCATAATCTGTTTACATATTTGTACCTCTATCTCACGCTCGCTGTTGGGAGGCCTGTAGTATAGCCCCAACATTGTTACCGTACCCTTCCTATTTCTGAGTTCTGTCCATATTGCCTCACTGCTCGAGTCCTCCATAGTGCCCTCCTTCAGCACAGCTGTGATATCCTCTTTGACCAGTAATGCAACTCCTCCACCCCTTTTACCTCCCTCTCTATCCCGCCTGAAGCATCGATATCCTGGGATATTTAGTTGCCAATCATGCCCTTCCCTCAACCAAGTCTCAGTAATAGCAATAACATCATACTCCCAGGTACTAATCCAAGCCCTAAGTTCATCTGCCTTACCTACTACACTTCTTGCATTAAAACAAATGCACCTCAGACCACCAGTCCCTTTATATTCATCATCTGCTCCCTGCCTGCTCTTCCCCTTAGTCACACTGACTTCATTATCTAGTTCCTTACAGGCTTTTGTTACTACCTCCTTACTGTCAACTGACCTCAATTGGTTCCCACCCCCCTGCCACATTAGTTTAAACCCTCCCCAACAGCGTTAGCAAAAGCACCTCCAAGGACATTGGTTCCAGTCCGGCCCAGGTGTAGACCGTCCAATTTGTAATAGTCCCACCTCCCCCAGAACCGGTCCCAATGTCCCAAAAATCTGAACCCCTCCTTCCTGCACCATCTCTCAAGCCACGCATTCATCCTGACTATTCTTTCATTTTTACTCTGACTATCACGTGGCACTGGTAGTAATCCTGAGATTACTACCTCTGAGGTCCTACTTTTTAACTTGGCTCCTAACTCCCTAAACTCTGCTTATAGGACCTCATCCCGTTTTTTACCTATATCATTAGTGCCTATGTGCACAATGACAACTGGCTGTTCACCCTCCCCCTTTAGAATGTTCTGCAGCCGATCTGAGACGTCCCTGACCCGTGCACCTGGGAGGCAACATACCATTCGGGAGCCTCGTTTTCGACCACAGAACCGCCTATCTACTCCCCTTACAATCGAATCCCCTACGACTATAGCCCTTCCACTCTTTTTCCCGCCCTTCTGAACAGCAGAGCCAGCCACGGTGCCATGGACCTGGCTACTGCTGCCTTCCCCTGGTGAGCCATCTCCCCCAACAGTATCCAAAACGGTATACTTGTTTTGGAGGGAGATGACCGCAGGGGACTGCTGCGCTGCCTTCCTGCTCTTTCTCTGCCTTTTGGTCACCCATTCCCTTTCTCCCTCAGCAATCCTAATCTGCGGTGTGACCAATTCACTAAACGTGCTATCCACGACCTCCTCAGCATCGCGCATGCTCCAAAGTGAGTCCATCCGCAGCTCGAGAGCCGTCATGCGGTCTAACAAGAGCTCCAGTTGGACACACTTCCTGCACGTGAAGGAGTCAGGGACATCAGCCATGTCCCTGAGCTCCCACATTGAGCAAGAGGAGCATGACACGGGTCTGAGATCTCCTGCCATTTTTAATCTTAAGCTTAACTTAGTTAAATGAAAAAGGAACGAAAAGTTTTTACCAATCACAATAAACCAGAGAAATCGAAAAAGCCTTACCTTATAAACACCCCACCGAGTCCTTTTTTTTTGGTTAGAGGAGGAGGGCGGGTGGGAGACACGACAAGTGTCACGACAAGAGGTTAGTTGGCAAAATTAAAGCACATGGGATTGGGGGGTAATATACTGGCATGGATTGAGAAATGGTTGACAAACAGGAAACAGAGAGTAGGCATAAATGGGTCTTTTTCCGGGTGGCAGGCAGTGACTAGTGGGGTACCACAGGGATCAGTGCTTGGGCCCCAGCTATTCACAATATATAGTAATGACTTGGGTGAGGAAACTAAATGTAATATTTCCAAAGTTGCAGACGACACAAAGCTGGGGGGAATGTGAGCTGTGAGGAGGATGCAAAGAGGCTCCAATGTGATTTGGACGTTGGCTGAGTGAGCAAATGCATGGCAGATGCAATATAACATGGATAAATGTGACATTATCCAAAGAGACCTGGGTGTCCTTGTACACCTGTCGCTGAAAGCAAGCATTCAGGTGCAGCAAGCAGTTAGGAAGGTGAATGGTATGTTGGCCTTCATTGCAAGAGGATTTGAGTACAGGAGCAAGGATGTCTTACTGCAGTTATACAGGGCCTTGGTGAGACCACATCTGGAGTATTGTGTGCAGTTTTGGTCTCCTTATCTGAGGAAGGATGTTCTTGCCATGGAGGGAGTGCAAAGAAGATTTACTAGGCTGATTCCAGGGATGGCAGGATTGACGTATGTGGAGAGATTGGGTCGACCAGGCCTATATTCACTGGAGTTTAGAAGAATGAGAGGGGATCTCATAGAAACCTATAAAATTCTAACAGAACTAGACAAGCTAGATGCAGGGAGGATATTCCCGATGGCTGGGGAGTCCAGAACCAGGGGTCAGTCTCATGCTACGGGGTATGCCATTTAGAACTGAGATGAGGAGAAATTTCTTCACTCAGAGGGTGGTGAACCTGTGGAATTCTCTACCGCAGAAGGCAGTGGAGGCCAAGTCATTAAATACATTCAAGAAGGAGATAGATATATTTCTTAATGCCAAAGGGATCAAAGGATATGGGGAGAAAGCAGGAACAGGGTACTGAATCAGCCATGATCTTTTTTGAATGGCAGAGCAGGCCCGAAGGGCCGAATGGCCTACCCCTCCTATTTTCTATGTTTCTATGTCGATGTTTTTGCAACTACCCTATCTATCCCTTTAAGAATTTTCTAAGTTTCTATGAGATCGCCTCTCATTCTTCTAAACTCCAGAGAATATAGGCCCAGTCTCCTCAAATTTCTCCTCATATGCCAAACCCACCATCCAGGAAATCAGTCTGGTGAACCTCTGCTGCACTCCTTCTATGGCAAGTCTATCCTTGCTCAGGCAAGGGGACCAGAACTACACAATAGTCCAGGTGCGGCCTCACCAATGCTCAATACAATTGAAGCAAGACTTCTTTGCTCCTAGGCTTAAATCCTCTTGCGATAAAGGCTAACATACTGTTTGCCTTCCTAATTGCTTGCTGCACCTGCATGCTAACTTTCAGTGACTTATGAACAAGAACATCTAGGTCCCTTTGGACATCAGCACTTTCTAGTCTTTCACCATTTAAGAAATACTCTGCACCTCTGTTCCTCCTACCAAAGTGGATAACCTCACACACTTATCCACATTATATTCAATCTGCCATGTTCTTGCCCACTCAATCAGCCTATCCAAATCCCATTGAAGCCTCTTTGCATCCTCCTCACAACTCACATTCCCACCAAGTTTTGTGTCATCTGCAAACTTGGAAATATTACAATTGGTTCCCACATCCAAATCATTGATATAGATTGTGAACAGCAGGGGCCCAAAGACTAATCCTTGCGGTACCCCACTGGTCACAGCCTGCCAACCTGAGAATGACCCATTTATTCCTACTCTGTTTACTGCCTGTTACCCAATCCTCAATCCATGCTACTATATTGCCCCCAATCCCAGCCATTTTAATTTTGCTTAGTAACCTCTTATGTGGGACTATATCAAAAGCCTTCTGAAAGTCCAAATACACCACATCCACTGGTTTCCCCTTATCCACTCTGCTAGTAACATCCTCAAAAAAAACTCAACACGTTTGTCAAATATGTTTTCCCCTTCATAAATTCATGTTGACTCTGCCCATTATTTTCTAAGTGTCCAGTAATCACATCCTTTATAATAGTTTCTTGTATTTTCCCTACTACTGACGTCAGGCTAACAGGTCTGTAGTTCCCTGTTTTCTCTCTCCCTCCTTTCTTAAACAGTGGGGTTACATTTCTGAGATGTGGTCCCTAAAACGGAACACTACTCCAGGTAGGGTCTGACCAAGGCTCTGTACAATTGAAGGCTAACTTCCTGCTGTTTGTGTTCCAACTCCCTTGAGATAAAAGTCAATGTTGCATTTGCCTTTTGGATTACTTTTTGTTCTTGTGCACTAGCTTTTAGTGCTCTGTCCACACAGACACCCAATTCCCTTTGCTCTTCCATGGTTCGTAATCTCTCATCCCTAAGAAAATAATCTTCATCTATTTAGAGCCCAGTGGATGACATTTCCCCACATTGGATTCCATCTGCGACAGTTTTGAATACTCACTTAGTCTGTCTATACCACTTTGTTCCTGCTTCAATCAACGCAACTTCCTGTCCCTCCTAACTTAGTGCCATGGCAAAACTTGGATTTACAACTCTCTATTCCTTTATCCAAGCTACTTATATATCTGTTGAAAAGTTAGGAACTAGAAGGGATCCCTAGAGAACACCACTCGTCATATCCTGCCAATCAGAGAACATGCCCTTTAACCCTATTCTCCATCTCCCACCTCACAACCAATTATTAAACCACAGACTCATTACTTATTTGATAAAATTGCCTCATATTTTAAACTTTAAATAGAATCATTTCTTATGGAACTATGTGGAAGCTAAAAGCCATTACTGAACAGGGTTTGTTTGATAAACGTGATACCAAAAGCATCTAAAGCAAAATTAGAGACAAGGTAAAGCTTTGGGGAGTTGGAACTCACTCGAGTAATCAAAGAAAAAAAAAGTCAAAATAGTCAAGGGTAAGAAGATTAGAAAGACCCAAAACAACCACCACAGAAATGATCAGGAATTTGTTTCCAAAGAAAATTCCAAATATGCCTTCAGTCTTCACAACCCATATTCAGCTTGCATATTAATTTGTATTAATATTTGTATTAATTTGAATCAATAACACTGAGAATAATCTTCATGTTTTTGATTTAATAGAATTACCAAAAGAGGCACAAACTGATGGAGTTGAGGAGAACCCGAATGTTTGCCACTAATGAAGATGACGCCTTACTCTCTAAAGGAAGCCAGCAGAAACCAGGGTTGTAAAAATGAAGAGTTTTTGAAATTTAGAAATATATTCTCAAACTGCATTGCACTTTGATTGAGATTCAGTTTCAACTGCCTCTGTGTAGAAACTGTTGTGATTGTCTATTTCTTGTGTATTGGTGTTAATATTGTCATTGGATATAGTCTAAAAGCACAAATGGTAAAGTTCATGGAGTACTGTTAAACACTGCATTAGGCCTATTTATGGAGATTGTTGCTGTGTTTTGGTGATTATTGCTAAAGCTGGCTAAATATCATCACTGCTGAATGGAAAAATTGTAAATATGCTTTTGTAAATAATGCAGAATAAAAATCTTAAATGTTACAATCAAAAGTCAACCAACTTCTTTGTTTAAAAAAAGCCCCCCCCCCCAGATATATGAGCTGCAGCTGTACCTACTGGAGCTAGAAAGGCTAGTCTCCAAAACTGCCCTATATCTCTGTACAGTCAATTCCCCCTGCTAAAGCCATGCCATAAATGTTTGGGAGACACTTACTTAAATTTATCATTCGACCTACATAATTGCCTTCCATTTCCTTCAAGCCTGAAAGAGCCCAGTTGTACAAATAATCGTACCAGCAGGCTGAGCAGCTGCTTCAGTTGGAGTGTAGATATTGTGATGCGCAAGGCATTTCACTTGAGTTGAACAAGCTGGATGGCCCAAAGAGTCTTTTCCTGTCCATTTGTTTGTATATCCTCAGGGTAACTTGGGATGGACAATTACTATGGGTTTACCAGCATCAGCTGTATTTTGAAAAGCTAATGAAACTTGCTGTTTCGACTGTTAACAGCTGTTGAAGTTTTACCTTTTAATAAACCTGATTCATGGATTACAGCCCAAGCTTCACAGTCTGACAGTGATTGTTATTGAGTTTTTCCAAAGACTAGGAAAATGTCATTTCTCTTGAACCAGTTACAGTAACAAGGATTCTCTGTCAAACCCTGAGCAATGCTAAATTGCCAGATACTGTAAGAGTTCACACTTGAGTTCATGGCTCATTTTAGTCCTTGGAACTAAGCACAAGAGAAACTATCTGGTGTAGCTTGAAAATCATTAGAGGGTTCTTCAATTCTAATCTCGAGTCTTTTGGGCCTCCTTATCTCGAGAGACAATGGATACACGCCTGGAGGTGGTCAGTGGTTTGTGAAGCAGCGCCTGGAGTGGCTATAAAGGCCAATTCTAGAGTGACAGGCTCTTCCACAGGTGCTGCAGAGAAATTTGTTTGTCGGGGCTGTTGCACAGTTGGCTTTCCCCTTGCGCCTCTGTCTTTTTTCCTGCCAACTACTAAGTCTCTTCGACTCGCCACAATTTAGCCCTGTCTTTATGGCTGCCCGCCAGCTCTGGCGAACGCTGGCAACTGACTCCCACGACTTGAGATCAATGTCACAGGATTTCATGTCGCGTTTGCAGATGTCTTTATAGCGGAGACATGGACGGCCGGTGGGTCTGATACCAGTGGCGAGCTCACTGTACAATGTGTCTTTGGGGATCCTGCCATCTTCCATGCGGCTCACATGGCCAAGCCATCTCAAGCGCCGCTGACTCAGTAGGGTGTACAAGCTGGGGATGTTGGCCACCTCGAGGACTTCTGTGTTGGAGATACGGTCCTGCCACCTGATGCCAAGTATTCTCTGGAGGCAGCGAAGATGGAATAAATTGAGACGTCGCTCTTGGCTGACATACGTTGTCCAGGCCTCGCTGCCATAGAGCAAGGTAGTGAGGACACATGCCTGATACACTCGGACTTTTGTGTTCCGTGTCAGTGCGCCATTTTCCCACACTCTCTTGGCCAGTCTGGACATAGCAGTGGAAGCCTTTCCCATGCGCTTGTTGATTTCTGCATCTAGAGACAGGTTACTGGTGATAGTTGAGCCTAGGTAGGTGAACTCTTGAACCACTTCCAGAGCGTGGTCGCCAATACTGATGGATGGAGCATTTCTGACATCCTGCCCCATGATGTTTGTTTTCTTGAGGCTGATGGTTAGGCCAAATGCATTGCAGGCAGCCGCAAACCTGTCGATGAGACTCTGCAGGCACTCTTCAGTGCGAGATGTTAAAGCAGCATCATCAGCAAAGAGGAGTTCCCTGATGAGGACTTTCCATACTTTGGACTTCGCTCTTAGACGGGCAAGGTTGAACAACTTGCCACCTGATCTTGTGTGGAGGAAAATTCCTTCTTCAGAGGACTTGAACGCATGTGAAAGCAGCAAGGAGAAGAAAATCCCAAAAAGTGTGGGTGCGAGAACACAGCCCTGTTTCGCGCCACTCAGGATAGGAAAGGGCTCTGAGGAGGAGCCACCATGTTGAATTGTGCCTTTCATATTGTCATGGAATGAGGTGATGATACTTAGTAGCTTTGGTGGGCATCCAATCTTTTCTAATAGTCTGAAGAGACCACGTCTGCTGACTAGGTCAAAGGCTTTGGTGAGATCAATGAAAACAATGTAGAGGGGCATCTGTTGTTCACGGCATTTCTCCTGTATCTGACGAAGGGAGAACAGCATGTCAACGGTCGATCTCTCTGCACGAAAGCCACACTGTGCCTCAGGGTAGACGCGCTCAGCCAGCTTCTGGAGCTTGTTCAGAGCGACTCGAGCAAAGACTTTCCCCACTATGCTGAGCAGGGAGGTTCCACGGTAGTTGTTGCAGTCACCGCGGTCACCTTTGTTTTTATAGAGGGTGAAGAGTATCTTGGGAAAAGTGAGCAACAGTCAGCTATTTTATTAGCAGAGTTAGGAAGGATACTAGCAGAATAGAACAGATCTAAAAAGGAGTTTCAGGACAACACTTTGGCAGAGAAGAGGGAGCTTTTGCTGGAGGGGCAAGTAGACAGTTGTAAATATCCATCAATACTATCTGACTAGTTCACACAGGGTGATTCCTCCAAGCCTCCTCACAGAAGCTACACTCTTTACCACAAGAGGTAAAATTCTGCTTCAGTGTTTGTATTTCTTGACTGTTAGCCAAGTATCTTTCTGCCAAATATCAGTCACGAAGCATATAAAGAATGTAAACGTGAGTTTGTAATACTCAGACCTACAGACTCAAAGGATTGTCAAATCTCCATAAAATTTAAGCCATAAGTTAACATTTAGTAATGAACAGATTCCAAACATATCAAAAATGTTGCTTAAAAGGCACAGCTACACATGCATCACAAAGGCAGCATGTTACCATGGCAATGGCCCCTTCCTGTGGAATTTCACTAACAATAAATAAAATTAAGGTTGGTAAAAAGTCCAAATAAGTGCAATACTTGAGGGATGAAAGAAAGAACGGTTTCATATTCAGACACAGTACCCTTGGATTCTCTTGACGTTAAATAAATAGTGTTATATGCAGAAAAGGTTGACAGAAGGGTCTGAACAGCTGTACTATATTCTGACAATAGAAGCAGCTAGATAAACACACGAGGAGGAAAGGAACTAAGCGATATGTTGATAGGCTGAGATGAAGTGGGGTTGGCAGAGATTTGGCATGGACCAGTTGGGCCAAATGGTCTGTTTCTGTGCTGTAAATTCTATGTAAAATGCCATCCAATTTCAGTGGCCATAATCCAATACTCAGATTTCAGCAATTCTAGATTAATACACAGTGTGTGTATCTGTGTGCCGGGAGTGACATCACCTCCCAGCTCTCTCGTGAATCTAGGTGAGCTGCTGCCTGCTCTAGGGAGATTGTGGTATAGGGGGGTGATGGCAGTAGACTAGTAATCCAGAGGTCCATGGTAATGCCCTGAGAACATGACTTCAAATTCCACCCTGGCAGCTGGTGGAATTTAAATTCAATTAATTAGTAAACTAGTCTTAGTAATGGTGGCCATGAAACTACCATTGATTGTCGTAAAAACCCATCTGGTACACTATTGCCCTTTAGGGAAGGAAATCTGCCATCCTTACCTGGTCTGACCTACATGTGACTTCAGACCCATAGCAATGTTTAGTTTGGAGATACAGCACTGAAACAGGCCCTTCGGCCCACCGAGTGTGCCGACCATCAACCACCCATTTATACTAATGCTACACTAATCCCATATCCTACCACATCCTCACCTGTCCCTATATTTCCCTACCACCTACCTACACTAGGGGCAATTGCTAATGGCCAATTTACCTATCAACCTGCAAGTCTTTGGCATGTGGGAGGAAACCAGAGCACCCAGAGGAAACCCACGCAAACACAGGGAGAACTTGCAAACTCCACACAGGCAGTACCCAGAATTGAACCGGGTCACTGGAGCTGTGAGGCTGTGGTGCTAACCACTGCGCCACTGTGCCGACTATTAACTACCCTCTGAAATGGCCTAGCAAGCCACTCAGTTATATTCAAGAAGACGGCTCACTGCCAGCTTCTCAAGGGCAATTTGAGGGATGGGCAACAAATGCTGGCCTTGCCAGCGACACACACATCCCATGAAAGAAAAGAACTCCTGCACCTGTCAAGCTGCCTGTTATATGGTTATGTGACAGAGTATGTAGAGAGGCTGCTGCCAATGACTGAGGGGTTGAAAGTGAGGGGGATGTGGGTCAGCTTGAGGTCAGAGAGAAGACACAGTTCACCAATGCTATGAGATACCTTGGACATTTTTCTCCATACACAACTGACCATAGGTTCAAAAATCGCTGGGTAAAAAAAAAAAGACATTCTTCCTTGATTGCTTCGGCCTGAAATGCTACTATATTTACAAATGCAACAGGATGCCAACGCTAGCAACAGTGGCCATTCAGGAGCACTGGAAGACAATGCAGCTGGAGGAGGACACACTTACTTCCCTTGTTGCGAATCTGAACAGGTAAGATGTCAAAGGAACAGGAAAAATGCAAAAATATAAGCGTCCATTTTTTTCACAGAAGACTTCACATTGCACCTAACAGATACAGAAGTCGACATTAGCGATTCTAATCAAACACGATTACAGCCCCTATGACAGGAATACCAGGATACAGTATAAACTATTGCTCTTTCAGCAGCTGGCCCACTAGGACAGTGACTAGCACTGAGCAGATTGCATCATTCCACTGCTCAATGACAGAAATCCCTGTAACTAAACTGGACAGCCAATCCAGTGCAGAACTCTCAGTCTAACTGAGATAGCGATTACTAAAAGAAATGTAAAAACAATTTCAGCCAGACACCAAAGATTACATATAAATCAACAATTTTATTCAATTTACAATTCAGACAATTAATCCAGTCACATTTTTGGATTTATAACAGTCCCATGAGTCATTAGTTACAACATACTATTCACCTGGTGATGGAGCACAGCACAGGTTCCACTGACTATCATCTGTCAACACTGTTACTTGTGATATTAACCAGCTGGAAATACCAGCCCTTTATTCTAAAGTTGAGTGAGATAACAGAATCGTTACAGCACAGGAGGCCATTCAGCCCATCATGTCTGTGCTGGCTCTCCAAAAGAGCAATTTACCTTGTGCCACTCCCGCTCCTTCTCCCCGTAGCTTTAAACATTCTTACTTTGCAGATAGCAATCCAATTCCCTCTTGATTGAATTTGCCTCCACCACACTCTTAGGCAGTGCATTCCAGATCCTAACCACTTGCTGCGTGAAACAGTTTTTCCTCATGTCACCATTGCTTCTTTTGCCAATTACCTTAAATCTGTGCCCTTTGGCTCTCCATCCTTCCACCAATGGGAACAGTTTCTACCCATCTACTCTGTCCAGACCCCTGATGATTTTGCATACATCTATCAAATCTCCTCTCAACCTTCTCCAAGAGAAACAATCCCAACTTCTGCACTGAGTGTGAAGAAGGGTGTTTGGTAAGTGAGTGAATTTTAAGAGTTAATCTCTCAAGACTAGTTTTTGTTTTGTTTACATCTGGCAATTAATTGAAATTCCTGTTTCAGTTAAGAGATAGGTTAGGTTTCTTGCAGTATTAAACAGGGTATACGAACACTCAGAGTATCTGTAACTAGTTAATTAGGTAGCAGAGCTGACATAGCATTGTTTTCTGAGTATAAAAATTGAGGGGACTCAGTGCTGCTTCTCTGCATTCAGTGTTGCTGGAGGGCACAGAGTGTTAAGAAGGGAGTTTGGTAAGGAGGGGAACTATAAATGAAGAAAATACATTTGAGTGCACAGAGTGTAAAGTGGGAGTTTGGTGCATGAAGGAGGTAAAGGCCTGTTCGGGTTTGCAAAAAAAACCCGACCTGAGCCCGACCCGGCCCAAGTCCTTCCATTTTCTCCCGTGCCCGACCTGACCCGACCATCAGTTAACTTACCTTCCGTTTTTCACTTTGTTGCTGATCTGCACAAGCTTAAAATAACTGTAACAAAACCACCTTTCTAGTCAAAAAATTACATTAACAGTGGAGCCACTTACCTTGTGATAGACTGTGTCCGACCCCACCAGAGCCCGAATGCCCGACCCAGAAGTGCGACCCGACCCGAACACGTCATCGGTTCGGGTCGGGTAGACGGCCTTTAGAGGGAGGGGCTCCTTTCTTCCTTCCTTCCTTCTACCTTTTTGCAACCTCCAGTAGCTGCCTCTCTTCGGGACAGGGGAAGAAGTTGATTGGTGAGTAACTGGCAAGTTATTTTACTTCTCGTTGTAATAAAAAGTTTTCAAAGTTAAGTTATGGCAGGTCAGCTTGGCCAAGTGGAATGTACGTTCTGTGGTATGTGGGAAGTCATGGATGCACTACGTGTCCAAGATGAACACGTCTACAGGAATTGTCACCGGCTGACCAAGCTTGAGCTCCTGGTTTCGGAACTCGAGCGGTGGCTGGAGTCACTGTTGCGCATCTGCGAGGCAGAGGACTACATGGATAGCACATTTAGGGAGATGGTCACACCACAGGTTAGAAGCATGCAGGCAGAGGGGGAATGGGTGACCGCCAGACAGTCTAAGAGATCCAGGCAGGCTGTGCAGGAGTCCCCTGAGTCTATCTTGCTTGTTAATCAGTTTTCCACTTTGCATACTGGTGAGAGCGAGGGTTCCTCAAGGGAATGCAGCCAGAGCAAAGTCTGTGGCACCATGGGTGGCTCAGCTGCACAGGAAGGGAGGAAGAAGAGTGGAAGAGCAATAGTGATAGGGGATTCGATAGTCAGGGGATCAGACAGGCTGTGGCAGTAAACGTGACTCCAGGATGGTATGTTGCCTCCCTGGTGCCAGGGTCAAGGATGTCACGGAACAGCTGCAGGACATCCTTCAGAGGTCGTGGTCCACATTGGTACCAATGACACAGGTAGGAGGAGGGATGAGGTCCTGAAAGCAGATTTCAGGAAGTTAGGAAGGAAATTAAAAAGCAGGACCTCCAAAGCAGTAATCTCAGGATTACTCCCAGTGCCACGTGCTAGTGAGCAAAGGAATAGGAGGATTGATCGATTGAACACATGGCTGGAGAAATGGTGTAGTAGGAAGGGCATCACATTTCTGAGGCATTGAGACCGGTTCCGGGGCAGGTGGGACCTGTACAAGATGGACGGGCTACACTTAACAGGACCGGAACTAACATTCTTGCAGGGAGATTTGCTAGTGCTGTTGGGGAGGGTTTAAACTAGTTTGTCAGGAGGATGGGAACCTGAGGAATAGTTCAAATTGGAAGAAAGTAAAGCTGGTAACAGGAGGTAGAAAAGTAGCAAGTGGCATTAGAAGGCAGGAGAAACAAAGGTGAGCATCAACTAGGCTTAGAATGCAAAATAATGTAAAGAAGACAAGGTTAAGGGCACTCTACCTGAATGCACGCAGCATTCGCAACCAGGTAGATGATTTAAAGGCCCAAATAGAGGTAAATAGGTTTGATCTAATTGCCATTACGGAAACGTGGCTACAGAGTGACCAAGACTGGGAACTGAATATTCAAGGATATTTGACATTTAGGAAGGATGGGCAAAAAGGAAAAGGAGGTTGTGTTGCGCTGATAAGGGATGGGATCAGTACATTAGCAAGGGAGGATCTCAGATCGGAAGAACAAAATGTGGAATCTGTTTGGGTGGAGCCAAGAAACAGCAAGGAGCAGCAAACATTGGCAGGAGTTGTGTATAGGCCAAACAGTAGTGGTAGTGTGAGGCATGGTATTAATCAGGAGATTAGAGAAGCATGTGGCATAAGTAGTACAGTAATCATGGGCGACTTCAATCTGCATAAAGACTGGGTAAACCTAATGAGCACTAATGCTGTGGAGGATGAGTTTCTGGAGTGTGTTAGGGATGGTTTTCTAGAGCAGTATGTTGAGGAACCGACTAGAGAACAGGCTATTTTAGATCTAGTTTTATGTAATGAGAAAGGGCTAATTAATAATCTTGTTGTATAAGAACCTTTATGGACAAGTGACCATAATATGATAGAAATTTACATTATGTTTGAAATGAGGTAGTTCAATCTGAAGCCAGGATGTTAAATTTGAACAAAGGAAATTATGAAGGTATGAGGGGCAAATTGGCTGAGGTGGATTGGGAAAATACATTTAAAGGTATGACAGTACACAAACCAATGGATAGTTTTTGAAGAATTATTACATAGTTTACGGCAACTATACATTCCTTCAAGGCACAAAAACCCCAAAAGTAAAGGCAGTCAACCATGGATAACAAAGGAAGTTAAGGATTGTATAAGATTAAAAGAAAAGGCCTATAAAGTTGCCAGAAATAGTAGTAAACCTGAGGATTGGGAGGATTTTATAATACAGCAAAGGAGGATGAAGAAACTGATAAAGAAAGGGAGAATAAAATATGAATGTAAGCTAGCAAAAATATAAAAATAAACTGTAAAAGCTTCTCTTGGCATGTAAAAAGGAAACGTTTGACTAAAACAAATGTGGATCCATTACAGGCAGAGTCAGGAGAATTTATAATGGGGAATAGAGAAATGGCAGAGAAGCTAAATGATTACTTTGTGTCTGTCTTCACTGAGGAAGATACAAGAAATCTCCCAGAATTAGAGATCCAAGGGATTAGGGGAATGAGGAATTGAAGGAAATTAGTATTAGTAAGAAGATTGTATTGGACACCGACCACTCCCTGGTGTGCAGCAAGGTTAGACTCAGACCAAAGAAGTTGCATCATTCCAAGCAGAAGGGCCACCCGCGCATCAACACGAGCAGAATTTCTCACCAACAGCTGTTACAAAAATTTCTAAATTCACTTGTAACAGCCCTTCAAAACACTCCCACAGGGGATGCTGAGACCAAGTGGGCCCACATCAGAGACGCCATCTATGAGTCAGCTTTGACCACCTACGGCAAAAGTGCGAAGAGAAATGCAGACTGGTTTCAATCTCATAATGAAGAGCTGGAACCTGTCATAGCCGCTAAGCGCATTGCACTTTTGAACTACAAGAAAGCCCCCAGCGATTTAACATCTGCAGCACTTAAAGCAGCCAGAAGTACTGCACAAAGAACAGCTAGGCGTTGCGCAAACGACTACTGGCAACACCTATGCAGTCATATTCAGCTGGCCTCAGACACCGGAAACATCAGAGGAATGTATGATGGCATGAAGAGAGCTCTTGGGCCAACCATCAAGAAGATCACCCCCCTCAAATCTAAATCGGGGGACATAATCACTGACCAACGCAAACAGATGGACCGCTGGGTTGAGCACTACCTAGAACTGTACTCCAGGGAGAATGCTGTCACTGAGACTGCCCTCAATGCAGCCCAGCCTCTACCAGTCATGGATGAGCTGGACATACAGCCAACCAAATCGGAACTCAGTGATGCCATTGATTCCCTAGCCAGCGGAAAAGCCCCTGGGAAGGACAGCATTACCCCTGAAATAATCAAGAGTGCCAAGCCTGCTATACTCTCAGCACTACATGAACTGCTATGCCTGTGCTGGGACGAGGGAGCAGTACCCCAGGACATGCGCGATGCCAACATCATCACCCTCTATAAAAACAAAGGTGACCGCGGTGACTGCAACAACTACCGTGGAATCTCCCTGCTCAGCATAGTGGGGAAAGTCTTTGCTCGAGTCGCTCTGAACAGGCTCCAGAAGCTGGCCGAGCGCGTCTACCCTGAGGCACAGTGTGGCTTTCGTGCAGAGAGAGCGACTATTGACATGCTGTTCTCCCTTCGTCAGATACAGGAGAAATGCCGTGAACAACAGATGCCCCTCTACATTGCTTTCATTGATCTCACCAAAGCCTTTGACCTCGTCAGCAGACGTGGTCTCTTCAGACTACTAGAAAAGATCGGATGTCCACCAAAGCTACTAAGTATCATCACCTCATTCCATGACAATATGAAAGGCACAATTCAACATGGTGGCTCCTCATCAGAGCCCTTTCCTATCCTGAGTGGTGTGAAACAGGGCTGTGTTCTCGCACCCACACTTTTTGGGATTTTCTTCTCCCTGCTGCTTTCACATGCGTTCAAATCCTCTGAAGAAGGAATTTTCCTCCACACAAGATCAGGGGGCAGGTTGTTCAACCTTGCCCGTCTAAGAGCGAAGTCCAAAGTACGGAAAGTCCTCATCAGAGAACTCCTCTTTGCTGACGATGCTGCTTTAACATCTCACACTGAAGAATGCCTGCAGAGTCTCATCGACAGGTTTGCGTCTGCCTGCAATGAATTTGGCCTAACCATCAGCCTCAAGAAAACGAACATCATGGGGCAGGATGTCAGAAATGCTCCATCCATCAATATTGGCGACCACGCTCTGGAAGTGGTTCAAGAGTTCACCTACCTAGGCTCAACTATCACCAGTAACCTGTCTCTAGATGCAGAAATCAACAAGCGCATGGGTAAGGCTTCCACTGCTATGTCCAGACTGGCCAAGAGAGTGTGGGAAAATGGCGCACTGACACGGAACACAAAAGTCCGAGTGTATCAGGCCTGTGTCCTCAGTACCTTGCTCTACGGCAGCGAGGCCTGGACAACGTATGCCAGCCAAGAGCGACGTCTCAATTCATTCCATCTTCGCTGCCTTCGGAGAATACTTGGCATCAGGTGGCAGGACTATATCTCCAACACAGAAGTCCTTGAAGCGGCCAACACCCCCAGCTTATACACACTACTGAGTCAGCGGCGCTTGAGATGGCTTGGCCATGTGAGCCGCATGGAAGAAGGCAGGATCCCCAAAGACACATTGTACAGCGAGCTCGCCACTGGTATCAGACCCACCGGCCGTCCATGTCTCCGTTATAAAGACGTCTGCAAACGCGACATGAAATCGTGTGACATTGATCACAAGTCGTGGGAGTCAGTTGCCAGCATTCGCCAGAGCTGGCGGGCAGCCATAAAGACAGGGCTAAATTGTGGCGAGTCGAAGAGACTTAGTAGTTGGCAGGAAAAAAGACAGAGGCGCAAGGGGAGAGCCAACTGTGCAACAGCCCCAACAAACAAATTTCTCTGCAGCACCTGTGGAAGAGCCTGTCACTCCAGAATTGGCCTTTATAGCCACTCCAGGCGCTGCTTCACAAACCACTGACCACCTCCAGGCGCGTATCCATTGTCTCTCGAGATAAGGAGGCCCAAAAGAAGAATGGGGCTGTAGGTTGATAAGTCCCCAGGTCCTGATATTCTACATCCCAGAGTGTTGATTGAGGTAGCTATGGAGATAGTAGATTCATTGGTGATCATCTTCCAAAATTCTATAGATTCTGGAGCGGTTCCTGCAGATTGGAAGGTCGCAAATGTCACCCCACTATTTAAGAAGGGAGGGAGAGAGAAAACAGGGAATTACAGACCTGTTAGCCTCACATCAGTCGTTGAGAAAATACTAGAATCTATTCTAAAGGATGTGATAAATGGACAATTGGATAATAATTATCTGATTGGGCAGAGTCAACATGAATTTGTGAATGGGAAATTATGTTTGACGAACCCTTGAATTTTTTTGAGGATATTACGAACAGAATTGATAAAGGGGAGTCGGTGGACGTGGTATACTTGGATTTTCAGAAGGCTTTTGATAAAGTCCCCCACAGGAGGTTGGTTAGCAAAATTAAAGCACATGGGATAGGAGGTTAATATACTGGCATGGATTAAGGATTGGTTAACAGGCAGGAAGCAGGGAGTAGGGATAAATGGGTCATTCTCGCGTTGGCAGGCTGTGACCAGTGGGGTACCGCAGGGATCAGTGCTTGGGCCCCAGTTGTTCACAATATATATCAATGATTTGGATGGGAGGAACAAATGTAATATTTCCAAGTTCGCGGATGACACAAATCTAGGTGGGAATGTGTGTTGAGGAAGATGCAAAGCGGCTTCAAGGGGATTTGGACAGATTTGGTGAGTGGGCAAGAACGTGGCGGATGGAATATAATGTGGAAAAATGTGAGGTTATCCACTTTGGTAGGAGGAATAGATGTGCAGAGTATTTCTTAAATGGTAAGAGATTAGAAAGTGTAAATGTACAAAGGGACCTGGGTGTCCTTGTCAATAAGTCACTGAAAGCTAACATGCAGGTGCAGCAAGCAATTAGGAAGGTTAATGGTATGTTAGCCTTTATCGCAAGAGGATTTGAGTACAGGAGTAGTGAAGTCTTGCTTCAATTGTTTAAAACCTTGGTTAGACCACACCTGGAGTACTGTGTGCAGTTTTGGGCCCCTTACCTTAGGAAGGATATTATTGCCATAGAGGGAGTGCAACGAAGGTTCACCAGACTTGTTCCCAGGATGGTGGGACTGTCCTATGAAGAGAGATTGGGGGAAACTGGGCCTGTACTCTCGAGAGTTTCAAAGAATGAGAGGTGATCTCATTGAAACTACAAAATACTTAAAGGGATAGACAGGGTAGATGTAGCTAAGATGTTTCCCTTGGTTGGAGAGTCTAGAACCAGGGGACACAATTTCAAAATAAGGGGGAAGCCACTTAGGACAGAGATGAGGAGAAATTTCTTTACTCAGAGGGTTGTGAATCTTTGGAATTCTCTACCCCAGAGGGCTGTGGAAGCTCAGTCATTGAGTATGTTTAAAGCAGAGATTGACAGATTTCTAAATACAAATGACATAAGAGGATATGAGGATAGTGTGGGAAAAAGGCATTGAAGTGGATGATCAACCATGATCATATTGAATGGCGGGGCAGGCTCGATGGGCTGAATGGCCTACGCCTCCTCCTTTGTTCCTATGTTCTCCAATCTATCCATGTACTGAAGTTCCTCATCCCTGGAACCATTCTCGTGAATCTCCTCTGCACTCTCTCTAACACCTTCACATCTTTCCTAAAGTGTGGTGCCCAGAACTGGACACAATACTCCAGTTCAGGCTGAACCAGTACTTTATACAAGTTTAATGTAACTTCCTCACTTTTATACTCTATGTCCATATTGCTATAGCCTAGGATGCTGTATGTTCTATTCACCATGCACTCAAATTGTCCTACCACCTTCAATGATTTATGCACATATACCCCCAGGTCACTCTGCTCCTGCACCCCCTTTAGAATTGCACCCTTTATTTTATATTGTCTCTCCATGCTTTTCATACCAAAATTAACCACTTCATGCTTCTCTGTATTAAATTTGATCTGACACTGACCTATCTATGTCCTTTTGAAGTTCTACACTATCCTCCTCACAGATCACAATGTTTCCAAGTTTCGTATCATCCACAAATTTTGAAATTGTGGCCTGTACACCAAGGTCTAGGTCGTTGATGAATATCAGGAACAGCAAGGCTCCTAACATCAACCCTTAGGGAACTCCACTACAAACCTTCCTCCAGTCTGAAAAACATCAATTAACCACTACACTCTGTTTTCTGTCACTCAGCCAATTTCAAATCCATGTTGCTACTGTCCAGCTTATTCCAAGAGCTATAACTTTGCTCACAAGCCTATTGTGTGGCATTGTATCAAATGCTTTGTGGAAGTCCATGTACACCACATCAACAGCACTGACATCATCAAAAAAAACTGCAGCAAGTTGGTTAAAAACTATTTTCCCTTCACAAATCTGTGCTGGCTTTCCCTAATTAACTTGCATTTGCCCAAGTGACTATTAATTTTGTCCTGAACTATCGTTTTTAGAAGTTTCCCCACCACCAAAGTTAAACTGACCGGCTTGTAATTGCTGGGCTCATCTTTACACCTTTTTGAACAAGCTGTAACATTTGCAATTCTCCCGTCCTCTGGCATCACCCCTGAATCTAAGGAAGACTGAAAAATTATGGCCAGTGCCTCTGCAATTTCCACTCACATTTTCCTCAGTATCCTTGGATGCATCTCACCTGGTCCTGATACATTATCAATGTTAAATACAGACAGCCTATCCAACACCTCCTCCTTATCAATGTTAAATACAGACAGCCTATCCAACACCTCCTCATTATCAACTTTAAATCCTTCTCATGTATTAATTACCTCCTCTTTCACCATGATCTGCGCAGCATCTCCTTCCTTGGTAAAGACAAATGCAAAGTATTCATTTAATACCTCAGCCATGCCCCCTGCCAATCACCTTTTTGGTCCCTACTCCTTTTAGCCTCTCAGTGGCTGAGATGAGAATAGCCGGCACATTTACTCATTCTGAAACAATCGACTGTGAATTCAGAGTTCCGTACCCAGATATTCACGTTAATGTTTCACTGCAGAACAGGAAAATCTGTAACTTCTTAAATAGATGCAGTGAGCTTCATACACAGTACATCATCCGTTTGTAAAATGTCCTTGGACAGGAATGAATCAAAATTAAGCTCAACATAATTCCATAAACAAAGCATCTTCAGGTTTAGCAGGATCATTGGAAAATCAAAGTGTTGCTTTTTATTATTGAATTATGAGAAGTCAAAACTGTTCAGACTTGTTTTTGCTGCCATGTTAATTCCCTGTTCTCATTACCCGCCCCCACCCCCCAACTTTCCCTATGCTTTGATCCAATTCATCCTCATGTTGATTTGCTTTCCCAAGGTTTAGTACACTGAAGCTCTATATAGAGAGAGAGATATACCTGGCAACAATCTCTGCTACTGACCTTGCCAAAGTTGGTGGGCTCAGGGGAAGCTCAAGAGGCCTAAGAATGCTTCTTGAGACATCCTAACCCACTCTGGCAAAGAGGCTGGAAGATGCAGCCAGAGTTTCCGGCTTTGGGGGGGGGGGGGGGAAAGAGAAGGGAAGGCCAAGCATTACCCACCCTCACCCCCATAGGAACATGTAGATAGCCCCCACCACCCACTTACAAAAAGGGGCACTTCAAAAGTGAAAAACAAAAAATGATGACCAAATCTTCAGTTGTCCAGACTGCAGCCCCAGATGTAGCAGTGGATATGCCTAGTCACAATGCTGGGTTCCTCAGAAGGCTGAGGACATGGGAACTCCCAAAGGAAGGAGACCCTGCTCTGCCCTTCCTTATGATACTGTAAGGGGTACGCGGAGTCTCTGCCCCTCCACAATATTCTGTCCTGTCAGCAATCAGGGCTCAGCCGAGTTTCCAACATATTTCCAGCAAAGCTACAATGGGAGTTCGTGGGAACTGCTGCAGATCTTTGGGCCATTTCTACCGGCTGAAAAATATACTTTCAGTTCCATTTTACCTGCTTCCATTTCTCTCTGCTGAAGTCACAGGGACTCATACCAGGCACAGTTCCACTGCTTTTCTGTACAACGATACACTGACGTTTCACTATCAGACAGGGAAGAGTTCTCATGCCGCAGTTCCACTTGGGACTGAGTTGAGTTTATTTTGTGTAGACAAGGAGATATTCCTTTATAACTGTTCTTGCTAACTCTTGCTGTCAGATAGCAGATTTAATTCGTGAACACACTTCACTCGGGTCTTTCGGCAAGCATTACGTCTGTCTTTCAACTCAACTCCCACCCACCGCACGCACCATTTTTCCTGGCTTCAAGGGCCAGTTCCAAATAGAGGCAACAACAGATTAGAAACACAAGTGGACAACTTCCCAACTACAGAAGTTCAGCTGATTTGCCAAGTTCCCCCCTAAAATGTTACGGAGAACAAACGCCATCAGTGCTCAGTAAATCAATGGAACTGTTGCTCCAGAGACTGGCTGAATGTGAGCCTTCAAATTCATTCTACCAGTCTCCTGCTGTGCCCCACTCAGCTCAGAGCTGTATTGCACATTCTCTCACTGTGCATTGCAGCAATTCCCACACAAGTCAATAGCAATTAGCGCTCACGGAAGCAGATCCAGAGTAGAAAGGAGAGTAGTACACGTATAAAGCCTAGAATCCACACCTTCACCGTAAGGAGTAACCCATAGTTCCTTTTCACTTTCCTGTATCAAATATTTAACTTTACACTTTGAAAACTATGGACTTAACATCCACCACTTTTATCTGGTCTGACATTGAGTCCTCAAGCTTTTGCATTAAAAAAAAACTCTCTCTTGTTCATGATATTAAGTGTCCCGCCCTCTAGTTATTGATTCAGTGACCAGTGAAACCAGTTTCCCCCATTAAAAGCACCTGTGCAATCCTCAGCATTTAATCAGAGATTCTGCTTTTAATCCTGGGTGATTCTTTGAGAAAATGGGGCTGTGAGGTTTAGTTTCAAACTGAAACCAGGGTCCTGGATTAAAAAGCTCCTTCGTGAGCGATGGGACAAGAAAGGCCCGAGGTGCCAGGGATTCATTTTTTCTTTCATGCAAATGCAACTATTTCTTTCTGGTTCAATCTCTGATAATTCAGGTTGAATGAGATAAGATAAATGATGCAGCTTTTTAGATTTTATCTTCAATAAACTTCACATTAAGTAAAACCACGGAACAGTACTGCCTCTTCTGGGAAGTGAACTCACTTCATTATAGATTGTGAAATGTTAGCCTTTTTGTTATTGGACTGTGCTCGCCCAATTTTGTCTGGGCAGCCCATTTTTTGAACACCTTGTCTATTTATTTTTCTGTTTTAATGAAAAGCTGGTCCGAAGTAACGGGATGAGCTGAGGTATGGCAGAGACAGGATGTTACAGATGTGGAAATAGGCGGCCTTAGTAATGCAGATATGTGATCAGAAGCTTATCTCGGGGTCAAATATGACACCAAGGTTGTGAAGAGTCTGGTTCAGCATCAAGACA